>NC_090931.1:907658844-907961875 GCF_040938575.1 Ambystoma mexicanum | reverse complement strand
TTCTCAACAGCCCACGATTGTTCATAGTCACTCGGGCTTCTAACACCAGAGATGGAACAAGTCCTTTCTGAGATGGATTAACAGACTTAAATGTCAGAGACGAGGTGAGGCATGTTCAAACGTAAGATAGAGCTTCAAAGAACTCCAGTTTCCCCATACCATGCGCAAGTAGGTCACCCGTCCATGTTTTTTCTTTGAACACTGGGACTTGCATTTTCAGACTTGTAGGTTTGCCTCACTGTTACAAGGAATGGGGTCATGCAAGTGACATACTCTTGCATGACATGGGGAGTCTGGAGTATCCTTCTCTTCAATGCCCTTAGGAACATGGACTTGGGGAGAAGCATCCATTAGGGTTGCCTCTTATGGAAATTAGAGAAAGCGATATTCTCCATGTTCCACCGCGAGTTCTTGCCCTGCACCTATCAAATTACTTGTGTTTTAGATATACGTAAGACGCATAGAAAACCACATCAGCATCATGGGAGAAACGGGGTGTCCACCAACATACTCCATCACAGTGAATTTAGAGACCCGCTCTTCTACAGCTTCCCCAGGCTTCTTGCCCAGAATTTGTCTTCCGGCCATTGTGCTCACAAAGGTTGTCCCACTGACCCCAACCTCCAAGCCCTCAAAGCTGCAGTGGTTGCGTCAAACCCCACACAGATGCCCGTTTTAAGTTGGTGTCAGATTACGACAAAACAAGGGCAGCTGTTTTATCAGTTGCTTGACGCCCACAATTCAGTGGGAAAAAAAAGGGGGCACACAAGAAAGTGAGAAGAACCAAAAAGGCCTAGGTAGGCAAATGTGAAAAGCAAGGTGGGGAGGAGGGCATTTACATAAGTGGGGAAGAAAAACAGAAGAAAAGTAAAGCCACGTTTTGCCCAGTTCATCAGAATGTGCCAGGAGTCATTCTGGAGAAACCATTAGGTCAGTGCCTCTGAAAATCTGTGTCTTGAATCAATAAGCAAAATGGCAGAAGGGTTTCCAAGAGGATATTCGACATTCACCTTAAAGCCCAAACATCCACTGTGAGACTGCTCCAGAAAAAAGTAGATTTCTCAGCAACGCACCCGACTGCATGGATAGCCTGGTAGCCTCCACAGGAGATGCCAGCATGCAGCCAATAAAACGTCTGGGCACGAGCTGCCAGTATCGGAATGCCAGGCTGCCAATGCATAAGTGGTGTGGCCCTTTGAGATTTACAGCTTTAGCAATGATCATTTGCGGTTTGTGATTTTTACTGGAATCCGCAGAGCTCACCTTGCCGACACGTCACCGCAGTGTCCATGACAATACGGCCAGGCTTACTCAATGAAAATATAGTAAGGGACTCACCCTGGGGTGAACCCAGCAGGTGTTCACTGCGTGTCTAGTAGGAAGCGGTTTGGTGATGTTGGTTAGGTAACCTCCGATAAGAGCATGGTTGGTTATCCGTGTGGTATGGATGGATTGTGAAATACGGTGAAGACTATATGTACATATCAAATCTATGTGGATGATCCTGCCACTTTAGGGTTGAATTCTAGATTTTAAACTTGGTATTACACCTCACAACATTGGGGGCTGTGCAGCTGTCCCCATAGACTGAAGCCAGAGCTTTATGTGCTCTGCCAAATCATTAGCACGCTTCACACCACAATAGACTTTTAAAGTACAGTCTCGACTCTCTACGTACTTGTGCTTTGCACAAGCATCCCTGTAGGGACAGGCTGATCGGATCCAATACTACATTTCTCCTACACCTGGCTTCTTATGCTTACAGAAGGTGTCCACGCTCTACTTTTAAGTGTACGCGGAACTGCCTTCGCTATGGTAGTGCATTTATTTGTTTGGGCTATTAGGTGGCACTGAAAGCACTACCTTTAAGATATGATCTGGCATTTATAACGCTCCTATACACAAGTGTTTCAAGCTGAAACTATTGTCATTCAAATAAGCGCTTTAACATAAGAGCTTCAAATATGGGCTTTGAATTAGGGTCTAGAATGCTTTTCCAATGAAGATGATATTTGAGGAGGGATACACAGTTAGGTTATTGAATCCCTCCCACTCCCTGCCCTAGCCATTCTAATCCCACCCATGTCTACCCATCTCAGCACTATTGAGCTCTTCCATGGGGGCAGCCATCTTGGATGACTGTCTCTAAGGAAGCTCTCTGGAAACAAGCCAAAATTAGCAGCCATTTGAAGGGGAAGGTACCATGCATCTAACAAATAAAATGATGCATTGTTTAAAATAGCTACAGTAATTTGCATTTTGGGAGCTAGTTTTACTTTTGATTTACAATGAAATGAGGGCTAGTTTCATGTGAAATCATATTAAATTCACCATTATTATAAATATAGTGCTCTTGAATCCATCTTCCAATGATAATGCACTACAGTTAAACGGTTGTATTTTGGCCACCCTCCTCAATTTTACACCACTTGAGCCACTTAGTTGACTTAAACTCAAGGGTGACCACCTCTCCTGTAACACTGATACAGGGACACTTCTGGTCATTGGCCCATGTATGTGTAAAGCCATAACAAAAAGCACATCTGATTTACAAGGGTGCAGTACCACACGCTGCAACTAGTGGTCCCCATGGAATTCGGCTGATCTACCAGGGTTCAGTATTACAGGCTCGGGCACCTCTCAGTAGAACTATGTTCCTCTGATTTGCAAGACTGCAGTACTACGGGCTGTTACTAGAGGTCCCTGTGGAGCTCTGCTCATCCGATTTACAGGGATGCAGTACCTCAGCTGTAACTAAAAGTACTGGTGGAACTAGGCACAAGAGTTCAGTGCCAAATGGAACAATTCTCATTTCTAAGGAGGCAGTACTGCAGGCCATGTCCCTGTGAATCTAGGTTCATCTGATGTAAATGTTTCAACTCCACAGGCTGAATAGAGGTCCTCGACTTAATTTATAAGGGTGCAGTACCAAAGACTGCAACTAGTGGTCCCTGTTGAACTCAGCTCTTGAGCCCTTCTTCCAATAATAATGCACTACAGTAGTATTTTGGCCAGCACCTCCTTTTAACACCACTTGAACCATTTATTAGACTTAAACTGATGGATGAACACCTCTCACGGGGCACTGATGCAGGAACACTTCTGGTCACCCGAGATACACAGGACTGTAGAGTCGTACCATAGCTTACAAAACAAAGAATGTTCTACATTGCAATAGAAATCTGAGAAAAGGAAGCATGAACATGGTAGGTCATCTTTCCTGTTTTGGAGTTTCGAAAAAAGTATATTCAGGACTTTAAATTGATTTAAGTGGAATTGAAAAGACCGGCCGAGTCTTTGGAAGTACCCATCGTTGCCGAAATAGCTTAGAAAGCGTTCTCTTCCTCACATCTAGAACAAACTGAACACCAGAGGGTCTGCATGTACAGTCCATGTGCTACCTCTCCCACTATTGCAATGAACACTAAGGGGTGGGCGGCGAGGAGCCTCTGTGAGCAATGCATTTATATATTAGGATTCTTGTAACTTGAATCTCTTCTAGGAAGGAAACCGATTGATGCGCGTGTGTTGAAATGATCAGAACCTCGCATTTGCTGCTACTGGCACGGGATCACTGCTGGAACAGAATCACACCCACAAAGGCGTTGTTGCAAACCGCAGAGCAAGGAGCGTTCATTGCCAATGTCTGGCGAACAGGTTTATGTGTAAAAGGGACCCCTGTGAGTTTGAAACAAGTATACAAACCAAGAACGCATGGCAAGCTTCAGTTGTGTGCAACTTTTCTAGCGCTGTGCACAAATGGACTAGTCTCTGGGTTCTTCTTGAGATTTTAGGGAGCTGCCGCTCAGATGCCAAGTTCGAAGGATTGCAGTCCTCCAGAGTACTGCAATCTTTCCACACTGCTGCCTGTGCGTGCGTGACCTGCTGAGGTAGGCGAGAAGGTGAACCTTGTCTGTATGGCCTACCACAGCCTTAATGTGTAAATTCAGGCTGGCAGAAGGTCCAAAGACAGGTTCCTTCCTCTGAGGCCGTAATTTCCCTCATGATCCAAGAGAAGAAATGCAACACTGCGAGTGGTTGTGTACTTCTTCCAATGGAAGTGTCGAACAGTAGGTTTGGACGCACACATCACAAATGCCATTCTAATGTAATGTCTATTGCATTAGAGTACAGATAGGGAGGAAGAGCATAGGAGGGACACAGTCTGTAGTGGCGTTTGGTTGTTTGCCCACCCATTGTCTGGCCATGGCCATACTAATCCCTATGGCCATTCCAATCCAGTTCATCTCCCTTCCTGTCCAAAATACCTCTTCATGGGAACTCTTTGATCTCACTTTATTCAAGCCTTACCATCAAAGTTTGCACTGGAAGTGCCTGCCAGTGTTTTTTCATAGCAGTCTGAGAGTTACTAACTTACTACTGGTGTAATAAAAAAAGTCTTACCAGGTCTGCCTCCAGCCACCATTTATAAATAGTCTGCGTGTCCTTCACTGCAGTCCTGTTAATAACAAGCATTGGCAAAGCCGTTTTGGCCTGTGTATAAGTATTAAGCATTTGACAGGCAGTACTATTCGATGCCCAGGTACTCTCACCATTTTACACCTGCTACCATCAATGGCCAGTTAATGCCACTATGGCTGTGCCTGGCTGGTACCAATTCCCACGCCTACACAAAAGCCCAGTTGGCATTGTCAATGCGTGTTCATTATTCACACAATACCAAGAATAATACATTTTAAAGTGATCATAGCACAGAAAATCCTTTCGTGCTTCACTGGACTACATTATATATTAGTAAAGCACCTTCAATATTGCAGCAATGCCCTTAAAATGGTGCTCATCTTTTCCAATCAACAAAGATCCAAAACATTGTTTTCATGTAGTTGTTCAAAGTGCATTGTTTGCACAGGATTCCAGCACCATAACTTCGAATTTCCATTCAGTAGAATACAGCCACCTTTTCACATCGCCTCCGTTACACCAACTGAAATATGCATGCTTGAAACTCACTCCAGAGACATCAGCAAATACTACAAGATGATATGACCTTTCACTAGGGGTGTCCAAGCTTCAACAAAAGTTTTGATGCAGACCCTTTGAACATTCATGAGACGTATTTGTAACATCTTAAGCTTGCTTATTCACCGGTTATCTAAATTCCTTTAAATTAGTCTTTACATTCTCTGCTTCGAGGATCTAGGCTGAACAGTTGCATTACTTGTAATATCCATCTTAGCTCCACATAGATTTTGTAATAATGTCCCTGTACCCTTGAGCCACCACTTGGGACAGGTAATCCAAGATATCCACATACATTAGGACATAGGAGGCATCCTTAGCCCATACTCTGTGGAACAGGCCAATACGCATTGCCCACCTCTTATACTGTACAGGGACATTACAGATTCCTGACTAATAAAGCTCCTATATTAGTTCCTAACAGAACCCCTCAGATGCAGGCATTAGGAAGAAAAGCAGAGTGAGCAGGAAGAGCAGTGCATTCCGTGGATGCAGCCAATGCAGAAACTGGAGGAGGGAGAGACTCAGGGACCACTGTCAAGATGAAGACAGTAGCTGGTCCCCAGAGGTCAGAGCTTCCAGGTGTCTTAAGTGCAGAGGTTGTGCAGTGGGAAGCATGCAAGAGGGAAGCTTGGTCTTTGAGGACCTGTCGTACAGAGGTTATGTAGTTGGAAGCATGCAAGAGGGAAGCTTGCCCTTTGAGGACCTGTCGTGCAGAGGTTATGCAGTGGGAAGCATGCAAGAGGGAAGCTTGCCCTTTGAGGACCTGTCGTGCAGAGGTTATGCAGTGGGAAGCATGCAAGAGGGAAGCTTGCCCTTTGAGGACCTGTCGTGCAGAGGTTGTGCAGTGGGAAGCATGCAAGAGGGAAGCTTGGACTTTGAGGACCTGTCGTGCAGAGGTTGTGCAGTGGGAAGCATGCAAGGGGGAAGCTTGCAGTTTGATGACCTGTCGTACAGAGGCTGTGCAAAGGAGAGCGAGGGAAGCTTTCCTTTCTAAGAAGCTGTTTCAGGTGGTCGGCATGTACCAGAGACCCTCCAGCGCGAGGGAAGCTCCTGCTACCAGTGGCGCAGGCAGCGGCAGAACAAGAGAGATTGTTTGAAGGTCGCGTAAGCCACAAAGGCAGAAGACCTGCAAACAACGAGAGGATTCGAGGCACACGGCTTACCCAGTGAGTTTACAAGTTGACAGTGACCCAGGAGGGCTCTGAGACTGCGTCTGTGTTCACGACAGGTGTTAACACTCACGTGTGAGTGAAAGAGGTATTAAAAGTAATTTTGAATACTGAACTATCAAAAAGCAGCAAAAGTACTATTTTTCAAAACCAAATGAATGCAATCTCAAGTGTGTGAGTTTGAGGAGAGTGCAGCAGCTCGAGTGGGCAACCTTGTTAAAAGCAAATACCTACAACCAATGCCTAAGCCAAGAGAAACCAAAAACTAAGCAATTCAAGTCCAACAGATATTGGCAAAGACAAACAGAAACTAATGAAAGGCCCAACGGTTGTGAAGCTTGTTATTCATATGTTGCTGGTATAAACACACATTGCCAAAGCCAAGGAAGAAGCAGAGTAAGACTTTATCCTCGTCAGTGTTTGGTTACTTGTGCAGTGGGGAAACTAGAGAGGCAAGAAGGCTGCCCTTTTGGGAAAGGTTATTCGGAAGGAGAGGAGCATCATTTCCAGAGGCCCCAATGGGAATCTCATTTACCCTGAGTGGTAAGACTTTACTACCACAGAATATTGAACTTTGTGAAGCTGTTGAAAAGCGATTATAGGTCGATTCCAACCACAGAAGAACTGACTATTTACGAAACACTGTTCGGGCAGGGGAGTATGCCCGGATGGCAAACCTTTGAAGTAGTAGGCATGGACGTCAACCAGGTTGAAGTGCTATAAAGTGACACTCACAAAAACAATGTATGGTTTTTGTGGTGCTGGAGGAATAACTGTATAACCCTATTAGAGAAGAGTTGCATTTCTTCTGAAGTACTCAACTGTGGCAAATCATCTTGACAAAGACAGTTATTGTTGCTTTGATGAACTACAAAAATGTTCTTTATGTGAAGATAATTCTGAATCTTTCTCAAAGAAGAGAAAAATAATTCAATGTTCTTTGTAGAACAGTGTTGAACCTTTCTGATGTCAACTTGCAATTACAAAGAACAGTGTTGGAACTTTTTTGCAATTTTGAAACTGGAGACGAATCCTACAGGAACCGGGGGGGGGGGGGGGGAGAATCACCCAGATTGTAAGAGCCTGTTATTATGTTACAAATGTAATTGCTAAATTGGTTTTGTTGATTTTGAACTGCCATACATTACCTGATTGATTTATTGTATGCAAGTGTGAGAGAGACAGATATCCATTTTCCTTTAGTTTATTTCAGGCAGGGAAATCCTCGGCAGGGTAGGGATTGAGAGGCATTTATCCAACCTTATTATTTAATAAAATGTCAAGTATTGAACACTTTACAAAGTTGCCTGCCTCACATTTCTGACCCCTCACACTACACACAACCTAGCCAAAAGACAGGCAAATCCTTTCCCAAACAGGGTTTTGCTTTAGTGGGGATTTTCCTGTTTCAATTTTTAGATTCAGGAGTTTTCATTTGCTCTTAAGTACAGTCTCAGCAGGCTGATGGATGTATGGCTTTAAATTAATCTTAGCTGGAATGGCTCCGGGCACTTGGATGCCTTTGGTCCATTTGTTGACATCTTCTAGATTTAGGGACAGCCCATTCATGGTCAGAGAAATGTGCTTTCTCTCCCAAAAAGAGACACCCACGGGATGTATTGCAGTCCAATATCCAAGATGTTCAGAATTCCAGGGCTATGAGGAGGATCTGTGGAATGACAGGCTCAGTTTGATATTTGCCTGAGAACATGCCTTACATGAAAGTCAAAGAACTGTTTAGAGCGCTGGTCACTGTATCGAGCCGCAAGTGCCTCAGATGAGAATCTTAGTAGAGAAGTCCAAAAATCATCCTTTGAAAAGAAATGTTTTACCTATCATTAGCTATTAGGGAATGCTTAGTTCAGGGATGCACAACTGGTTTTGCTGGAAACACGAATGTACTGCACAAGCCCCCATACAGGGAGATAGAGAGGTACTCTATCTATTACTTTTTTACATTAACACGTGGTACTTAAAAGAAAATACATTTTTTTGTTTGTTTTTAATGGCATTTTTTGTACGCCCAGACCCAGGGGGTATCATGGAATTCTGTACAGAGAACAACATCTCTGAAGGTAGGTCACAAAGGACATTAGTCACATCAACCACCATGTTTTTACAAGCTTTTTGAAGGTTGGGTAGGAGTGCTCATTTCTCATGGTGCGGAGGCTCCAGAGGGGGGATGCTGGGACACAGAAACTGAAGTCTCTATCGAGGAGTGAGGAGTGTGATGCTGGTGGCAGAACCTAGCGACTGCACGTGATATTTCAAGGCAATGCTGGTGCAGAGGTAGAGGGGAGCCTCTTTGCAGAGTGCAATAACTAGTGTTTTGAAGTCAATGCAGGCTTTGATGGGTAGCCAGTGCACCTCTCGCCCGGTTGCTGAAATGTGATCTGATCAGCGCAGACACAAAGCAGCATGCAAGGCTTTGTTCTGTAATAGTTGAGTTTGGCCAAGTTGGTTGCTGGGGTGCCCATGAGGAGTAGTCCATTGCAGTAGTCCAATTTACGGATGAGTGCTCTAGCGAGTGTAAGGCAGTTGCTCAGGGAAAGAAATTGTCTGGATAGGGAAATTAGTGTGCCGGTGTGTGCTGTGGCTGAGTCCAGAGCATTGATATGTTTGGTCATGGTCGGCTCTGTTTCCAGATGAACACCCTTCAAACGGCATTACCAATTTATTACAGAGCCTTCAAATGGCAGTTTATTATATAGTCTTCAAATGGCATAGCGAATTTAATGTATTTGTATTATGCAGATGAAAGCATGTTTTTAAAGATCAAATTTTAAGACCTGGGCTTTAGAGGCTTGCAATTAAGAATGAAAAATAATGTAACGGCTCAAGCACTGCTTCCGTCTAAAATGGATTACTTGAGAAAAAAAAAAATTTAAAAAATCAGAAGTATACGCAAGCAAAACCAATATTACAAAGTAACTGCCCTCTTCAACTAACTTCATGAGATGTTCCAGCACAGGATTTAAAAAGAAACTGAAAAAATTAATTAAAAAAAAAGTTGCCTCGTGTCTTCTTCTGTAAGCCACCAGGCAAAACAGGAGAGCAGAATAACCCCTGGATGAAGGATTTTTCCTCAGGATCACCAACATACCTTGTCAGCAAGTCCCTCGTATTCACCAGATCGGATTGTGGGTAGAGACCTCCTACTCTCCTGTCGGGCAGCTTCACCATACAGGTACACTGGTGAAACAAAGCAGAGTGAACAGATCTGAATAACCTGTCCTTGAGAGCTAGAGCAATTCACTCAACACAAGCAGCAAGGCAAGACGTTCAACACAAGAACTCGGGCCATGACCCATTCATCGAAGACAGAAGACAGAAGACCAACACAGTCCGTAGCTTCCACAAATCCAGAAAGATTCCACAACAAACCCTACATAAATAGCCCAATGTCATTCAGATTCCTGTATATGCATTGTCCTGGTCATGTTCCCAGAGAGAATTGCCAGTACTTCAGGTTTGGTTGGTGTTTCTACTCACTTGGCGCTAGTACATTTCATCATATGTATGTAATTCTGTTGTCTCGGTTGTGCATAATAAATAGGATCCATACAAATTCTTTAGTGTTTCATTGTTGGTTTATTGTAGTTTTTCAAGGTTTTTGAGAAAGTGGTGCCGACACGTGTTTCAACCTTACAACAGGTCCTTATCAAGGCCACCGGTTTTTAGAAAACAAGTTTATTTATTTCCCCATTTTTTATTTATTCACAATTTATTGGATAGTACACCAGTGTTTGTGACATGCATATTGTGATACGTGCGTCAGTGCGTGAAGTGAATAGCATTAGTGATCTGATTATTTGTTCCATTTGTCAAAGAGATTTCAATTTCGGGGTCCATAGGCAGTTAGGACACAAACCAAATATAGTTTCATATGTACAGTCATTTGTTAGTGCATGGAGTATTCATCCCATCACAAGTAGCTACTCTACTTCCTTTTCCTTCCCTACCTTGTGCCTAAACTCTCCAAACCTATTGGATTATTGTAATGCTACATGTGTGCATGTTTAACAATGAATGTTTTTTGATAAATCAATATGAAAATTCCATTGAAATTGTGATGCATAAACACTATGAATACTTATGCACTAACAAATGACTATCACAATATACATGTCACAAACACTGGTGTACTATCCAATAAATTGTGAACTGTAGTGTCCTCTAAGTGGACCACCTCACGTTGGACTGCCAGGCACCCTTCATGCATGCAAGGATGAGCAGACACCGAGCTGGGGTGCAACACTTCTTTATTTCACAAGTGCCAACCCTGAACTGTCGGCGTTTCCCGTCTCCCTGCTCCTCCCCTTCCGCCCGCCTCCCGAGCCTCCCCACGTGACAGGGGGGCAATGACTACACCACATGAACGAATACAAAATGGGGAAATAAATGAACTTATTTTCTAAAAACCGGTAACCTTGATAAAGACTGGTTGTAAGGTCGAAACACGTGTCGCCACCACTTTCTCAAAAACCTTGAAAAACTACAATAAACCAACAATGAAACACTAAAGAATTTGTATGGATCCTATTTATTATGCTCAACTGAGACAACAGAGTTGCACACATGATGAAATGTACTAGCGCCAAATGGGTAGAAACACCAACCAAACAGAAATGCACTTTGGGCACTTCGAGTATGGGTCCCACGGTTTCTACCAACCGACTGCAAGTACAAGCAGGAAAAGGTTGGAGAAAGGCGTGACATCCACCAGCTCCTAGTACTCATCCCCTTCTTTTGAACTAAGTACTTCATAAGGTGTTGCTAACTGAGCACAGGGCAGCCATTAAACTACAGCACAACTAGGTGCAAGCCAGAGTGCTACCATCCCATTCTCAACAAGGATTCCACAACCAGCCCAGGGCCAGGTATCATAAAAACCATACCAGCCACAATCTCGTATCAGTTTACAATTGAGTGGCAGCATAGTACCAAGCCTGTGACAGGGGCAAGATGTAAAACCCAATGTAAACAGGAATGCATATCAGTTGCCAGCTAGCCAGCCAGATTCTCTTCACAGTATACCATGTAAAGAGCAGTAGGAATAATGGAAAAGCCTTCCGTGTGAGCATGCATTACGGCCAAGACCGACGATCAAGGGATGGAACCATATACATTTATTTATAACGCGGCTCAATGGTCCCGGAGGCATGATGGCGCATACAGACAAAAAAAAAAAAAACACATACAGATATCCAACATAAAACATACAACTGAGTGGCCAAAACAAAATTAGTGAGTTAATAGCTATGGGGGGAATCATTTCAAAACAATATTTAAGTTAGAAGTCATTGATAAGTGATTCAACTTGGTGACTTTATGCATAAACAAGGGTAGGCTACTAGAACCACATCCCACAACAATGCAGTCCGTCGTGTTCTCTGAACTACACCAGTTCTCGATCGGTGTTCTCCCAAGGACCTTCAGGTCCTGAGGTCCAACACAGTTGGGTATCACTTTTAGATTAAGCCAAGCTAAGATTCTATTCTTAAGGGTCTCCCTGGATTCCAACTGAGCCGGTTTCTTGACGTTTGTGATGACAGTTTCTGGGATCCGAGGCAAAGCTCCTAAGCTTATAGTCAGTAATATAACGGACTATAAGGCGCACTTGGCTGGATGGGCTCCTTTATGTACCCATGTTACTAGATGGTGTAACCCAATGTCAGAAAATCTCAACCTCCACTCACCAGGCACACCAAGCTCATCGGCCAACTTCTGCCCAAAGCGATTGGCACAGCAGACGCATTCCTCCATGGACACATTTCTCACTGGGATGAAGGGGCAGACATCCAGGGCACCCATGCGCGGGTGTTCACCTAAGGACAGACAGAAGCCACGGTTAGCCAGCGTTGGGCCCTTGAACATTAACATTAATCCTTTGTATGTGATGGGTACACACTGAACTGGTCAGTGCACAAGATGGCCATCACCCTCGGTGTAGCCTCCCCAGTGAGCCCCCCCCCCATATTGAGGGATACATGCATCCTTCTCGCCCTCCCCATCCTGTCCTTTTGCTCTTGCTCCACACCACAGCCTCCTCCTAGGATTCCCTCCCCACACCTTTGTAGAGTTTGGGGGCACTACAAACTAGAGATCCATTTTCGCAAAGGGTTTTTTGGCTCCATTTTGTCGAGAAAACCAACATGTCTCGATGCCTGTGGGCTGTAGTGCGCTCTACAAATCCAAATAAAACAAAAACAGGTTTCAGCTGACCAGGTCATCCCATTAATCCCTAGCAAACACTGCAGGTGATGCCTTGTCCACTCATTGACCTATGAATGCAATGGCCCCACATAGATTGTGGCCCACTGGACCCTCAGTGTCTGGCCAGTATGAACACTTACTCCCCTGCAAGGGCTGTACCTGAATGTCGAGTCATGTCGATCAGTGAGAAGGCCACCCTCGCCCCATTCAGCGCTCCTTTCACCACGGCTTGAGGGGAACCAACAAATGTGTAGACTGTGCGGTTTGTGGAAGGACCAGGGTCCACATCCAGCAGCAGGCAGCCTTCAGTCTGCGAGATGGCACTGGCAATCGCATCAATGACCTGTAAGGAGAGACGCCATTGAAAGGGGACACCCCAGATAATTCCTTTAATCCCAACTCTTACCCTCCCCCATTGCATCACCACCAACCCAACCCTTTATGTAAAAGGACACCAATGACCTAAAGAAAGTAGCAACATCAGTAACCTGTAAAAAGGGCGCAGCGTCGTCGACTCCTTTGGTGGGGGGTAAAGACAGTAACATGCTGCTGGGTTGGGGGGGGGGACACTGCAATGACCATGGGTATAATTCTAGGGGGGGGGGTGGTTGTCCCACCTACTTTAGTGGCACACTATTTTGTACCCCTCATTTGGGAGGGTCTCTCCTTTATATGCCATGTCCTCCCAACATTTTCAGAAACGTTACTCCTCTGACAATGACTGTGGCAATCAACGAGAGAGGTAGAATTATGAGCCCACACCCTTCACTGAAGGGACCAGGAGAATCAGGTTTCCAAAGCCAGAAAGTGGGAAGGGGAGGAGCACTGAGGATTGACAGACAGAAAAAAAAAAAAAGACTTGGCTTGACACGCCTTGAATTGCTCCTTATGGGCAGAAAGGACAGGAGGGAATCTTTTGAATGAAGGTTACTTTGTGCCATTGAAACCTTTGAGGCCAGGTCATTAAAACCAAAATCGTGGGGGAAAAGAGTGATCAGCTCGCTTACAGAAAGTTAAGGCATGTCCACTCAGAGCGATTTACAGTGGAGTTCAAAAACCATGCTTGGAATCAAGTTTGGAAATGTATAGATTGCAAAACAATTCTGAAAGCAGTTACAATGCTGTTCCCCTGGCATCCGATTGGTTAACAGGTCAATCATTGTGGACTGAGCAGCAGAACCCTTTTCTCCACCCTGCACAAGGTTGTTCACCAAACAGAGGCAATTGTGGGAAATACGACTTTAATTCACACTGAAACAGCTTCTCGGTTACTTATCCTACTAGTGCGCTCCGCCTCAGTACACTTGCCTCAAAAAACTAGCATTCCACCCCCTACCAATCAGCTATAGATCACTTCACATCAAATCCCTTCCGATCAAATACGCTCGTTAGGCATTGCAGTGCACGGTAAGCAATATTAGCCCGCAGTCCATGTTTAACCAAGCCAAGTGGATTTGACGAGGACTAATGACCATTACAATCCAGTATAGCCTGCCAGACCATGGAGCGCTGTAATCACTGTGTGCAAGGAAAACACTGTATAAAAAGGTAGCAACAGGCTGTTCATTGAAGAAGAATTGAAACCGGGCATCCCCATGCCTCGCTGCTTGCTGGGTCCAAGAGAACGTCCAACTGCCAACCACCTTCACAACTCCAATCCCCACAAGACATTCCCCTATGCACACATTAGCACACACACACACATTCCACAAGTACTGGAAGTTTTTTGGCAAGAGCAACTGAATCAGATCGTATCTCTCCAGGACTGAGATCTCTGCACTGGCTCCCAGTGGCTGCGAGGATCAAGTTCAAAACCCTCTGCATTGTACACAAGGCTTTCTGGGGCCTGGGGCCGCAATACCTTCAACACTCTCTTCCCAAATATCTTCCTATTCGAGCTCTTTGCTCATCAGCCTCCAACTCCCTCAGGGCCAGTCGTTTCTCCAAGAAACAAGTTGGTGGTAGATCTCTCTCTTCAGCTGGGGCCACCCTCTGGAACAGCCTTCCTGAAACTTGAGAACCATCTCCGGTTCCGAAGCACCTCAAAACCTCTTTGCTTCTGCTTTCTCTCCCCCTCTCCCCTACTGAATTCCTGTCTGTAATTGCACTGGCTACCTGGCCACCCTTCTGATCTTCGGGCCCTGGCCCCACCAATTGCACACCTGCACTGCCTCCCTGGCAACCCCCGATCCAGGGGACTGTTCTGTATCCCTACAGTCCCCCTACCAGCATTTATGTATGCTCTTACCTGCACTTGCCACCTTCCGGCCATTCGATTACCTTATTTATTCTACTTTCCACCCCCCCACCCTGTACTGCACTTTCCCTTCCCCCTTTACCCCGCACTTATCACTTTCCCCCTTCCCATGCACTTGCACGATCTAAATGACACCTGGCCTAGTAGGATCGTTGTCTGTCCTCCCTCTGTTTCCCCCTCCCTTGCCTCGTCGCACCTCGAGACACTTGTGTATAGGTGCGTTACAAATGCCATATCACATTATACATGAAGAGCCCAAGCCGCTTGTCATGCATATGATGGCTGGCAAAAATGTTAATCAAGGAAGAAACCAAGGCACTCCAATAGGGAATCCCCATATTGATTCAAACTCTCAAAAAATCTAAATGGAAACAATTAAGGAAAACGATTAGTCAGAGTTTGTTCAATATTAATACATTAGAGTTAACAAACAGTTAATTCAACTTGAATCAATTGATACTTCTATTTAAATTGTACACAATACTCCTATTTAGGAGACATAATTAACATCTACATGGGTAGAGTTAATACATGATAAGTACTACAGATTGTACAATAACAGATTAATGGTTCTGTGGTAGATGAGCGTGTCCCGTTTAAACCCTACGCATTTTGGGAATCAATACCTTCTTCAGGCGATGAGAACTCTCCCTTCCTGCAATTAAGGATGTGCAATGTCATAAGTGTAAGGCTAGACTAGAGATTACAAAAAGTATTAAGACTAAATGCAAGTAAATTAAATAGGTCTCCAAAGTACCAACCTGAAAAGTGTTGTATTAGGTGACACCACTAAATGCGCTGTCTGTGTTTATCTGTATACGTTCAATAGATCGGAGGGATAAGGAGAAGAAAAAGGGAGGAGTATTACAGGCTAGTTTGTTAGAGAACACCGGTATCACAAAGACAAATAATGTATAACAACTAGAGAGGTTGAGGGGATCAAACACTCACTGTTCCTGCATCTGCTGTGCCAGATAAAGACATGAATGGCAACTTGAGCGGTATATCACTTCAGTGGGTATGCTAATCTGCTTTCTCGCGCTGTCAGGAAATTATCAGAAAAAGGAGGAGTGTGTCATTCATTCCTCGCCTCGGATTAAGACTAACCTAACAGTAAAGGGCAAGATCAAAGGCATACTGTGAAAGTACGGTGAGCCATCATAAGCTTACCTACTATTCACCAGCAAATGGGCCGTAGCGGGACGCAAGGCAGGTAGCAAGCAGTCTTCTGACCCCCGGCAAACGCATATGCAAGTGGCAACCTTCACGTTATCTTAGTTCCTGTCAGTCTCATGATTCTTGGAAGGAAATTAGGAAAGTAATTCAAATGTAGCAGCCATCTTTTGAATGCAATATTAATTGCGTGACCATCTCCAATTAATGGATGGATCTGCATTATCCTGCCATTAGTTCTCAAAGAGAAACAATGTGAAGACAATTAAAAATTCATATTTATGTAATCCACATGCGTATGGGACGGCAATGCCATCACGTGTTAAGGCAACGTGTAAACTATTTTAGACTTGGCATCCCACTCAAACTGCGAGAAATTTTAATGTCAAATGTTTCTAATCAAGATGTTGGATATCGAATAAAAATGAAATGTTTGACGTTTGCTTGAACATGTCAAAGTGAGTGATTGTAAGTGGGAACTGCTCATTCACTGCAGAAGTTACAGCTGCAGAGCCTCACATTACAAAGGATAGCGATCATCTGCTCACTTTCTATCATAGGTTACATCACAAATTGTATCAACACATGTGAATCTCATGTTTACACCAATCCGCCAAATCTATTAGTCTAGAACCCAAATTTAAATTACCTGAATTTGCAGAATATTCGTCCCTGTATGATGTTCTATATCTGAATTGCTTTATTCATCTAATTAGTAATATTGAAATGCTCTATTGATCTGCTAGTATATATCAATATAATTCTATACTGAAATAGACCAAGTAGGGCTGGCTATTAGATTTGTCCTTGACCAAATAAAGCAAATGTAATTATAGGTAACAACTTTCAAATTCAGTGTTCATTCTCTCAGAGATTGGTGATCCATTTTTTCAATCCAGATTATTTCTTTTTGCAGAAGAACTTTACTCAGATCTCCTCCTCTAGTTGAGGATCTGGTTATCATCGGCATAATTAGTGTAGGTGATACCCAGACCATCAAACAGGGGCTTCGTGAACACGTTGTATTGTGTGGGTGAGACGCATGAGCCCTGAGGGACTCCGCATGTAATGGGGATGGGGTCGGCGGCAGCTGTGGTGGAGAAGACACGCGTGGATCTGTTGCTGAGCAATGACTCGACCCAGCCGATGGCCTCTTGGGAGAAGTGGGCAGCAGAGTCCAGGCGATTGCACAAGATTTTGTAATCAACTAGATCAAATGCTGCGGAGAGGTCTAGGAGGAGCAATAAGGCAGTTTTCCCATTGTCTCTCAGAGTGTCAATTTGTGCCTTCAAGTCGATAAGTGCTGTTTCTGTCCCGTGTTGAGGTCTGAAACCTGATTGCCGAATACCGAGGAGAGGGTTGGTTTCAAGGAATTTTTGGATTTGTTGGTATGCTGTCTTGTGGTAATCGGTCTGTAGTTGGTGGGAATGGAGGGGTCAAGAGATGGCTTTTTGAGAAGTGGGGAGGACCCAGGACACTCTGAGGTTGCTGGGGACGGTGCCTGAGGAGAAGGAGGCGTTGATAAGTCTTGTGATGAAGGGTGAGAGGTCTCTTGCTGCATCTTTAATAATTTGTGGGGGGGGCAAAGGTCTCCCTGACAGTTGGATGGTTTTAGGCTGAGAATTTTTCCACTTCTATAGTGGAGACTTTGGAGAAGCTAAAGCGAGAGGGGTTGGGCAGCGGGAGTTGAAGCGTGAGGTATGGGGTCGTGTTAGTGGGGTTGGTTGGTTTAGCTATGGACTCTTTGTTTTTAATTTTAGTTTGAAGGCTTGTGACTTTATTGTTTGGGGCATTTTGGACACTAGTGCACCATTGTTTGTCCTTCACGCAGGTGTCAGGAGTTACCACTGCTGTTTCCAGTTCTTTAATTATCGTAAATAGCTCTTTGGTGCTCGAATTAGATTGTGCAATTCTCCGGTTTTACGACTCTTGTTTGGAAGCTATGATTTCTTTTTTGTAGTTGGACCTTATTTTATTGAGCAGTGTTTTGTTGTGGTCTGTGGGAGATGTCTCCAGGCTTGTTCCTTTTTGCGTTTTTCTAGTCTAAGTGTTTTAAGGTGATTAGAGAACCAATGATTGAGATGCTTTTATGGTTTACATTTTCTTAGTTTTAATGGTGCAATGGAGCCTAAAGCTGTGCGCATGGTTTTGTTATAGCCTTCAACGAGGTTGTGTGGGTTGGAGGTGGCCGGGAGTTGGTTAAGTGTGGGGAGGATAAGAGGGATCGGTTTTTCCACTGATCTTTTTCTTACTTCTCGTGGGGATGGCAGAGGCTATCCCGTTGTTGGTGATGGGGCTCGAGGCTAGTGGTCTAGTAGTTCCAGGATTATTACTTGCATCTGTGCCACTGTGTGGTGAAATTCAGAGAAATGTTGGGAGACTGGAGATCGTTCAGATTTTGTTCTAATGTTCGACTTCTATTCAGTCCATCACATCTTGGCGTGTTGTAATGCCCACGTAATAGATGCCACATGGCCATCCGATGCCATAGATGACACTGGTAGATTCACAAGTGGTAGGGTGTTGAACTGAATAACTTTACCCGTGTATGGATTTTTCACAGCATGTTGCCCTTAATGTTGTTACAATGCTGGCAATTAGCACATGGAATCTTTTCTTTGAATGGTTTCGCTGTCGTTTTGAGTGCATTGATATCTGCCCATATCACCATATGGCTTGGCTTTTTTGTAGGCAAAAGGTGGTGTTGGAAAATGTTTCGATGTCACGCCATAACTGGATCCAAGTGCAATATGTTCCAATTCATGATTCTCTTAATCTGAAAACTCTGGTGAGAGTATGTTGTCACGCAGACTAGATTTGAGGAAGATTCTGTCTTTGGAAGATTCTGTCTTTGGTTATCAGGCTCGGTAGACGAGGGATCTCACTTGTCTTATGTAGTGCTTGTTCATTATTGGTCCTCAAGTACCCTCTTTTAAGCAATGTGTTAGTCAACTTGCACATTTTCTCCACATATTGTTGGTTATCGGAGATAATGCATTTGTATCTTAATTGACTAAAAGGGATACTTTCAATTGTTGACTTTGGGTGAAAACTAGTAGCGAGTAAGATGCCATTTTTGTCGGTAGGTTTGGTCTAGACGGTTTGAAGTATTTCATCTTAAACATACTTCACGTCTAATAATTCTAGCCTAGTGGAACTACGTTTGTGGGTAAATTTGATTCTTGGAGTCATTTCATTGGCATTCATAGAATTCTCCCAATTCTTCCACTGTTCCACTCCAAATTCTGAAGATATCAATGTAACAATAACAACATTTGAGGAGTTCTGTCCACTGTGCAGTGTTGAATATGTGTTCTTCCTCCAGAGATGCCTTGTATGTAGTAACATAACTGGGAGCCATAGTGGCTCACATTGAGGAATCTGCAATTTGTATCAAGTAGCAATCTTCAAATCTAAAGAAGTTGTTAGGACAATATTCAATAATCTCAGCACAAAGATAGTCTGTTGGACATTTGGGGGCCATCAATAATAGCCATTCAACTACCTCAATTCCTGCTTGATTAGTTATGTTGGTATATAAACTCGTCACAGAGTAAAGAGGATGTCCTTACCACTTTCTAAGTGGGTCACTTGTATCTTCGTTAGAAAGTCATTAGTATCTTAGATATGGTCTAGTTTGAAACATCAGTTGCATAATTCGGTCAATATACTTGGCTAAATGCACTAGCAAACTGTTAGTTGCTGCTATAATTGGACGACTTGGAGGCTCTGTCAAGTGTATGACTTTTTGGAAGTATATACATGACCGGCATCATGGGATGTTTGTTAGTAAGGCAAGCTTTCGTATGATGGTTTATATACTCATTCAATTCTGCTTCGTCAAGTACTGTCTTAATTATTCCTCTCACACCGTTAACTTACATGTAGGTGTATGTATCTGCAAATTGTTGTTCCACTTCCTCTTTAATTTGACAAGATCCATAATTACTAACGCTCCTCCTTTATCAGCTGGTTTGAGAATGAGGTCAGGATTCAGACAAAGAAGTTTAAGTGCTTGCTGTTCGCAGTTTGAATTACCACCTCTATGTCCTGTTGGGAATTTAAAAAAATGTTGAATCCTCCATCACATTTTTTGGAATATTTCAAGAATGGGGTTTTGTATAAACAGTAAGAATGTGTTCTTTGACCGTAGTTCCAGAAATTCGCTCTTCCGATCATGGCAAGTCCACTGATTCAAAGAATAATTTCAATTTCATTTTTCTACACAGTTTAAAGAAGTCAATTGTTTCTTTAAGGAACAAGCTATATGTGGTACGAAGGAGATAAAAGGGCTTCTTCTCAAAGGCAGTCAATGTATACAATGAAATATTAATTCCTTTGTCAAAAAGTCACTTTCCTTGGGGGATGTTTTCTTCTTGCTTCTTGTTGGGAGACGCTTTCTAAAAAGATCCCCCAGCTGAAGTGTGAATGGATGTACCTTCTTGCTCTGTTAAATCAAGTTCCAAAGGCAGGAGCTTCCTTTTCTGCACTCAATACTTCTGAAGCCGATGTGCCAGAATGTGGTTTGAGGTGTTCTCCTAAAGTTCGGGAAGTTCTGTCCAGACTGATTGTCTCTTATCGTAGTATTGTTTCCAAGAGTAAACAATGTCCAATTCGTAATACAGAGTAGCCCCTCCTATTTTTTTTTAACTCAATTCCATGTTTGTATCATTCTAATTTCAGGTCGATGTCAAGTGATGATAATTCTTCTTTTGTTAAAAATGTTGCTAAAGTAGATTTAGTTAGTTCAATTTCCAGTTCGATATTTAATGATTTTGCCAATTCAATGGTTAGAAGAATAAGGTTGAGTGAACATGGATTTAGAATTAGTCGCCATAGTTTAACGAATTCTGGGTTTCTTTGCACAGTGTCGGTTCCAGATCAATTCTCAGCTCTATTGGGATTGGTTGTGCCTTGTGATAAGTAGACAGTGTTGTGGCATGTAGTCATTGGTTAATCTCCCTTCTAATTAGATGCTCCAAATGTAAGATAAGTTAGTCAGGTTTTTTTTGTGTGTTGTCATTTGTCACCTGTTGATTTGATTAAATTCAGAATTCCTACTGCCCTTTCTGAAAAGGCCAAGGTAGCTGCTCTATTTACAGTACATACATATGATGGCCGCCATGAAAACTGGGTGGAAAGAGTGCAGAGGTCGATGGAAGGCAGGGCATTTAAATGCGAGGCATGTAATTTAGGCAGGAGGCAGGGCCAACCGCAGGCAACGTCAGCTTTCACCAGAGCCACCGCCCAGTTCTTACCTTCTGGATGTCAAATAGTGGAACAAGTATTTACAAGACTATTTTAATGATTTGTCATCATTAAAGGGCTACTAGAAGTTTACCAATCCGGTTTTTGTCCAAGACATGGCACAAACTGCCTTGGTTGCAGCTGTGGGGTGATATTTTATCAAATGCTGATGCTGGTAATGTTATGATGTTGGTAATGCTTGACCTCTCCACTGCCTTTTATCTGGTGAATCATTGTATTTTACTTTCTAGATTATCTCTGAACCTCGAAGTGTCACCCAGTAAATAGTTTTAATCCAACCAAACAGATTTCCTCTTGGTACCCTTTATCTTTTCGACCCATTGAGGAGTACTACAAGGCTCCCCCTCGCCATTGTTGTTTAATGTGTACATTTGTCACCATTTTTCTCTTGGTGGAGTTCAAATGGTTTTACCACTCTTACGCCAATGATACACCGGTGTATCAAAGTGGTCAAACAGAACGCCTTGTCCCGTTAAATTTGTCTGGACAAAATGGAATGTTGGATACTTCTTAATGGCCTGCAACAAAATGGATCTGATCATGGTAGGAGCCAGACATGAAATTATCAATGTGCGTCTACTCCCTACTCCTTCTCAGTTTGCCCTCCCTATGAGTTACGATAGATATGGATTTATTTATATAGCACTTCGGTCCAAGAGCTGTACATAGAAATATTTACATACATTTATCATCCCAACCAAAGTTGGTGTTTATTTATTGACCTCCAACGGATGAAAGAAAGTTGGTCTTGCCAGGATTCGAACGTGCGACCTGCAGGTCACACAGATAGCAGAAGTGAGCGCTCAACCAGCCAAGCTATCTTGCCGCCTTATGCAAGCAGAGTAGAAAACCTAGACATTGTTTTCAGCACATGTCAGAAGTTCAAGTCTGCCTATTACAAACTTTGGCTTCTTTGCTGGGTTTTACATTTCCTTCCTACATATGTTCATCATACAATCATTGGTTCTCTCATCAGCACCAAATTGTGCTAGGCTAATGCCCCTTTGCTTGCCTGCCAGAATATCAGATGACCGACTACAAGCGGCCAAGAATGCTGCCATTCATTTAATTTTTAGGCTGAGGAAACCGACTACCAGTACAAGTGATTGAGCACAGTGCAAGGAGCGTCTGACACAAGCCAGGATTTGAATCTGATTTTTAAATGCCTCTATGGTTTAGGTCACTAGTCTCCCCCTTACACGCCTGCCAGGTCTCTGGTCTGAAGCTTTTCCTTCTGGAAGTACCAAGAAAACCATTTAAACGTCAGGCAGTTGAAGATGCTCAGTTTTAGCGGCAGCAATGATTATCTCCCTCCAGCTTTGTGAATCAGCTTTACTTTGTCGTAAAGCCTTGAAATCCCTCTTCTCTTTATTCTGCCTGCGTTCTACTTTCTTTCACACTCAGATGAAGTTCGGTCTGCCCAGTTTGAGTGTTAAGTTCAAATATGGATGTAGCCCAGTATTCCCACATGGCAAGCTGCTGACCAACAGTGGGGGCAAATTACGAGAAGGAGCCAATCACCCCATACTGAACAATCCAAACAGGTAGGTCCTCTAGCTCCAAGGCCTATGTAAGATATAAAGCCAGAACGAGAAAGAGGGGATGGAGTTATCCAGAAGTCAGCAGATGCTTAATGCCATTTTCGAGCCAAAAGTTAAAATTCAGTAGACAGATTTTAATCATATGAAGAAAAAAACGAACAATAAAAAATTGTAAAAATCACTTCTAAACTGGGGGAATTCTTCAGGCTGGCTATTGGTTTCAGACATTCACAAAATGTCCAGCGAGTTGGTACCCTCCCTCAGAGCCAGAAGCTTTACAGCCTTAAGGATTTTGGGGGAAGACTATTCCGAAAACCAGGTAGGACATCCTATTGTTTTCCCACCTTCAGACCCAAAGACAGACCATGCCCAATTGATTGCCTGAGGTCAAGAGACCCAACAAATCAAATCCTTGATAGGCAAAGCTCAGGCGCAGCTCCCACCCCACGACCATTCTAAAAAGGAGTTTGCATTTTAGGATCGAGTCTGAAGACCAGGCAAAGTTGGGACTGTCCCGCCTAAAAGGGTAGAAGTAGGTCTAGAAGCCAATCTTAAATGAGATCATGCAGGCCACTATAGCAAGATAGCCATCGCCAGCACCGAGGCATACGAATAGGGACTACTGAAACATCCACAATGAGAACTAGGCTGCAGGGCGTACAGGGTTACTCCCTAGCCAATCCAATCATTCACAGATGTTGCGATAGTTACGGGCTTCTTCAAATAGTCCAGGAGGAAGAACGCTCCTCTAATCCGGTCCCTTGAAGTGCATGCACCCCATTAACCACAGCAGAGACGTGCTGCTCTAGCAACACGCTGGAACCATAAAGCCAAGAAGGCCCCCTCTCCCTGGTTGTGGAAGAATTATCTACTTAGTGAAGGACTGAAAAGGTCAGACTCCCTTACCTTTACCCTAAGAATCGGCCGGAAGGCTAAACGGCTCCAGGCAACATAGAACCACTCGCTGCAAGACACTCAGAAATAAAGCAACGGTTGTGCTGACTAAGCAGTCACCCATACGGAGTGCCTTCCCAGAAACACTGCCGCTTTTAGTCAGTCTTCGCAGCGTGTGTGAAGGGAAGGCAGGCCAACTTTGCAAAAAACAAACAAAAAAAATAATCAGGCAAAACCTGTGCATGCATCAAAGAAACTGACAAACTACTAACAAAGCCAGCACAAGAGTCTAATGCCCATCATTGCAGTTGCACCTCTACAAGGGAGCCTGGCTTACCTCAATATGAAAGTGTGCAGGAGGCACGACAGACACACAAAAAACATGCACTGCTTCATCCTAAAGCACAATGAAACACGCAAACCAGTTAGTCACTGGGCGTAGGTCCAAGTTAATGAAAGCAGAGGGGGACTGTCCCCATGGAACCTAGGCACGGGAGAGTCCCTGCAAAGGGGCAGTCAAGGGCTCTCTTCACTCCCTCCGCACCAAAAACAACACGTTAACCCACATGCCCTCTTAACAAGGTACATTAAACACGGCCGGTCAAAGACAAACGTGTTCTTTCCTCCTGATTCCATTGGTGATTGAAGGCTTTACAGAACTACAGGATTTGGAGTGACACCGAGTGCTAGCGCACTATGAAAATAGTTGCACCTGTACTGTTCTGAGCGACATGGAATGGTGGTACCTCTGGGAGAAAAGGTATAGCATTGTGTGCCTGAGGAAAGGGGCCCAAGCCATCCTGGAAGCCATTGATTACATTTATATAGTGCACCCAACCCTTGGACATCTGGGCACTTGTGCTTAAGAATATGGTTACAGCCAGTTACTTTCAAGATTAGTCTTAAACTTGTGCATAAGGAATTGGTTGCATTCAGTTACAATGCGGAGTGCAAATACATAAAGGTTACATTCAGAAGCTTATTCATCTTGGTCCAACAACAAGATGTACGTACAGTGGCAGTTGCGTAGTAAATTAGTTTTCTAGGACCCTTAGGGTTGCCTCATCTGAGGGGGCTAGGAAAGGATTCGGAATGGACTAGCAGTAGTTTTTGATATCTTGGTTGAAGCTAGCAGAACAAAACGTGAAATGCTTGCTGTAGACTGGGCACCAATGGTGAAGATGGGCTCCCCGAAGGAGGAAAGGTACAGGGAAGGTTCTTTTAAAAAAACATGTTCTATTCGATCAATTCCCCATACAAAAGTTAATCACGGGATAGATTTGCGGCACTTGGTGGGGGGATTTTGGTCTGAAAGTTATTTTGCAGACTAGGCACAAATCCATCTTTAATAGTGCCTGTGGTGGAGTCCTTAAAATGTTTTTAAAAAAAACAAGTGGGGGGTCTCATTAACATAGGCATTGGATGAGGTAACCAGAAATTAGCATATCAAGATGAAAAATGCACATTTCATTAAATTGGCCTTGCATAACCATAC
Organism: Ambystoma mexicanum; assembly: GCF_040938575.1. Taxonomy (NCBI): domain Eukaryota; kingdom Metazoa; phylum Chordata; class Amphibia; order Caudata; family Ambystomatidae; genus Ambystoma; species Ambystoma mexicanum. The sequence goes on along the minus strand of NC_090931.1, from coordinate 907,936,879 downwards.
AAATTGCACGGGACGAATGGCATTTGCCTTTCCTAAATTCAGCACTTAAAAAAACCACAGTATAATTCTTCTAATAGGGTTTTGAAAACTATAAAGGTATGCATATTTTAAAATCAATACCAATGTGTTCCCTGGAAAATGCAGTCCCGAAACGTGACATATCACATTTAGTTTCTTATTTTTCATCAGGTTATATGGCACAGTGGTGACGTGCCTGGCATGCGAACAACCATGCAACTGCGGTTTGAGTCACAAGGTCGGCATACATTCGAAAAAACAGTCAATGTTGCTCATTTTACACACAGCCTCTAAAATACTCAGAGGGGTTTGAGGGGGGAGGGTATGGTGTCACCCTCCGAAAAGAAAAGGGGGCAGATGCTGGTCATCCGCGTGTACCCTCGACTTGAAGTAGCCAAACAAAAAGGTGATGGCTGAAAGGTTTAGAACTGCCCTTAGCCTCTGGCATAGTTCTGGGAACGCCTCCAGAGAGTATTCAGTCTGCCAAGCCATTGTAGAAATAGGAAAAAACATATGCAAACCATGCCTGGTCCCACCCCAAAAAAGGCACAGACGAAGCCAAAATGCTTGATCACATCTATTCTGCCAGGCAACCAGTCAGTGCAGCAGATAAACTGGAGAGAGAGAACGAGAAAGCAGAAGCGAAAAGGAAAGTCTTGAGCTGCTTTCGGAACCTCAGGTGGTCTGGCTCAAGTTTGAGAGCGGCAGGGAGGCCATTCCAGAGGGAAGCACCTGCAGAGGAGAGCGATCTACCACCCACTCTCTGCCTAGAGAAGCGTCAGACCCTCATAGGTTGAGGTGGCTGAACGAAGGGCTCGAGAAGGAATGTGTTTAGGAAGAGAGTTGGATGTAGTGCAGGCCCCTGCACCAGAAAGCCTTGTGGATGATGCAGAGGGTCTTGAAATTGATCCTTGCAGCCACTGGGAGCCAGTGCAGAGATTTCAGGGCTGGAGACAGACAATCCCTGGGCTTGAGGCCAAGGACAGTCTTGCAGTGCTGTTCTGGATTAGTTGGAGAGGAAAGCAGATTGAGAAAGAGGCTGTTGCAGTAGTCCAGCCTAGAGAGACCCAGGGCTCTGGAGACAGTGAGCTTCTGGGGGAAAGTGAGAAAAGGAGGCATACCTCTGAGGAGGTGCAGCGGGTAGTGGGCCTTCTTAGTGAGGTCTGATGTGACGGGAGAATGAGAGCATGGAGTCAAAGACAACACCAAGGTTTTTTTCCCTCACGGGAAGAGGGCCCATACAGCCATTTGACCACTTAATGCCTGGAGTCCATTTACAGGAACCTTGAACTGCAGACCATAAAACAACCAGTCTGGTTCTCTAAAAAACCCAAAACACTGTTTGATAGCTAGGGGCAAAGAAAGATGTAAGGGGGAAAACACTGAACTACTGACTTTGTGGTGTGTGGCCCGATTATGCATTGCAAAAAATAAATATAAAAAGAGTGGGGGGGGTCTTTTTGGAAGGTTCTTGGTCGCCCCAACCTAGGGCTGATGGGACAAAGATACAAGAGGCCCCTTAGGGCGGTTCAGCTGAGGTGGTCAGGAGCCCATCAAAAGGGTTAGTTGGGCACTAGCTAGACACAGACCCACTTGGTGGCTTGCAGGCAAACATTCAAGTGAATAGTCTCACCATTTCCATTGGGTTCCTTGGGCAGGGACGAAGGCACTGCATGACCAAAGTAGTCACTGGGTGGCTGGAAGGGTTGGATGACAGCAGTTGTGTTTGAAGGGTCTGGGGTTGGTCCTACCCCAGACAAAGTGTACACAGCGCATCGTGTCCATGCCATACCCAGTGGGCTCATTGATGTGAGCAACACAATATTAAAAAGGTAGTCTTGAATGGTGCTGTAGTGGGACTTCTGGTTTAATTTGCAGTGGGATGAACTTAGTTAGGAAAATACTTTATTTGGGATGCGAGTCATTCCCAAGGTGTATCGGCTTGGCCTTTAAAAAATCACAAGACTATGCTATAAAAAAAGCTGTGTTTTAACACACTTTGAGGGCTTCACTGTTCATTATAAACGTTTGGTACATTTACATAGTCATGCCAATTATCTGGACTTGGTGAGCTCGGTTTTCTCCAGATATTACACACCGGGCTTATTCGATGCGTCTTTATGGCTATGTTTTAATGGTTATTCTGTGCTGGTGACTCACATTCTCGCTGCATTTGGTGTTCCTGTCCATTGCGGTCTGCCATTTACAGAGCATATGGTGGGGGCATCCATTTGTCTTTGTTGGGGGGGGTTGTGTGGCCATGATTCATTCACAACACGTGCATTGGTCACTGACTTGTGGTATATGTGCAGGTTTTGTGTCGGAAGAGATCATAATCCTTATTCTGAGCGTATTGTTGGTCATGAGAGTTTGTTCAAAGTGCTATTGATTTTGTTTAATTTTACAGGGAGGAACTTTTGATTTCAAATGAACGTACAATAGAGAAGTCCGATTTGATGGAAAGCTGTGAGCTTCTTACAATGGGGTTAAAGTGGCAGTCCGACCAGGTTTTGGAGGGGAGTAAATGGAACAGTCACCGGGGACAAAACATAAGTGGGCATACACAGATTAAGGACAAGCAACGTTAGACATTTTTAAGTGCAGGTAGGTGGTATGGCCAGTTGTGCTCGGGATCCGAGCATGATGATTAAGTGCTGGAGTGGAGGAGGAGAAAGTAAGTGACAGAGGCAGGTTAAAGGCGAGGGAAAAGGTTTGCTAGAAGGCAGATGAGAGGCAGGTTAAGAGGGTAACAAAGAGGTAGGCTTTTAGTTTGGTTTTGAACAAATCCATGTGGACTTTCTCAGATGTCTGGGGGAATAGAATTCCATGCAGGTGGAGCAAGAAGACAGAAAGAGCTGAAGCGAGAGGCAGTACAGGAAGAGCAAGGAGCCACAATGGTAGTCGAGGAGGCAGAGCAGAGATTACACAAAGGCTTGTAGAGTTGGATAGATACAGCGGTGCCTTACCGTGGATAGATTTGTGAACCAGGAGAAATTTTAATCTGTCCGTTTTGCATCATCAGCCATCCAGCCTGGTGACGGTGAGGAAGTAGGTGTAAAGTGAGGGAGTACAAACACTCCCAGTAGCAAAGTTAAGGATCTTGTCGAGAGGTCAGAAAGCATAGTTGGGCAGACCCGGGAAGATGCTGGCAGAGTGGTCCAGCTTAGTTAAAACAAGAGTAGTTAAGAGATGCTTGATGGTGCCCAGTTTTCCTAATATTAAGGAGGTTGAGGAGAGCTGCTGTTGCTGCTTTGGAGATGAAAGTAGAGAAGGTGTGAGAAAGGTCATCAATGATGCGGCGGTTTCTATTTGAAGTGTAGGGAAGAGTGTCAGGTGGGAACTGGATAGGCAGAGTAAGATATGAGAGTGAACATTTGGCAGGGAACAAGAGCACCTCCATTTTGGTAGAGTTTAACATCATAGTGCAAAGTCATCCAATATTTAATGACAGACAGTTGGAAATCTTGATAGAGTGATCAGAGGAGAATTCAGCAGAGAGAAGATTTGGGTGTCTGGAGAGTTAGCAAGAGAACCCAAAAGGAGGAGATTAGTGCCACAAGAGCAGAGGTGCAGCGGGGAAAGAGGAGCGAATACAAGACAGATCCTTGCGGAACACCAAAGTTTCGAGGAGTGAGTTGAGAGGTTTTGTTTCTCCAGAAGACAGAATAGGCGAGTTGCCAGACAGCATTCAATTCAGGCAAAGGCCCAATTGTGAATCCCAAGAAGAAAGCATTAAGGAGATCAGAGTGATCGACATTGTCAAAGGCAGCTGTCCGGTCAAGGAGAATTAGGAAACTTAGTGCTTGGCAAAGGCGATGAAGTTGGACATGTTCATGAGAGCAGTTTAGGTGGAGTGACTAGAGCGGAAACCTGCTTGTGGGACGTCTCTAAGGTTGTGGATGTTGGAAAGCACACTTGAACACAACCGTTTCAAGCACTTTAGAACAGTGCGGAAGGAGACACAAGGGGTAAGTCAGATGGTAGGTTTGGGGTCAGCCCCTTGCCTTTTTAGGAGAGGTATGTCCGTGGAAGTATTGAAAATCGAGTTAAAGCAAGCAGAGTCGAAGGGCAGGTTCAAGTGTTCAGCGAGATGAGGGTCCACTAAAAGGGCATTAGGCTTGACTAGGTGAGGAGAAAGGGTCTGATGTGGCACAAGAGGGGTTAGCCTTCATCAGTAGAGAGAACCTCTTCAGTATTAATGTGACTAAAGTGGGAGATAGAGGCTGAGGACGATGGTAGAGTAGGGGGGTGTTGTAGAATGTAGGAGGAAGTGCGAGGCAGGTCGGGAAGGTCGGGAGAGAGTCTAATTTTGGTAATTCTTGCAGCCAAGTATTCAGCTAGGTCATTAGCTGTGAGGGTGGAGTCAATAGTCCCAGGTTGAGGAATGGGTTTAAGGTGCTCTGTGGCCAGTGAGGGTGGTTGTTCCGAGTCAATGAGGGTGAGGTAGAATTCCCTTTTGGCACCATCAAGAGAGGATGAGAGAGTTCATAGCAGGGTGGTAGAGTTTCAGGTCCTCATGCAAGCGAGTATGCCTCCATTTGCACAGCATCTGACGCATGTCTGTGCGCAGAGAGCCTATGAATGTGGTGACCCATGGTTGAGGATGCTGAGACTTGGTGAAAGTTAACAGTGGGAAGTGAGAGGAGAATGAGCCATAGCAGGAATTACAAGCTGGGGAAGGCAGTGTTGGCGGAAGAGGCATCAGGGTTAGAGGAGAAGAGGGAGACTATAGTTCAGAGAGAAAGGGAGGCATGTTAGGCGATTTAAATTACCTTTTAGTAATAGGTGAGGCAACTGGTGAGGAGAGGTCACAGGGTAGAAAAGAGATGGTGGTGGAAACAATCGAGTGATCAGATAAGAATGGTGTGACTGTAGTATTATGGGCTGAGAGAGGTGGAGATTAAGAGATCCAAATGGTTACCCCCCGCCCTTGTGTGGGAAGGTAAGTTATGGATAGAGTGGAGAGTGTGGTCACTGAGAAAGGACTAGCGTTCAGACTTGTGAGAAGTGGTTGGAGGGGGAAGGTTAAAGTCACCTAAGAGAATGAGGAACTTTAGTGGAACGAGAATCAAGGAGTTGCCAAAGATCATCAAAGACTTGTCCAGTGGGACATGGAGGGCAACAGATGGAGATGTGAATGAGTGAGGCTGAGAAAAGAGATCGTGACTTCAAAAGAGGTAGGAGATGATGTGACGTTGGAGATTTGAAAGACGGTTAGCATAGGTGTCCGAAGCCTCCCCCTCTGCCAGCCAGTCAAGGAGAATGAATGAAGGATAGTTTAGAGTAGTGTAGGGATGCCAGGGTGTCAATGCCAGATGCAGAAATCTAGGTTTAAGTGATGGCAAGATGGTTTAGGGAGGGAGACCTGGAGTGAAAGGAATCCGTGATAAAGGTGCTGTGTTGCAGAAAGACTGAACAATCCAGAGTGCAATGTTCAGTTGATGCAGTCAGCCCGAGTAGAGAAGGAGTGTCAGAGGAAAAGAGGCGAGTTGGATAGATGTTAGGGGAGATATGGTTACCTCATCAGCTTTGTTTGTTGCAAGTAGGTGGAAGAGAGAGATGGAGTAGTGGGACTTTGTTTCGAGATGGGGGTTTCATAATCAGGATAGGAAAGGAGGAAGGTGTAGCACGATTGGAGAAAGCATAGGGAGAGGCGAGTAGGAGGAGCAGCAAGAGTATGCATTATAGGTGAGTGCCGCTATTGTGTATGGCTATTGCTCTGAAGGTTTTAAATGCCTTTTTCAAGAACTTTGTTATAATGAGCATATGGTTTGTCTTGCTGTGTTTATGAGCACATATGATTTGATTCTTATGCATGTAAAAGCAGGTGTTAAATTGTATTTCCTTTCAATGTGAACCTCTTTTCAAAATATTTACGAGGTGTGCCAAAACACCATGAAAATAAAATCAATTGAGGTATGTATCCTGAATGCTCTTTGGAGCACGGGGGGTAGTTTTATAGAAGATCCATTGCAAAAAAGGCTTCCATTTTGTGTGCGCCACAAGACGTGTACGAAACATCACAAAAAGGACTGTGCCCCAGCAAGAGGTCTAAGTGAGTGGGGACTATCCAGAAGAGAGTACCACTACTTACTTTTTGCTGTTAACAGATTCAACCGTTTTCATAATTTCTGAATCTGTTCTGAAAGCATACCATTTGATCACCATTTAGAGCTAAACTGAAATCTATTGGACCATAAATTTATGAATCAGAGGACATGACAACTGGGTTGGACTCTAGCTGGCCTCATCTAAACCAGGGGGGGGAGGGGGGATGGAGGAGGTTCTGCTAACATTAAGAACATATCTACTCCCACCACCACCCCAATCTCAAGCAAATTCATGGGAATTTATGAAAAGTTGTCATTCCCGGTTAAATACACAGTTGATGAGACCCTGGCCATTTGCAATGCTATTTTAATACCAGGTGGCATATGGTTTTGTCCCATACCGATGGGCAGGTGTGCATTTGTAGAAGGCGATTTAGTGACAATAGGCTTCGACTTTTGTACTGCCTTCCGAAGGGTGGGTACTTCAATTAACCTTACTACGAGACTCCCAGTGGCTTAAAAAAACAGAATGATTCTGGTCTTTGGAAAAGTGATTATGTCCAAGATGTACGGAGGAACTGGCTATGGCTTCCAGTAGAGTAGAGAATTCAGCTCAACAGTCTCTGCCTCCTCTTCAAATGCATCCGTGGGGCTTCTCTTGCCTACCTTAAGGATAGCATCAGATGGCAGGTTGCATCCTTTGGTCTATGGCGGATCACAGACTATTCACCCCTAGGACACTGTATAGGACCAACTGCATGCCTCTGCAGGAAGTTCCGCCCCCCTACCTCCTGCATGTTGGAAGCCTGCGATTGTGCCATGCTTGACACAAGCAGTTGTGACCATAACCCCGGAGAATATTCGAAAGAAGGTACCCTCTAAAAAAGCCCCATCAGATGTATTCCCGAAGAGACGACAATCTGAGGGAGGAACTCCCTGAAGGAATATGAAAAAGAGCGAAAGATGAGCTGGTGACATCACAAGTGATGAACATGCTGCCCTGAGAAGACTGAAGTATGGACCTTGTATAAACTGATGATGAAGTCAAGATGAAGCCAAGAATGAAGTAAAGGTTCATATGCAAAGAAAAGATTGCATGGGTGAAGAGCACTGCAGCAAATGCAAGCCGTTCAATAACTGTACAGATGCTGTAATGCAAGTAGACTAAGTGATCATAGAAGCTGGCTATAAGTAGTGAATAGACTGCAGGCGGAGCCGCCAATGTATAGAAGCTGGACAACAGTGTCATGAATTTAGTAAGCCCGGACCCATGGAGAGGAAAGGCCGAGTACTGTGTTGCAGCAAAGAATTAGTCGAGATCGTGGATGCGAATGGTGAAGCTGTGTGGCCTGGCGTCATAGTTAAAGCAGACAAGGTCGATTATCTATTCTTGAAGGCGGTGAACGTGCGAAGCTGAATCATCCCTTGTTAAGGTGCAAAGAAAGAACACCAAGCGTGGCAAGTTTTATTCGTTTAATACATGTAATTGCTGCAAAAATGGACCAAATCGTGGTCTTCCGTCACGTGAGCTAAGGATGGAAATAGAGTTCAGCTTGGAGTTCTAGAACAATGATAGTGTGTGCTCGCATTCCCTTATATTCCCAGAGACAAGAATATTCTGCAAGGCCAAGTTCAAAGACAATCTTCATGGTAGAAGGCATGGGTGATGAGATGTTGGGCTAACTGGGTGGGGAGGTAAAGTCAAGTCCACCTCCTGGCACCTGGGTCTGAGCTTGCATGCTGCTAAGTGAACCGAAAGTTCCAGACATGGTGCGAGCATGCCAACCAATTGTAGAGGGCCATATAACGAAGGGCCTTATCGTTTGTGAGCCAATGATCTATTGTGTACTTCATGTTGAAGATGACTTCCACTAGAGGTAGGCATAAATTGCCCACCTGACAGTAAATATCCAATCAGAAGCCCACCCCTTATGGAAAGTATACTTAGATGAGAGTCATCACAATCCCTCGTAGGTTTTTCTTATTTGTCACATAGTGCAACGTCACCTATGATGACTTTTTAGTATAAAGATGTGATTTTTTGGTAAAATGTACTGAGAGCTTGAGCAAACATCCGTTGAAACTCGCTGTTTACAGAAAACATCGCCATCTTCCCAAGTTAGTTCGATTATTTCGTGTCTGAGTTATTCTGCATCCCATCCATTGCATGCAGGTTATTCATAGGGCAACACTTTCAGACCAGAGGAGATGAAAGACGTTCCGTAGTGACCCAGGCGTTGGAATAAATTACCAAATGCTATTGATGGCGCAAGGTTTTCCAGTGTCAGGCCCCTTTTGAAGTGACATTTGTTCAGGAAGGTGTTTGTTACGAGTTCAAGCGGAGGTACGATCAGCACTAGAGGTAATTTGTTTTCACAAAGGCAATATATAAATGCTCTCTGACAAAACAAATGAATTACTGATACAGTGCACCTCTTATAACCCATTCCACCGCCTTCACAGCCAGCCTGCAAAACCTTGACACGTGTTCCACCCTGCTCCTGCCTACCCAATCCATCATGCTCCCTGCTGAACCAAGCTGGAATCAGCGCCCCTGCTTTTTTTGGTATACTACTATCACTGACGCCTAGCAGTCTTACTCTTGTTCACTAGAGCAGTGTACACTGCAGTTCCACAGACTTTGTCCCTCAGAACAAGTTTGCATCCCATCTGGGTCAGCTTTGTCGCACTGGTCAGGAAAGGTCCCAAAGAGAAAGAGGTTCACTTTGCACGCACCATATTTGTAACTGGGGGAGCGGTGACATTGGTGCAATGTTGCAATTGTATATGTATCCAGCGTAGTTAAGGAGAATGGGATATGTGCTACTTTAAGTAGTACTTTGTGTTCAAGTTGATACATTTCCACGCGCACAGCAAGATAAAATGTCAAAATCACCAATGAGAAATAAATACCATCTAGGTATGGTGCATCACGAGGCGCCTGGAAGCTGGGCAATGAGGGGCTTCACAATGAGCATGCAAGAAAGGAGATTTGTTATAAAGAAACCACTGTAAAGGAGGACATGGTTGTTTTAAACATGCATGCACAGTGCTATACGTACATGGGGAATTTACAAATCTATATGCAGTGTGCCCTTTTCATAAATTGGTTAAACTCTGCAGTCTGGGGTTTGCGAGGTGAATTCTGAATAATTGTGAAAAAGTGTTTGCAGGGTTTGTAGCTAGAAAGAAAGAAATTAGCTGCAACATTAAGCAGATGGTCAGCCAACAGGCCTGCCCGAGGTTTTTATGGCATTCAGTATTGCAGAAGGAAGATGCAATCTTTTAAGTGTATGGGAGCTTGTTATTTATTGTTCAGAGGGATTCAGCCATTCGCTTTTTGACCAACAATAAATCAGGAGTGAAGGACAACTGAGGCCAGAGTGACCAACACTTCATGGGTTTTGATTGTTTTATCAGGATGTGATCAGAGGCTATGCGTGTTGAATTGGTAGTGTTCCGAAGACACCAGTAAGTCGGGTGGTTGAGATGGTTATTGCCAGTTCAAAGGGAACCGGTTTATTATTTTCCCCTTCATATTGTTTCAAGTACTCTTGTAAACCATTTGCAATTACGTTTAGGGTTAGGAGGCCTTGGGCCAGCTGGGACTTGTAATGAATTAGGATTTCATGTGAATGTGTAACTATGTGATGTCATGACCTACCACTGACAAATCCTAAAAGGGGGTGTGCTGTACACCTGAGCTGAAGATGGTATTTAAGATAACGGACCAATGGGAATGGGGAATTGGAGAATATTGGATTTCTTTTGCACAGGTTTTGACCAATCATGTGTGGGGGATGGTTTATAATATGGGAGTGTTACAAAAAGGTATATAATGATAAAGTGTGTCAAATTGTGTGGTTCAGGGAGACTCGTGTTGACTATCGAATCATCTAGCACCTACCGGCCGTCCGAAAGTACAATAAACTTGCTTTATGTACAAAAACGTGCACTGCTGGGCCTGCTTTGGGTTAAGGTGATTAGAGCCCATCGGCACAGCTTCTATATTTTCTGTCATTTCTTTGGCATAAGAGCACTGCACAGAGGAAAGACTGTTTTGCCTGTTCGAGTGCACAAAAGCGGTCCATACACTACCACCTTAGCGTCTGCTTTCAAATAGCCCATCACCCACCTTCCCTAGAAGCACGTCTTTCTCCTCCTCCAAACTGCCCCAGCAGTCATCCCTCCGAGTAATTGCATTTGTACAATGAGGATTGGCCAATAATCAGACCTTTCCCAGCAGGAAGGAAAGCATGTATTTACTTGGCAGATATATTTCCCAGCTAGCCTAGTTCAGAGACACCTAGGCTCCTGCAAGAACCGGTTAGCACTCACTCACGATTTGCCCAACACCTTGTGTGCAGTGGCATCGCAAGGGAATATGGGGGGGGCGGGCCCCCCTTTTAAACCCTGTGCCCCCCCTTACCTAAGGCGAGCAGTGACCATGTTCTCCCCCTACTTTTGTCTGTGCCCCCCCTACTTTTGTCTTTGGCCCCCTCTGTGCCCCTCCTAAATTTGATTCCTGGCGACGCCACTGCTTGCGTCTTGGGATTACTACATATTTCGATCTTGTATTCATTCTTTTCCAGTGCCTCACACAGCATTCATATGGATTTCCCATGGACACTAGTACACAGAGGGACCATGCTGGCCCCACCCAACTATACCTGTAGGACAGCAGTCTTGGCCAAAAATGCAGGCAGCCAACCACTTGCATGATGTTGCAGCACTAGTGCGAGTTTCAAATTGTTGATATTAAAATGTGAAAGAAACGCAGGCCCTTTTGCCGATGTGGTATTGCTCGGCTGCTCTACAGAAAGCCAGCGATAGATGCATTCCAAAACTAAAAGGCACATGACCTAGATACCACACCAGAGTCCCCTTCATTCAAGCTCAAAAACAGCATGCCGGCAAACGGACCAGGGAAACCACCCACTAGAGATGTGTACAATTAGGGAGGATCATTTTTACCCATTACGGCGACAAAGGTTCTCAATACATTCAACATGGGGTAAAATTGCCGAAACTAGTAAGTTATGGAAGAGCATCATTTTAAACAGAAATGTTCTCCAAATAATAAAGTCTCTGCCAGCAGAGTAACTTTGCTGAAAAAGTTGGGAGGGACATGACATCTGAAGAAAAGTTGCCCCAGCCAAATGAATGGGGACAAAATGGTTTGCCATGAAAGTTGGGGGGGACAAACACCCCTGCGCCCCCACTAGAATTACGCCCATGGTCTCTGCTAATGAGATTACTGAATTTAGTACATGCTGACTAAGTGGGGCAAATGCGTTGCGTTATTGATTTGATTAATGTTGCAAGACTGAACATTGAATGCAAAATTGTTGTGGGGGGCGGGGGAGGATCTTACCTTCTCAAACGATGCACATCATTGACTTACGACAAGAACATCCCATCATGGACCAAGGAAAATCCTTTCCAGCAAAAAGCAGCACATTTTTGGAACTCCCTTCGTTCCGCGCTTTTAGGCAAGCTTGAAGTCTTTCCGCAAAAGTCTCAAACTCATCTTTTTAAGTAAGGAGATGAAACTGGCCCTTAACTCCTTTCTCCCAATCTGACGGTCCTTTCGTTTGTAGCAAACGTGCAATTGTTGCGCCCCGATGCCGGTGGGCTTTCGGCGCTGTATACAAATAAATGGCCAATGTGGACGTCTAGTTCGTAAGGCGACGATTTCCCACACAGCAAAGCGGATGCATTCTCAGTTAGACGCACATCAATGGTTTGGCCCGGAGTAGTGATCAGATCAAACTGTGCAGCAGCATTTGCCGTTGCCATACCACAGGGAATGTCCTTGTTGCTCACACCCTCTATCAAACCTGGTTTAGACAGGGAAAATCCCAAGGAGGGAGGAGACTTCTAAACTTTAGTAGCTACCCCCGTTCGATCCCTCTACTCAAATGACTAAACCGGCCTTGGCAGAGCCAATATTTACAGAGCAACGCCTGGAGCTCTGCTCCAGGGAAACCACTACCTTTAGTCAGCAGTTTGCAAGCAGACCTAAAAACTGGAATGAAAGGTCCGGTGAGCTAGCTACCCAGAGATCCACCTGGACACACCAACTGCACACCCACACAAGAGCTTGTGGCAAGCGACAAAATAATCGGTGCTTCAAAGAGTGCTGGCAGGCCAACAAGATAATGCCCCAGGGATGGGGGTGAAGCCTGGATCTATCAGATAGATAAGACTCCAAGACGCTGGGTTGGGCAGGGGGCCTGGGGTCATTCGGCCAGGAGGAAAAAATTAATTAGGCAGTGAATACCCCTCCAGCCTGTAAAAGGCACCAACCTAATCTCAAATCAATCGATTCATCTTTGATTTTATCAAATGGTGGGGAAGCTAGAACCCTATAAACTGCAGTCCTTGCAAGCTGGGGATTCCAGCTGAATTTTGTGGGCCACTCTTTAAGAAACCAGAAGCTTGTCATTGACTAGAGAGTTAAGTTGAAGTCTCCAGTCTGCCTTGGCATCCAAGCAACCAGCCACTGCAACACCAGTATCCTCCCCCACCTCCTGCCCCCATCCTGACGTAGAAACATTTTCTTAAACCCAATTTATTTCATGAAGCATTTGGTATCTTGCCCCACCATTAGAACCTGCTGTGGGGAGGAAGTGCACCTCCCTCTGCTTCTCAGCCACAATCCTGAATGCTAGCAGGTAGGGAACATTCAAAAGGCACAATACATAATAAACTAAGGCACACTTGGTAATAGAGTACCCCAATCTGCACCGCTCACACATGCACAGCCCTATTGTATCACACATGGCATGACGCACTGTGAATCATTAAGCTTGCACGTTTCAGAGCGCAACATCCCCAACCCGACCTAACGATAAAGATCGAAATAAAGCATGCTCTCACTTGCTTGGAGCGTGGACTTCTTATTCAGTCAAAGTACCTCGTTTTCCAGCCTCCAGGGGAAGAGTTCTTGCTCTATTGGGGTACCTTCCTAAAGGTGCAGGCGTGTTCGCCTTGGAATGAGGGGTGAAAGCAGTCTCTTGATGGTCACAGGGCAAGAACTCACCTCGTTTAGTCCCCTCTACTCACCCTAGAGTACACCTCCATTGGCACATTACTTGTACCCCCTGTTCAGGCTAAATAACAGGCCCGGGTAGTTCCTTTAGTCATTCTGAAGACGTTGCAGTTTGGGGCTACCTGCAAGTTGCTCAGGGACGTAATCCGCAAACATTTTCAGTTCCCGGTTGTGGCTCGTCTTATTTTTTACTGATTCAATGATGTCGGCTAACAGGCCTCAATTACATGTGTAACTACATTAAACTTTGACTAAATTCATCCTTTCATCCAAACATGGATTTTGATTAACTTAATCACTGGACCCAATAGACCGACTTGGTACTTTGTACCAAATCAAAATTCCAACCCAAAAAAAAAAAAAAAAATAGCCACAAGACACAATGACCAAAACGGACATCAAGCTGAAGCCTGGCCCAAGTGCTGTCGGATGTGAACCAAAGTTGGCTTCATTCGAAATGTAACTGCTATTGACTGTCACTTGAAATTGATTAAATAGATCTGAAATAAATGTATACATCAATAAATCTATTCTAATCCTAAAGAGTTATAATACATAGGGTCTTATTACGAATTTGCCAGTAGTTCAGCAGTAATGCAGCCAAATTAGAATGACTGTTACCGCCACTTGGTCCCGTGGGTTACACAGTGATAACTCCCCATTACAGGGGGGGGTTTGACGGATTTACTGCTGGTGTAATTACTGCGTGGTAACTCTGCCAAATTCTGGAGGTAAAGTGAAGGATTTACCGCCAGCAGCAAGCTGAAGACATTGAATAAAAATAGCAGTCATGTCCCAACCAGAATTGTGCAGCATATATGTACAAAAAGAAAAATAGGAATAGAAAATAGGGTTCTCCCCCCTCTTTGTTGTTGTCGGGGGATCGATTTTTGAACGGGAAAATTACAATTAGGCACTCAAAAGGAAAAACTGGTTACCACTCTCTATGTCCATGTTATGTTATCCGATTAGCCAAACACAACTCTACGTTTCTCTGCCATGAAACATAAGTGAGATGATAAAGTATTTCAAAACATTTACAATTTATTTTTCACATAAAAAACAATTTCTATATAATGTATTAAATGTTCAACATCACACAGTGTGGTTGTACGATACCAATAATTAAAATACACAAAAATCTCAATTTCCAAATGAAGACAAGCAATTATAATGATAAAACACAATGGAACCATTTGATGGGGTGAAAGGAACAGTGCGAAAGTTGTGAGTGGAAACAGGAAAAATAAATGATCTCTGTTCAGTTTTCAAAAGGTCATCACCCCGTTTTATTAGTCTCAAACACTACAAAGTCCACTGTTCCAACCAAAACTACAAAACACAACAAGACTTATTATTATTCCAGTCTTCTAGGATTGTCAACATGTGTTGGCCCCATTTCTTTATGAGACACCACCCCTGGTGTTGTTTGAGTTGTTACACTGGCCTTCTTCAGGACGCACATGAGTTTTTATATGTAGTATTGTATAAGTCTTCTATACCCCCATGGTATGGCACTGATCACACCATTTCTTGATGTTCTTAAAAGGAGGATAGGTCCAACCGATTGTCAGACACGTTCTATTTCTTGTGAACATCTCTATATGGGCCAGTGCTTTCGTTCTTTGGCTCTTCAAATAGAGTTTCCGGGGACACAAGCCTGATTCATCCAGTCTTAATTGTGAGGAGCTTCTTATTCTCTTGTATACTGGCGCTACGAGGGCAGGGTCAGATGTCAAGGACATGTCTGTAAGTCCTACAGATTCAGTTCTACAATCTTCCCAGGCCTTCCGGTTGGAGGAACATCATCATCCTGTCTTCAGTAGGGGAGGTTATTTCTCTTTTTACAACCCAGTTGTAAAGGTGGATAGGGAAACAGCGCTCTTTCTACCCTATAGAATTGAAGGTCTTCCTGTTACACACGTGAGTCTACGAACGGACATGCTTCGTATTTCACGGGACGTCCCGTGGAATATGAAGCACAACCGTTCGTAGACATCGTAGCAAGCTGACGCTCACGTGTGTAACAGGAAGACTTTCAAAGGACCTCTCCTTTTGAAGACAGGATGATAATTTTCCTCCAACCGAAAGGCATGGGAAGATTGTAGAACTGCAGGACTTACAGAACATGTCTTTGACATCTGACCCTGCCCTCGATCACCAGTATACAAGTGAATAAGAAGCTCCTCACAATTAAGAGTGGATGAACCAGGCTTGTGTCCCCGGAAAGTCTACTTGAATAGCCAAAGCATGAAAGCACCGGGCCATATAGAGATGTCCATAAGAAATAGGACCTGTGTCTGACAATCGGTTGGACCTATCCTCCTTTTAAGAACATCAAGAAATGTATAAGTGTGATAAGTGTCATACCATGGGGGTATAGAAGATTTATGCAATACAACATATAAAAACACTAGTGCGTCCTGAAGAAGGAAGTATAACAACTCGAAAATGACATCAAGGGTGGTGCCTCATTGAGAAATGGGGCTGAAACATGTCAGCAAGTCTATAAGATTGGAATAACAACAAGTCTTCTTATTTTTTGTATTTTCGGTTGAACAATGGACTTTGTAGTGTTTGCGACTAATACAACAGAGAGTGAGGACCTTTTTGAAAACTAAACAGATCATTTATTTTTCCTCTGGGTTTCCACTGTTCCTTTCGCCCATCAAATGGTTGCTTTGTGTTTATCATTATAATTGCTGGTCTTCATCTGAAAATTGAGATTATGTATTTCAATTATTGTTATCGTACAACCACACTGTGTGTGATGGTGAAAATAAACATAAAAAGTATATATAAAAATGGTTTGTGAAAAATAATTTGTAAATGTTTTGAAATACTTTATATCGTCTCACTTAAGTTTCATGGCGGAGAAACGTAGCAGTATTGCGTTTGGCTAATCAGTTAACATAACATGGACAGAGAGGGGTAACCGGTTTTTCCTTTGAGTGCCGAAAAGAAAAAAAGAAAAAGAAAAATAGATATTACGTTTCTGAATATGAAAGTCTCATCAAAACATGTTCACCCCTGTTCCTCCAAAACCATCAAGGACCGCATCAACTCCCTGGCTGACTTCTGCAATTTTGCCACTGGAATCTGTCCATCCCCCTGAAGCACTCCCTTATGCACCCTCTTCTTAAGAAACCCTCTGCTGACCCCTCCTGCCCGGTGTTACGCTCACCTGATCTCTGCAGAGCCTTTGGGGCACGGTTGCAGCCCTCCCTGAACTTGAATCACCCCCTTCAGGCCTCTCCCTCAGTAGAAAAGCTATGAGTGGTGCTACGTGGTGATACTGCTCTTGTGAATTATGGAAGATAAGCTCTCCGTCCTGCTACATCTGGCATGGGCGCGTCGAATGGGATCTAGTTCCTTCACTGATCCCTGATAAGGATTGGTCCAGTCCAGTTGCGACTATGCTTCTTATAATTGTTAAGTCTTTCTTGAGCTCTTGTGATGCTGTTCGTTCTGTTTAATGTCTTTATACGTTGCTCCTATTTATGCCTGCAATAATGTCTCTCTTCCGTTTTCTTCCCTTAGATGGAAATGCGGCCTCAATGCAGCGGTGAGACGCGGCCGGATGGAAGATGGATGCTACCACAATGTTCGACAGCAGGTAAGTGATGGTTTAAGGAAAGCGTGAAGTATAGCGAAGCGTAAGCTTAAACGGACTGTTTTTTCAATGTCTAACCTTGTCTTCTGTTTTTCCTTGCAGGTGCTGCTGTCGACGATTGAGCGCGTCATGCTGCAGTGCCAAGATGAAGATTTCGGCATTCCGGAAAGTGTAAAGATTAATACTTGGTTCAGCGAAGAGAGGTACAGGTAAGAACAGCTTCCCCCAGTTGGCAAGTATGCTGGCAGGAAGCAGGATGTCCAGGAAGCAGGATCTTCAAAGTTAAGTTTGACCTCAGGCGACAGGGAGTGTTACGCTGCTTGCAAGTGCAGAATAACGCAAAGTGTCTGTCTTGAGGATCAGGGCAGCTTATATAGCTGAGATCGTGGGCACGCCCATTAGAGCCAGCTTACCAGCCACATCCTGCCACTCCTAGAGAGTGAGAATGTGCGAAGGCAATCCATTAGCAGCCACACCCAAGAATACACTTGGGCTGCTTAATGGATGGAATGTTCAAGGTTAATGCATCTGAAGTGCTATGTCCATAATTAAAGCTTTTTGGTGTTAAATGGATGTTCTGGTTTACTTTTGTTCATGAGCCTGGTGCCAAAGGCACCAGGACAGTGTCCACCCAGGTCTCTGTGCATGCGACCCCTGCATGCCTGTGCCCCCCGACTTCATGACCATGACACCCGGCCAACTATCGCCCAATCTCCAACACTCCCTTCCTGGGCAAACCCCTTGAAAAACTGCCCATTTCCCAGCTGAATCTGTTGGCTGTCTACAAGACCATCAGTCTTGCTTCAGAGCTGCCAGAAGCATGGAAACTGCTCTCCTGAACATCTGTGAAGACCTGCTCTCAAACCTTGATTCTAACACCCCCTGTGTCCTCATCTTGCTTGATCTCTCTTCTGCCATTGACATCCTGCTCAAATGTCTCAGTGATAACCTTGTTATCACCGGTCAGGCCCTGGCGTAGCTGACTTCTTTCCTCTCTTACCGACCCTCCCAGGTCAACTCAGGCCCTTCATCTCTGCTATCTTTTTCTCCACGTGTGGTGTCCCCCAGGGGTCCAACCTCTCTCCCTGGCTTATCAACCTATACCTGGCACTTCTTGCCCACCGCATTGCTACTCTCTGCCCTAACTTTGAGTGCTATGCAGATGACACTCTGCTCATTTTCAAGCTACCCTTGGCCTCCTCCTCTCCATCTCTCATCTCCGACTGTCTGCTATCCAAGAGTGGTGTGCTGCCAATGACCTCTGCCTTAACTCCAGTAAGACTGAGATTCTCATCGGCACACCCGGTCCCTCCTTTCCTGTCACTCTCTGGCCGGCCTCACTTGGCCCTCCTCCTGTTCCAACCTGTGAGGCTAGAAACCTCAGGGTCATCTTTGACTGCACTCTCCTCACATCTCTGACGTCTCTAAGAAGTCACACTAGCAGCTGCACCTCCTCTTCCTAAATATCTTCCTTCTCAGGCGCTTCGCTCATCTGCCTCCAACTCCCTCAGGTGTGCTTCTCCAAGCAACAAGTTGGTGGTAGATCTCTTTCTTCGGCCAGGACCTCCCTCTGGAACAGCCTCCCTGAAACCTGAGGAGAACCATCTCTGGTTCCGGAAGCACCTCAAAACTTTTCTCTTCGCTTCTGCCTTTTCTCCTCCTCTCCCCTGCTGACCTCCTTGCTGATTCGGAATCTGCACTGGTTACCTGGCCACCCTCTGATCCTGGGACCAGGTCCCTCCCCTGCCAGTCACACACACCTGCACTGCCTGCCTGGCATCCCCCGCACTTGGGGACCGTTTCTGTATCCCTTCAGTCCCACTACCAGCACTTGACACCTGATGTCTGCACTCACCTTTGCAATTGCCACCTGTGGGCCATTACTTTACTTATGGTTATTGTTCTATTCCCATGTACTGCACTGTCTCCCCTGACCCCACACTTTTCCCCCCCATTTCCCCATCCCCCATCCCATGCAGTTGTGCGATCTGAATGACACCTGGCCTAGTATGATCGTTGTCTGTCCTCCCGATGTTCCCCCTCCCTTGCCTCGTTGTACCTTCTGTATAGGCGCGTTATAAATGCCACATCATAACCTACATCCGAATCCTTCGGAATTTAGGAAGGCCATACTGTGAAAAGGAGTATATGTTTTATAATTCCCCCCCCCCCCCCCCCATCACATCCTTCCACCCCTCCACCCAACATTCCAAACTCCTGCGGCCATTATGGAGGAAGGCAGGAGTGTGAACAAGATGGGGTGCACTGGATGGATATGTGGCCAGTTCCTATGTCTAGGGAATAAAAGTAGATGTTGGAAGCAGAGCAGATTGAGCTTCTCCAGTAGGTGGCATAGCAAACATCTATTTATGGGCAAGATCTGCCACTGCCTCCGAATGACTGCATCAGAAATGTGATATATAAAAATTGCACTTCCTTCTTTGGAAGTGCTAAGTATTACTCCTACCCGAACACTTGTGCAGCCTATTCAGCTTGCGGTTGCCCAATCTGCCAAGGTCCAGATGTATCCTTCCTTTATACTTGAAGGCAGAGATTTAAAAGGAGAGGAAGGATAGCTCACGGGCAACATGCTTGTCTTGGAAGCAAGACAACGCAGCCCAACCACTTGCTGGTATTAAGCGCCTTATAAAAGAACAATTATAATTATCACTACAATATTCCCACTCCGCTATTTTTCAATGTTCATAAATTCCAGAAGTTTTTCCTGGCAGGGTCACCTAGAAGGGCGAGTCCAACCTCTGCCGGCGTGACACATACACCACAGCGTATTAGGCAGTCTCAAATGCCTCCAAGCTAACGCTTCAATGCATCTCCCGGCATGTTTGGCAGTGCACAACAGCATTGGTTCAACATAGACCGGTGTGATCTGGACAGTGACTTAATAGAAAGCCCTCTGCAGCAGCTTTAAATCAGATCATGGTATACATCACTAAATCATCCTCAGTCTAGCTTCTGTAATTCGCAGACTTATTTGAAGTCAAAAGAAAACCCTATTCCTAGATATTAATAAGGTGCATCCCATAGCCACATAAGATTTGGTACTTATTTCCCCTTGCACAATCACTTGAATTTCATAGTACTTTACCATTAAGCAATTTCTACACCAAACCCTTCAAGAGAATTGAGCCATTGGCGACCCAGGACCTGGGGCTGGACGATTAGACCCTAGACATTCTCATATGGTTGCAGGATACCACGTTTGGACACTCCCCTCCCCTACACATTCCAACTGTAACCAGGCAAGCAAGTCAGCTGGAGACAGACTAAAATGAAAGTGGGTAGAATGCTACCTTCGTGTAAGACAATCATGGTGTTTATCACTTTGGTGCAAGCCAATGACCTTCCTAGGTGCACTCATCTCAGAGTTGCCAAACCTTGTGCTAGCATATTAATGTGGTCAATGAAGACATCACCGCACTGCACGGATGTCTGTGTCATTTCCAAGCTTGAACTTTCATCAGGATCAAAAAGCTGACATATTTCGACCACGGGTCTTCCTCTAGGCTGCTGTACTGTGTCACTACCTTACACCCCAAATTGGGTGAAGGAGAACAGACTGTATAGCCCCACAACATTATGCTGCCAGTGCAGTGTAAAAGGACCACCGAGTCTCCTGCCTATTGACCTCATGAAACCTCCACACGTGTTGGCGGTTTGATTCCGATTAAAGTGCAAGTATGGAAATAACAGAAATCAGCGCAGTGTGGCGATGTCTTCTTTGACCAGTTCTCTTTACAGGACACTTGGGGCTAAGTGTCTAACTACATAACCACCACCAGCAGATACTACCTCAAATCAATGTGTTGCTCTAAATAGGACTGCATAAGACGAGCGCGTTTGGGTCCTGCGTTCTCGCCCTATACCTCTTTACATCATATGCATATGTGGTCTCCTTGGCCAAAGGCACTCCGGTTCACAGTCAAATGCTGCAAAGAAATGCACAAGCCATAAGCCAGCTGTGCCCTTCCTAGCAATAAAGGACAGGGAGAAGGAAGCGGGGACACTCGGTGCCCTTCACAATGCCCAAAAAGCTACTTGTTCCTTTGGCAAACATTCCTGCCTTCTAAAAACAAGAGTCAAGATAGGGTGGAGAAATCCTTCTGCAAACCACCCTATCAAGGAGAGTCATCAGCCTGCAAACAATTTCCTAGCACCCTACTTTGGCCGTAGGCCATTACCCAGCTACACCCATAGGGTGTAGCTGGGACAACCACCTCAAACGTGACACAAAGGTGAGGCCCACCACTCCGTTCAATTTGTGCAGAGCACCTGGATCCCAATTAGGGCCAGGTGCACAAGACTTTACTAGTCTTGCTAGCACAATCTGACATGCCTATTACTTCAGCGGTTGCCGCAATGGATTCTTTTAGGTAGTTAATTTGTTTATCCCCTGAACTATTAAGTGCCAGAATTACCTAGCCTTTCTAACGATTGCCTCATGGAGAGCTACCAGTGTTGGTTTTAGGACTTCAGCTACTCTCTTTCAGACACCACACATTGAGCAGCATTCATTCCTCGCCATCCACAACCCAGCTGTCTTCACAGCAATCGCCAGCAAACCATGACCTAATCCCCAGCACACCACCAATTTACATCTGTAGCTGTCAAAGAGGTGAAAGCAGCTCTTTATGACCAAGATTCCCCCAGCCGACACAGATTCCTCAGATCACGTGCCCTTGCGACGGTTCCACCAATACAGGGGGGCTACGAGCGTCTTCGGTCATATAAACTTCTGATTTCATATTGTGGTGTGTGGTCCTTGAGTAGGACGGAGCAGGAATCCGCAAACACCCGCCGTTCCATTTGAAGTTAGCATCAGTGACCACCAGGCCAGTCCAATAAGTGGCTACATTTAGCGATATTCGCTATGTGAAATAGTGTAAAGTCAAAGGCGCTGCCGCCCCTCTCCCGGCTACCCATTAGTTACCTCTCAAGGACACCACTTCAGGCGGTGTATCCCTACAAACGACCCCTTTGCAGGAGCATAAATCCAGTTTACTTCAGATTACAAACAGCAATTTAGCCCTACAAGAGATTGTAGGGGCCTTCATAGTAGAAGAAAATGAAAACTATGAATGAAGTCAGCATCCAGAGGCTGGGATTGAACTGAAGTAGCACAGGAGCTCCTATATCTCGGTGTCAACGTGATCAACTAGCCATCTTGAAAGCAGAGCAGGGTTTCCAACTAAGCTGGCCCAATTCCATGCCAATACCAGTGGGAGGGAATTATCCCATTTCAGAGGATTGTGGGATATCTTCAAGGTACAGGAAAAACCTAAAGCAGGCCAGTGTGCATTCCTTCTTTGAAGCGCATAATAAAATGTGTATATATTATGAACCATGTAGATGCCACATGTACCCAATTCAATGCATCTGAGTGGAGTTCAATTTTAAGAGGTAGGAGTTCAAGAAGGAGATTTGCCCACCTCACAAATGAAGCTTCTTCCATTACTTACCTCCATCAAACTGATCAAGACCCATCGTGGAACTGGCAAAAGGGCAGTACAAAAAAGGTGAACAGCACCGACCAGTTCGGGCCCAATCCTTGAAATACAGCGCATTGCTTTCTAAAACCAGTTTGTTCTTA
This sequence comes from Ambystoma mexicanum, assembly GCF_040938575.1. Classification (NCBI taxonomy): domain Eukaryota; kingdom Metazoa; phylum Chordata; class Amphibia; order Caudata; family Ambystomatidae; genus Ambystoma; species Ambystoma mexicanum. Next base: position 907,914,536 of record NC_090931.1, on the reverse strand, counting down.
CAGAGCAACCATGTCTCAGAGTCTTCGTAGATTATGAAGATTGTTCATGTTGATTCCAGCATTGGTACTATTCTTGCATTTAAAGATGGAGTAGGAGCCATTTTTCAGACAGGGATGATGGCACGAGTAGGTAGTGTGGAGAGTGGGCAGAACTTGGCATCCCATGGTGCAAGGGCAGCGAACCACAAGGGGCTGGTGGTCCAGCTACTACCAGATGTGCATTGAGCCGGATCCCACTGGCCGGTCACCCTCAGACATGGTATTTGTTTAACCCAGTCAAGAGGGTAAATACCCGAAAGGTTAAAACCAAACTGCAAGCCCTAGCAGGCATCAGTAAAACATTCAGCAAGCACGTGTCAAGGCTTCTATACCAGCAAGATCCCACTGGAAAATAACACAAAACCGGATTAACTGCCCTTAAAATACAGGGATTAAAGAAACTTTCTTCAAACTTGATTGTCAGAGAAACCTTCCCCCGCAAAAGTCCATGGTCCAAACACAGACCCTGCATGGCCCACAAGAGGTGAACGCCTTCACCCATCCCAGGGAAGCCTAAGCAGCTGCTGTACTGGCACCAGGCAGAGATGGTGGGGAGGCAGAGGGGAGAGGGGGGAGTCGTGAAGTGAATAATGAAATTCCCAGTAGAGGCGGCCTGAGGTGAATGCCGAGGGATGGAAAGTCTGTGGGAGATCTGGGGCGCCAGTTGAGACACTCAAAGCCTGTAGGAACGTGATGTCCATGCAGAGAAACCAATGTTCTAGGAGAGACCTACAAGCGAAAACGTGGGAGGCTGAGGAAGAGCGCAAGCTGTGAACCTTGAAACAAGGACCAGACGAAGGAACTCCTAAAAGCCTTCTCATAAGGTGGTCGCGTTTTGTGTTAGACTAGGGTTGGATAGTTAAAACTAGGATTTTTGGACACTTGTGAGCCAAGAGCTTAGGGTAGACAGGAGGCAAAGAACACATTAAACTAGGATTTACATGAGCGTGGGAGCCAATCTACTGAGCAGGAACAGTTTAAATAACCTGTTCTATGGGTGGGTTCCACTCCGGAGGGGCGACTACCACATTTTAGCTCCCTATACCCTTCAGAGCTGAGAAAACTTCATTTGCATAGCAGTCTGATCCCAACCACACGGGCAGTCCTGCACCGACACTCTGGGCAATTCTCCTCTGAATAAGAGGACCAAACCCACGTTTCAGTCTAGATGGGTCTTCATGAGGTGAAGCTGTGCCACTCTAGGGTACAGTTAACAAGCGGTCCATGTCTGTATCACCCTCAGTGACTTACCGAGCCAAAAAAGGCTGTAATGAGTGTATGGGTTTGCCAATGGTACTCTTATTCAGAGAAGAATTGCCTAGAGTTTTGGTGCTGGATTGTAAAGGTGGGTGGGACCAGACTGATAAGCAAATGGATATTACAGCGAGCTCACACGTGGTTGTAGACCCTCCAGAGAAGGAACCCACCCATAGAACAGGTTATTTTGGCTGTGTTCGTTCTCAGTACAGGGGTTCCCAGACCGTTGCATAAATCATCAGGAACAGGGCTCTAGACAGACTGTGGATTCAAGCCAGTGTCTGGAAACACAGGCTCAACCATGTTAGGTGGGAAAAAGTTTAAGTTAAAATAAAAGTTGCCTAGTCCCTTGAAGGATTTAAATCTGTGTTCTACTGGTTGTAGTGCGCAAAGCAGACTTGAACACACTGTCCCATCACGCCAGGATGGCTTACAACAGTTGATATTTAATAGAATGCATCACAGATACAAACGAGGCAAAAACTTTTTTTTTTTTTTTAATGGCAAGTCACAGAACTAAAAGGAAAAAAAAGCATGAGATGTGCAGGGTTGGTGCAGCCTTCCGTGCCTAATAAATCTTGAGCGCTGTCCACCATGCTAGCCACTCAGGCGGGTTGTGGTGTTCCGTGTTTGACATGCAAAGTGCAGCTCTAGAATTCACAACATAGAAGGGGTGTTTTATTTTCACATTTTCCTATATAGTTTCCTGGTCTCGTTTGTTAACGAAGCCAGGATTCCGTTTTATTCACAAACTAATCTTGTTCTTTTGTTCTATCAGACACCATGGCCCTACACATTATGCCACCTGATAGCAGCTGCCCGAAGAAAGTACCCGTGTGCCATTTAAAGTAAACGTTTGGGACCGACAATGAACTGGCCTAATAAAAAGGTGCCCTCTCAGCAAACGGTTCTTTTTTTGCTGTAATAAGAAAAACGGAATGAAGAGCAGAAAATGAGATGCGTAGTAACATTTCCTCTTAGCTGCTCGGATTCACCCATTCCCTTCGCCCTTTCGCTGTCTCCTTCCTAGGACTCCTTGTGTAAAAGCAGTCTCACAATAGGAGAATGGGTGCCTAGTGGGGTGTTGGGAGGCCCGAAGTAAAGGGGATAGTGTCCCATCGTGGCTTCCGGAGTGTAATCATATGTAGCCAGCATGCCAGCATGCCTCCCTTTGGGAGCTCGTGGGTTATCAGCAGGAAAATATTTTTGTTTTTTGAAAACCTCAAAATGTTCTTTCATGGCTGAAAGTAAAGGACACTGGCGTTAAAATTCCAACGGAGCTGTCCCTGTGGTGTTGATGAAAGGCATCTCCTTCCACAGCCTCGAGGAACCGGCATTCCATTCACACATTAAAGATGGCACAGAAACAGTCTGCTTGAGTTTTTAACGCTTCAAAATATTTGGAAACTAAGCCCAGTGCGTATGTGTCCGTTGCACTGTCTTTGGCTAAAGTGGAATGGGTTGCGGACAGATTTCTGCAAGGTTTCCCTGCAATCTTCCTCTTGCATTACCACTCCTGGCTCCAACATACTGTTGTAGCTAGTGACTCTTGCTGCACGCGCCACCAGTGAAATAAAAAACAGACTATCCACTCGATCAACGGGATAATCGAACTCCTCCCCACGTCAAATACGTCATTTGGCCCCTTCTAAGCTATTCAAGCAGAATGATAGAATAGGCTGCCATAGTTCTGGTGCAACAGTGGCATAGTTTGTCCAAATTCTGGCAAATGATGGGACATTCCGGTATAGCTCTGGCACAGTGCTGGGATGTTCTGGCACTCCTGTCAGAGATATTAAGTCACAATGACGCAACTGACAATGGGCTGCACAGTGTCACCCATGATTGTTTGTGGCAGCCGTCAAGAGCAATGGAATGCAATTGGGCAGCAGAAACCCAAGGGAACTACACATTTGATGTGGGTATCATTTGGAAGGCCCACAAATTGGGGAGATCTCAACTAGCAGTTCATGTTCTTGATATCAAAGTGATGATGTACAGTGACAGTGTAAGCCTGACAAATCAAGTTATACCCCCATGCAGATCAACAGGTTTCGGATCCACCATACCAGATAGTTAACAAACAGTGGCAATGCCAACAGTTTGGGCTTGTGTAGGCTTGGGAAAGGCACCTGCCAGGCACAGTCGTAGTGGTATTAACTGCCCATTGGTGGTAGCAGGTGTAAGATGGTATGAGTACCTGGGCATTTAATAGCAGTGCCTGGCAAATGGCAATACTTATACAGAAGCCAAAATGGTTTGCTTTGCCAGTGCTAGTTTTAAAAAGAAATTATTTCAGGTTTTTCACATTCAAATAACAAAAGATATTGGTAAACACAACAATCAGAAAAACCCCTTCTCCCCCTAGGTAACGGAATCTTCTCAATTTCAAAAAAACAACGCAACAAGAAATCCTTCAGTTGCTAACATGGGGAGGAAATATCCTACTGTGGTACACATATACATGGCCGCGTCATGCGCCTTTCTAGGTTCTTTGGCCATTGCACCGGGATGTCCCCCGAGGGGTCGTTAACCACTTTACCTCCTTTGAGCATAACACCTCCTCTCTTCTCTCAATCCCTATATCAAACACCCCATTGCTTAATTCTGAACATGTTTGGCTATAAACTCCCCCCAACATGCTTCCATGAGTTGCTGACCTCCAGTGACGTGCCGGCGTGATCCTTTCCATAGAGCATATATTCAGTGACACATTGACCCATTCCCTCTTACCTGGGGTCTGGGCACATTTCCATTTCATAACCATACAGGCCAGTTTTAGTTCGTTGAACCCCATCTTTTTCCTTTATCCAGCCCAACACTTTGTCCCAAAACATCTGTACCGGTGGGCACCTTCACAACATATGCCAGTAGTCGGCCCTAGACTGGTGCCGGCACTCCGGTCTAGCACTCTTAGAGAGCCCGACAGTCGTATTGCCACCTATGTAGAAGCTTAATGGCATGCAGCTTTTATTGGCTGGAAATTGAAGTCTGAGAGGCTCCTCTACACAATTTCAGCAACATTGCGGTTCCATCTCCCTCCCTAGGTCCTTTGCCCCATTTCCATCCCAGCTGTTCAGTTGACCCCTTCCCCGCAATCACCAATTCTTTATACATGCCCCGAATCAGGCCCTTGACTTCCATTTCTTTAACTAAGAGTTGCTACGGTCCCTCTGTATCTTATTGCTCCTTTTTCCACTCATAAACACCCCTTTCAATTGAAGATATGACAAGAAGAGTGAGCCCTAGCCCAGTTCCCCCTCCAGTTAGACTATGGTAACAAATTTACTGTTCCTCCACAGTTGACCCACTGTCTCAAGACCTGCCTCAAACCAGGTCTGAAATCTCACTGGGTCACCCTTCTATCTGGTGCCCACAAATGGCTCAACGGTGATGACCAAGTTGTCACCCCCAGCATTTCTGAACCCTGTCACCATATGTCCCATATTGTGCCCAAGATTGGGTGGTCATGGATTCCTTGGGGTGAGTGTTTCTAGGGACCCACAACCATTCTCCAACTGAGGTGGGTGACCGGTGCAGATTGTCCAGACCCACCCATTGGTATTCCCTCTGCATTCTGAGATGTGAGACTAGAACCCGCAGCTGTGAGTCTTAGTAGTACAGTTTCAAATTGGGGCGCCCCACCTCTCCCCTTCGGTAGAGTAAGGACATCAAAGGATATTCTCTGCTTTTTCCCCCTGCCAAAGGAATCTGAACACCGCAGCTTTTATTTCCTGGAAAAATGCATCCGGGACACAAATCGGGAGCATTTGAAACGCATAAAGGAATCTCGGTAAACACACCATCTTAAGGGCGTTCAGGTGTCGAGCAACGAAATGGTTAGTTTTCTCCCTCACCCCCACCCATCTCTCTACATTCGCCCGAAATCCAGCTAGCAGAGTGGGGAAGTTAGCCTGGAACAGGTCTTCCAAGACCCTGGTGAGGTTAATTCCCAAGTATCTTAATGTTTCCTGGCTAACCACTAACCCTAGGAAAGCAAACCTTTCCATATCCCAGTCCCCATTCCTATCCAGCGGCAACAGTATAGATTTTGATCTGTTGATCTTGAACCCTGAGAGATCTCCGTATTCTTCAATAAGCGCAATTACCATGGGTACGGAGGTTAGGGGATTCTTCATGTGCAGGAGCATTTCATCTGCATTTAATGCAACCTTATATTCCACTCCCCACCGTGAATCCCTCTACCCCTGGGTCCTCCCTGAGTCTCTGTGCTAGCAGTTCTAAAGAGAGCAAAATAATTGGAGGGCAGCCCTGCCTCGTACCCCTGCTCAAGACAAACCATTGGGAGAAGCCGCCATTGACCACCATGCATGCCTGGTGAGACCCGTAGACTGCCATAATGCCTCTCAAGAACCTAGGGCTCAGACCCACTTTGCCCAATACCTCCTTCAGAAAGCCCCACTCCACCCTGTCGAAGGCCTTTTCGGCGTCCACTGATAAAAGAACGGGGTCCCCCCCCCCCCCCCCCCCCCCCGACACCCACATCCCTTGCTTCATGGATCAGATTTTTTCCAAAATGTATCCACCCCCTGGTGCCCCTTTATGAAGCCCACATGGTCCGAATTCAGATGGGGCATGTGTGTCTCTAGTCTAGCCGCCAGAACTCCGGTGTACATTTTGGCATCAATATTTAAGAGTGAGATGGGGGCTATATGACCCGCATTTTTGGGGGTCCCGCCATCCTTCAGTATGACTGATTATTGCTTGGGAGAAGGTCTCTGGGGCTTCCCCGTCTCCAGGATATCATTAAACAGTTCAACCATAAATGGGATAAGGGGGGTAAGAAAAGACTTATAAAAGTCTGCAGATAAACCATCCCCTTCGGGGCCTTCCCCGTGGGAACCCTTGACACTGCCCTCCTTATTTCATCAGCCGTTATTGGCACATCCAGTATCTCGGCCTCCTCCTGGGTGATCCTGGGCATCCGAACTCCCTCCAAGTACTGGGTTGACCCTAAAGAATCCGGGTTGATGCCCGTTTCGTGTAGGTCCTCGTACGAGGACGCAAACGCCTCTCAAATTACTTCACCCCCTTGGTCCTCCGCTTCCCCCACACCATCTATGGCCTTGACCCACCTGTCAGCTCGTTGTCCCATAAGGCTCGCTGCTAACAATGCATCCGCCTGGTCTCCCTTCTCGTAGAACTTTTGTTTCAGGAACTGCAGTTTGAGTTACCTGACCTTCCTCAAGAGTCGCAATTCTTCCCTTTTGCTTCTTGCCACCAAGACCCTTTCTTCCCTCCCCTCTACGGTGTCCCCAACCCTCCAGTCTAGCTGGGCAATTTCGGCACATAACTTGTTTTCAATTAATTTCCTCTTGTTTTTTCCAGGCCCCCTCCCTGATCAGGATCCCCCCCCCATGTCGCCTTCCCCTCTTCCTACACCGTTCTCCTCGAAACCTCCCTTGTGTTATTCACTTTGAAATATTCGACAATCTCTTTGAACAGTTCCTCATGGAACACTGGGTCTTTCCATAGGGAAGCTTTGCTTCTCCCTTTAGACCCCCTGGGTACAAGCCGTTGCCAGTTAAGGTCCACCAAAACCAAATCATGGTCCGATCCTGAAATCAGATTTCAGAGCCCATCGCCTCCTCCCATAGACCCTTTGATATATAGATGTAGTCGATCCTGGTATAAGTGCCATGTGGGGCCGAGTAAAAGGTATACCTCCCTTCATCTGGGTGTAGGTGCTGCCATATGTCCCGAAGCCCATAAACCTCAATCATCCCCGAAACCTCCTCATGCACTGGCCGAGGCCCTTCTTCTGTCCCTCCCTCCTGGGTTTGTTTGTCAGTCCTAAAATCTGCCCACATATTTAGGTCGCCCCCCCCAAAATTATATGGCCCGTAGCTTCGAGCATGATCTTTGGGAGGGTTTTCAGCAGATCGCTGTTGCCCCTGATTTGGGCAGTAGATCGTCGCAAATGTGATCTCGACCTTGTTTATAGTACCCGAGATAAGGAGAGCCCTACCTTCCTCGTCGGCCCAGACAGTTGCAACCTCCATCCTTAGTCTTTTGGCAATAAGAATTCCAACCCCTGCTTTCCTAAGGGGGCCTAATCCCCAATATTCCTGCCCCAGCACCTTCCCCGGGACCTTCCTTTCTTCCCCTCTGGCATATTTTGTCTCTTGAAGGAACAGCACATCAAAACCACCTCTGCGAAATTCCCTCGCTTTGAGGGCGAGTTCATCCCCTGAACATTCAAAGTCCCCACCATCAGGAGACCCACTCTGTCCTCCCTGGACTACAGCCATCCTCCCATCATGCCCAACCTCTGAACTTTAGGCTCTACGGGCGGCCCTTGCTTATAAATCCTTCCCCCACAACCAGCAAACTCCTTTGAGAAGATCCTTGTCCTACCCCCATCTAAAGTGCCCCCCCTGCACCCACTTTTTACCCCTCCTCGGCACCCGAATCCCCCTGGTTAGCATCACCAGGGAAAATCAATAAATAGGACTACCAGTTGGAGCCAGCTACCTTCCAGTCCTGTGCATATCAAACCTAGCATACTTCGAGCCCCCTCCTGTCCCTCTCCTCCAATTCCCTTTCCCCCTCCATGATCTGACATCCCCTATGAAATCCTGATGCGAGACCCCCCCCAGGTCATCTACTTCGATCCGCCACCCCGACCTGGGCCACTTCCAACAAAATACCTCCGCCCGCAGCCCAAACACCACATTAGCCGGTCCCATCGGTGACCTGCCTGGTCATACTCACCACAGTTCGCCCTGGTGGGCAACGCCCCAGTTCCATGACCCCGTCGGATCTGGTACAATTGTCTGCCATGGGTGACGTGTTCAGCTTTCTGTATTTCCTAGATCCTGGCATTCGCCTTCTCCTAGGTCTCTTGATCAGCCATTGCCTATCGCCTGCCACCTTGTCTCCACGATTCTCTGAAGTGTTGGCTGCTCCAAGCAATTCCCTGTTGAGTTTACGAAGGTCTTCCTCCGTCATCAGTTTGTATTTATGATCGTCATATTCAAAAGGGGATGGAGACCGGGAACCCCCACCTGTATGTCACTCCCTTCTCATTGAGCCATTTGGTCAGCACAGTTTCCGTTTGGTCAGTGTCAGGGAGGACAGGTCCTGAAAGATCGTCACTCTGGATGTCATGTGACCAGGCCTCTTGACCTCGCCTTTTGAAGGATCTTCACTTGGTCGGTATAGTTATGGAGCTTAGCGAGGACAGACCTCGAGCCCCCAGTACCCACACCAGCTCGATGAATTCTCTCAATCTTAGCTTCATCAATAATGTCATCCTCGAAGACCAATTTTGTGATCTCATGTAATTCCCTCTTCAGATCATGCTCTGCTTCCCCCTCCTGGTCCAAGTCTGGGTCGTTCGCCCTCTCATGATTTTTGAGATCGGCCATCTTCATCCGGACCTCTTTTTCACGGCTCTCCATTTCGGTGAACTGCATGTCTATTTGTGTCTCTAGGGTGTCCAGGGATGATTGATTGTGTTCGACTTCAAGTCTCTTCAATTTTGTCGATTTGTTGGGTACTTCTGTCCACCCTGCTCCCAATGTCCGGCCTCATATTCCGTATTTCTTCCATTAGTACGGCAACATCCTTCTAGGGGACAGCGGGTTCTTCTGGTGTGGTGACCATGCTGGACTAACGATCTCCCGGACCACTCGTATACTTGTAGGCAGCCAGCTTCAGCCTTGCTTCCATGCGTCTCTCCCTAATGTCACTAAGGGCACTCCGTGGGGTGTCCCTTTCTGTGGTCTGTAGGGACCAGTTGCTGTTTGCTTCCCACCTTCGGAATGCCCTTGGTCAGGGGGGGTGTCCTCTCCGCCTGCAGTCCGGGAGGTGGGCACATGCCCCGAGATCAGGGGCCCACACCTCCCAAGATTAGCCTTGTGCTTCCTTCCCCCTTCCTGGACGCGGGGGGGTGGGGGGTGACTCGCCCCCGTCAGACAACCTCTGTCCATTACTGGAGAGGGCCTCGGCAAGTGATTTTCCAGGCAGATGTGGAGTGTTCTTACTCCTCAAGTGGTGTGTGGGTGGGGTCACAGGGGCCCCGGCACCTACAAAGGTCACCCCATCTCCTGTAGTGCTTCGAAACCCAGTGTCTGATCACCCTTTTGCCTTCACCTGCACCCGGTTGTCCCCCTCCTTCACTGACACGGACACCATTGCCGGGGGGGGGGGGGGGAATTATTCTGCCTTCTGTGTATCCCCTAGAAGGAATTCACTTTCCTGTTCATTCCACTTCTCTACGGCCTGAGGGGCGGGCCCACGCCACCCCTCACCTTCAGCACGGGGCACCTTCCACCTAGCACACACCTTTTCGGCGCCACAGTTGCATATCAACTTCTGGGTTGCAGCTCCTCTCAGTGGCCCCAGGGGCGAGCACTCTCCCGAAATCGGGGGTCCCCTCCTTTCTGATCCTTTCTTGTGGGGCCTCTTCCACAGGCCCCTGCCGCAGATATGCTGTCTCTGGGAGGCCTACCTTTGTTATCCTGGTATGAGCAAGTCTGTGGTACTTTCCCCGATGTAGCCCAGGGCTCAGAGTACGTCTTTGGTGTGTCTGAGGCCCCTTGTGCTCGCTACCTATTCCGGTGCCTCGCCAGTGCCACCCCCCCCCCCCCCGCCAATTCCTGTCCTTTCAAATGGTGAGGCCTCACAGCCCCACGTGAAGGTTCTCTCCAGAGCCTGCTTAACAGGCCACAGGCCTTCTCCAGGGCCTGTGGCATGAGCATCCCGCTGTTCCCTGCTTGTTCTTTCCAAGATCATTTGTTCCAAGTTCCAAGATCATTTGTTTAAATAAGGTCAGACACGGAAGCAGAGCACCACACTGCCTCAACCGGCGTAACTTCCACGAGGTGTCTGGCGGTGGATCATTCACCAGCTCCGTGCCCTCTCTGGGCCTGCCGCGCCTTCCAAGGCTTTTGCCTCTCAAGGACCCCCCCCCCCCCTCTCAGGACCAGAGGTTCGTTCCGGCAGGGTCTTCATGGTGACGTGGGCCACTGCATGGCGTGGGATGAGGGGGTGGGGGGGCCGCTGGGTCCTCGCCCCCACTGATGGTGGCCACAGGGGAGGGGGGGTGGACGAAGAGCACCGACTCACCTTCCCGCGTTCTTCTGGCCAGTACCTCCACTGCCTCGGGCGGCCGAGTGGTCCTGGTCCCACTTTCCTCTGAAGCTCGGCCGTGGCTCTATCGGCGTTCGGCTTCGCCTCGATTATAGTGTAGGCAAAACCAAAGTATTGCTGGGCCGATTCTGACCGCTCTTCCTTCTCTCTGCTCCGGGGGGGGGGGGGGGGGGGTGGTGGTTCGGGCACCAGAATCTCCTGGTTCTTGGGGGCACTAAAAGTGGGTCTCGATCCACTTTTTCGGGGCGTTATGCGGGACTCTCACACCAAAGCTTCCAGCATCAGAGCGCCCCCTGGTGGCCTTCGTGCCAGTGCTAGTTTTTAATAGCACTTCGGTGAAGGACAGGCGCAGGGCTTCTAAATTCAGTAGCTGAATACAGACCTGGTTAAGACATTTTTATTACACCAGAAGTGGGCTTACAACTCCATTTAAGTCATTAACTCTCAGCAGACTTCTTTGAAAGAACACTGGCAGGCACTAGGTCAATGTTTGATGGTAAGGCTTGATTAAAGTGAGCTCAAAGAGTTACCAGGAGAACATGTTGGGGAGGGAGGGGTAGGAACTGAGTGGGAATGTCTGTAGGGATTAGAATGGCTATGGGCAATCAAATGGTGGGCAAATAACCAAGCCACACCTAAAAGCTGTGTGTCCCTCATATCCCATTTCTCCCCATCTGTACTCTAACCCAATAGTTTTGGCTTAAGGGCGTTGCAAGCGACACCTAATTGCCCAAACTAAAAAGGGAAGAGAGCATGAGGGGTGTCACTAAAGACTTGAATCAAAACCCTTAACCCACCCATACATAATTTGCTTGCCGAGCCTTCTACCAATGAGCCTCTGTCAAATACTATAATTTGCAAATAACTCGGTGCAAATTTAGTGTTGTCGGTCACATACATTTAGACAAATTTGCATTTGCACTCTGTGGTTAAATGCTCTCCTTGTCCCCTTCCATCCTGGCTTTCCCCAATTCCTATACCCACCGTTTTCCCCCCCAGAATGTGATTTTGCTCTGTAGTCATGTTGAAATAACAGGGCGGATCCACATAATGAGGGGATTCGGGTTCCTACACTTCTCTGTGGTATCATGGGCCTTGACACTGATCTATCGCTGCATTTGGTGATCCATCCTTATATGAAATGTATATCTCATTACAGTGATGTTGGAACCATATCTTTTTGTGTACTGAAGGACAATGCTACGTGATGCCAAGAGGTGAAAGGATGTGTGCCCTCACTTCCTGTGATGTCTTTTTGGGGCAGGGTCAAATGACATAACTCATCAGGAGATCAAGGGTCGTGTGATGTCACTTCCGCTACCAGTGTCATTTTGGTGAAATGACGTCCCTGGGCGTACTTGTATCCCCCACCACACCCATTAGATAGCAGCGACTTGCGTTTGAAAACCAGTCCTGTGAAGGGTGCCAACTGTTGCATGTCAGGGGGACATGCTACATTCCAATATGTGTGCTGTGGTCACATGGGTCCCCCATGTGGCCACGTTAATAAAATAGGCGAGCTGCTTCCGGCTCGTCAGTCAAGACGGAAACTGACTCCGGTGTCGTTCTTTGGGAAGCACCATGCTGGTGCTGCACCGTGTTCGCTGGGCCCACGGACGGGGCCCAGCTCGAGGACGGTGCCTCTGCCGGGCAACGCTGTCCGTGTGGGTCCACCCTGCCCTGTGAGGGGGGGGGCTAGGCTGGCGACCCCGGCCTGGGTGTCCCCAGGCCCTGAACCGCTGTGCACCGGGTGCCCCCGGCCACGTGTGGAGCTCCGGTGGTCCGGAGCGGGTGGGGTGACCCCCCCATCCATGAGTCCGCGGCATGAGGGCCGCACCAGTGCGTCCTGTCGTGTGTCCTCCGACCTGCGTATGGGGCTGCCCGGTGACCCGGAGCAGCCCCCAACACCAACTGGACAGAGCACACTGGATAAAGGATTAGTTATGCCATTACCAGGGATCACTGAAAGTACAGCAAATGAAGGACACAGCGTCTGTATATTTCAAACTCTACAAATCACGATCATTTCGCAACAGAGGCAGCTCTATCCAATATCCAAAAAAGTCAAAGCTTTCCCCACATCAGAAAAGCACCCGCCGAGAATAAGTAGACCAAACAACGTATCTAAACCCGAGCCGATGCGAGAAATCAAACGACTTACACCACGATTCAAATAAAAACAAAGTTCGTGCATTCTGGAAAACCGATGCGATTACGGTGTAGTGCGGTTCAGTGATCGAACACTGCACATAACTTAGGCAGAAGCATTTTACAGGCCAAGGTTATCTATATAAACGTTGTAGTGCGGTGGACGATAATGGCCGTCAACTGGGAGCGACTGATGCAAAAGTAAGCCAGAAGAGGGCAGCAGCGCTCTACTTTAATTTTGTTTTATAGATTACAAAATCAACTGGGGAAAAGCCTACGATTATGGTTATTAGATGAGGATTTTAAAATTCGTTCTTCGTGCCGTTGTGTAGGTACATATATAAAGTTAGATATAGTTTGTGCAACGCTCTGACATGTTCGTGCAACTATTCCTACAAAAAAAGCACTATACATAGATCAGAAATAAGTAGTCCATTAGCTCGAAAACTAGTCATTTGTTTTCAAGATCACCCGTACCATAGTTTTAATTAAGTGGTGGGAGCAGGGACGTCATTTCACAAAAATGCCAGGGGTAGCAGAAGTTACAATCACACGACCCTTCACCTCTGACAACATCGGAAGTGATGCAATTCTATCCCGCCCCCAATTGACATCACAGAAAGTGATGGCACACTACCTTTCACCTCTTGACAAAACAAGTGGCATCACATAGCTGTTCCTCAGTAAAATATGGTTATGATATCACTGTAATATGATATACATTTCATACAAGAATGGATCACCATATGTAGCGTTAATATCAGTGTGTATAGGCCCATACGACCGAACTAAATTAACTGAATTTAAGCAGACGTCCAACACAACGACCTGGACTATTATACATCACTCGGGCTAAACCATAAACAGAGTATCTTGAAGAAGCCTAAACCCCAAGCGCAGACATCCAGTGCCTGCCAATTATCTGGCCTCAGACTTGGACACGGCAACTGAACACCACAAGACCAACCAGAAGACAGAGGCTCTACCACTTTGTGCTTTTATACTTGAACACACGCAAGGATTTTGTTGTCGATAGTGCACTTTGAACCATTGCACAGCTTTAAATTTCTGGCACTTACTCCCGACCTCCAACACCTTAAACCTCCAATGCCTCACTCCAACAGCTTCATGTTTACACAGTGCCATCCTCCAGCAAGTTAAGTCTCCAGCATTCTCCAACACCATTAACCTGAAGCAAGCTAGCAACATATGTGTCCAGTATCCTCTTTCAACCCCAACAGTATGATTCTCAATTACCCTCCTCCTCAAACATCTTATATCTGCATTCAATGTATTTCAACTCTTACAGCACATTATGTCTCAAACACTCTCTCCCAACACCTGTAAGTCACTAGTACAACATCTAAGTCTACAGTACCAGCCTCCTTAACATTAAAAAGAGACGGCAAGGCTGTGTTGCAGTGCAAGTCACAGTAATTGCAGGTGTACATTTAAAAAACAAAAAAAAACAAAAAATGTACACAGCAGCAGCCATAGAGAAGGGTCCATGTTATTTTCTTTGGTCCCTTCATAACTTGATTAATGCCAGCCTCCTCCAGCTTCTAAGCACTGAACAGAAACTGAGCCCATATGTCACTGCACCCACCTGTTCCCAAAGCAAGTGCATTTCCCTTGAGCTAGCCTTCCAAACAAAAAAAGAAGGTGTTATATCTTTTCAGTGGGCGTTTAGTGTTTCAACTCTGTTGGATGCCCGTCTTGTGATAATCAGTGGCTATTAATCCCCAGCTTATTTCCTAGTTTCCACCCCACGGGTGCATCAGACAGTTTCCAGCTATAAGCAAGCAGGGTTCCCACGAATGTTGAAATGGCCCCCACATCTGTAGTCGGGCCTGGGCGGCTCCAAGAATCGCAAGTACCTAAGGAACCTTTAACAAAGGCGTGCGGCATATGCAACCACAGGAGTGGCTCAACAGATGGCGTCCAATTGAAATACCTGGCCTAAACGGGAATGGAATCCATTATAAAAACGGGTGTTGGATATAATCAGCTGTAAAAATGGACACTAAAATAGATTTAAACAAAATCTAAAACAAAATCATTCGGGCACTGCAGGTTGCAATCCTCCAGCTCGATTGAAGGAAAACGGATTCGTACATATTCATTTTATACAATAATTCCAATGACAATAGTTAAACAGTTGGAAAAAGCATGTATTCTCCCATTTTCTTTTCAGTGTATTACAAAACAAATAATCGAACTCCGAAACGCGATTCTAAACGTTTGACTACCACCTACTGGCAATAAGCAGAATTGCCACACCTTCATTGAACGTTAGCACACTTGTTTTAAATTAGGATCTCACCATATCAAAACGGACTGTAAAATCAGCACGGTTATTACGTGGGTCCCAAAAGGCAAAACAGTTGAGCAAGCTGGCGTTTGCACGCACCGTTGCATATGGTGAACGACTAGTGTCCGGTCACCAAGGCGGCACTGCCCGCATCAAAGAAGTCTACCCACAGTGCATAGTAAGTACAACACATTTACATTGCCCGGCCCCAACATCGCTTCTTATTGTCTCCCAACATCCCAAACCTCAAATCTACACATCTAGAACAGTACTTTAGGATCGCATACGCATCTAAATGAGACGAAGTAGTAGTATTCTTTTTTTTGTAGGCCATACTATTTTCTCTGTACACCAAAGCCAGGCAACCACAACTCTTCGGGAGACTCGGGAGACTCCCACACCCCCCATTAGAGTTTCAGGGACAACGGCAGACAATTATTCTGGCACCATAGTTAGTAACACTACCCAAGGTGCCTGGTTCATTGCTCTGGAGTCCCTAATACACTGCATGGCATTGTGAACGCTCCAGGTGCGATGTAATCTGCTTCCCAGGCCCAGACATGTACAGCCCTGAAATATGCAGGGAGATCTACCATGACATCCAAGCGTTCATTTGGCTCCGTTTTCCCCAATAAAGGTCTCTCCATCCATCCCTCTCCCCCACCCCCATCACTCACCCCAGACTATTACAGACCTGAAAGTGGTGGAGGAAGGTTCCCGACTCTGAGGTCCCAGATGGTTTTCTGTAATTGTGGGACCCCACCAAGACAGAGACCGATGCCAAGAATAGTGTTTTTGTTTGTATGCATGCATGAAGAGGCGTGCGAGTGTTGCGTGACGGTTTCATGTTATGCGGCCGCCCTCTAACGCACCATCGACGCGTATTTTGCAGGGAAATACCGACATTTTGGGCAGAGAGCGGGACCATGTTTTACAGTAGCACACTACCACATTGCTACTGAGAAGCTGCTTGGCTCAAAGACCCTTCCACAACTAACAAAGCCCTGCTCTCGAAAATGTCTTCACAACACAAACGCACTGTTCATGGCACCAAAGCTGCCGCCTACAATGACAATCACCAAGGCGTCCTCCAGCTCACGCAAACTGTTCTCCATCCTCTGCGAGCTAGAGACTCGCATTACTCCCACCGCCACCATTCTGAAGGACAGTGCAATGACGCCCGACTCCTTCATGGGCAAAATCTCTCAGCTGCAAGCCAAGATGCAAGCAAAACTAATCTCACACATCACAGTGGTGCCAACCACTGGAATGCCCCCCCCAACCCCACCCCAACTGCAAAACGAGCCTTATAACAATTGCCGAAAAAAGCACATAACCCACCTACCTATTCAATTAAGGTTACCCTGACCCTCCCCCCACCACATCCCGAACCCGCAATAAAAAAAAAAATAATAAATAAAACTTGTGCTGCAAAGGGCTACGAGTGTTACTTCCAAGTGGTCTTCAGAGAGTTAATGACTTCATTTCAGCTGTAAATTGGGCTACTGCTGTGATAATTGTCAAATGCCCTTGGCCACTAGATTTATAAGCATGGAAGTCTGGTGTGGTTTGTCGATAGCCATTGATAGCCTGAAAAACGCCTATGTGATCATATGCCCTAGTAATCACGCCATTTTCCAGCGGTTGCCATGTTATGGCCAGGTAGTGCCATTATGGCACTGCCAGCCAGACGCTTATCCCATGCCTACAAAAGATCCAAAGCCAAAACTGTTTGCTTGCCATAATCCCCCTTTGCCTCTACTGCTATCCCCCGCCTTTTTTGGAACCCAAACCCATTTGGTTTCTCATATCAACCATGTACATATTGAGAATAGGGTCAGACTTCAATACGTTTTCCTCATTTTTGCATTCTTGCTTGCAAGCTATTACCCCAAACAGATTGCAAACTGTGCTGTAAAATATACAATTTAAGACACTTTTGTAATAAGATGAACACTCCTCCCACCCTCTGCCAAAGCCCTCTTGGTTTCTTTTGGACACCTCTCCAATTATGTGAGTAAAATTAATAATGCGCGACCAAATTAAAAAAAGAAATCACCAGCCATCACCAACAGGTACTCTGTCACGGGCATTCCTGGAGAGGTCACCCAACTGCATATTGTAAAACTACAGGTAATACTAGACACCGATCTTGCGTACCACCAGTGGGCAGGGCTCAAGTCGAGTGAACGCACGGGTGGATGGAGTCCCACCACCTTTTTCAGAAGGCACCTTGATATGCTAATTTCTGATGATGCCACATTCAATTGTTATGTTAATGAGTCCCCCCCCCCGCCCACCACTTTTTTTTTTAAGGCCTTAACCCCTGGGCATGTTTTTAAAGTACTCTTGTTCCAGCAGATTAAGTCATTTCTAGTTCTGAAGGTCTCCAACTTTACTATCAAGCAAGAATCAAGCACGAAATTAACCCGATACATCCACCCCCCACCCCCATTCTCCCTTACCAAGTGCGTGAGCAGGGTTTCCCGCCCCCCCTCACCCAACCCAATTGGGTGTGCAGCCTTGAAACGGCCACCCTACTCTGCAGCGCCGCTGTACAGTGCTCCGCTTCTACCCACCCCACACTGTAGTGCTCCACTGCTGCCCAGCCCACCAAACTACCCAGCACACATGCCACACTGTACTCCACGGCCCACACCCCACTGTATAGTGCTCCGCTTCTACCCAGCCCACTCCACACGGTACTGTGCTCCACTGCTACACATCCCAGGCCACACCGTACATTGCTCCCCTGCTACACAGCCCAGGCCACACCATACAGTGCGCCCCTACTACAGAGCTTTGCTTGTGCATAAATCCCAAAGCAAGAGAGGCTGGAACCCTCTGCAGGCCCATTTCGGTTGGCGAGAATGCCAGATCACGAGTTTAAAAAAAGAGAAAGAAGAAATATGAACAAAAACATTTAAGTCAAGATATTTTTTATTTAAAAAAGATATAGTTCATACATAAACATTTAATTTGGGTTTCATAAACATATTTCATTATTTACACGTACTGGAGACAAAAACAAAAAGGGAGAAGAAAGCAAAGAAACAAATAAATAGGAGCGATAAATGAGGCGCAAGCGATTCAGTACATCATCTGAGTTTGGTTCTTTAGTATATTCCAGAATGTCCACGAGAAATTGAACAACGGTGTAAATCAGTTTCTTGTCTTGGCCTCTTAGTATCTTTAGCCATTTGCAGTCACCTTCCTCTTGTTGGCGAGAGATCTTGAATAGATCTCCAAAGAGGACTCTCTTATCAGACAGCGCAGGGCAGATCATAAATCGGGCGTTTCAATGATTCCGGTGTTTCTTTGTGCATGCAAAAGCGACAGAATTGTTCAGATTTCGGTATTTGCCGAATATTAGATAGTCTGTCTAGTCGGGAGAATGTTTAGTCAGAATTTCATAAACTTAGTACGGCTAATTGGGTCTGGGAAGAGTGCCAAATAGTGCAGAAGTTCGTTCATTGCTCGTATATCAGTTGGGCATTACAATTTCATAGAGCATCTTTCTTTCCCGTCTATTGTTTTGTTCCTGTCGTTTTGCTGCAACTTTATCTTGGCGCGTTGGGGACGGTTGATGCATTTCTGCTGTCATGTCTTCATTTGCCATTTGTTGGAATAGGGTTGCCTTCCATGTTTTCAGCATGCTGTTATTCATGGCGTGCAGTGTTACTCTTAGGATTTGAATTGCTGGGATTTGATCTTAGTTTATTACCTTGCACAAAAGATCCATCTGCTTCCAAAGTGCAATTGAGGTGAGAGATTGTAGTGCCACTTCAAACCGTATTCTGGTCGTAGGATAGTTTTTTGGAAGGTTTATTATCTTCTGCCAAAAGGCAGCTTCCAAAGTGTGCCAGTTTATGTTTGTAGAAGTGATCACTGGGTCACTCCCATATGTAATCATGGGGATTACTTTTTGGCGATAAAACGCTAGGATTGGTTTCAGGGAGAATTTGCCACTGCGCCTATGTAGCATCACTCCTTGTTGGGCCAGCATTAGGATTTTGCCTTAAAGGGTAGTAACCCAAGCTGTTTCTGCTTTCTGTTGATTAATTAATACACCAAGATATTTAAAGGTGGTGACTACCTCCAGAGGTTTTTTGGCTAATATGAAGTTTGTTAGCCTATGGCGGTGACTTGTAATTTGATGTTTAGTCATTATTTAGGTTTTGACATTGATCTGGAGTTCCTTGTCATTCATGTATGTTTCTGTCATACGCAGATTCTCTTGCAGGCCTGTTAACTAGCAGTACAATGTCATCGGCATACACAAGGTATGCAATAGGAAGGGAGTTGATTTTCGGTGGATTGAGTGTATCTGATTTTATATATGTGGAGTAGTCGGCAGTATACAAGTTGTACAGGGTTGCCGCTAGGGGACATCCCTGTTTTAGGCCGTTCTAGGTTCTTATTGCATCTGTGGGGATTCCTGCTTTTGTTAATCTGATTGTAACTGAAGTGTTGGAATATATCAGCTTGATGGGTTCGATGATCTCTAAAGGGCATTTCCATGTTGCGAGTCTTTTCCACAGTATATTCCTATTTATGGCATCAAAGGCCATATGCAAGTCTATGAAATCGGCATACACTGGGGAGTTGTTTAAGGCTTCGTGTTTTATTAAATTTAGAATCAAGAGATTCACGTTTGTCCCCACATTAGGAGTAAAGCATGTTTGTCGGTTGTCAAAGCAGTTTGTTTCTTTAGCCCAAGCAGTCAGTTTTTGGAGAAGATATGTCACAAACAATTTTCCCAAAGGATCTAGTAGAGCAATAGGTCTGAAGTTGGCAGGGTCGTCTGTCGCCCTGTTTATAGATCGGGATCAATACTGCTCTAGTCCAAGTAGCAGGTATCAATTTTACTGTATTGATTAGGGTTAGAATAAAGGTCCATTAGATTCACCCATATATCCGGGGCCTGTTTCAGGGTGGCATTAGACAGGCCGTCAGGGCCAGGAGCTCGGGATGCATTAAGATTTTTAATCATTTCTAAAAATGTTAGCTTATCCCAAGTAATGGTCGATTGATTTGAAATCGCATCTTCCAAAATAAATATTCATCTGGACTCCAGGATTTGTAAAGGTTGGAGAAATGTGCGATCCATTTCCGTTTAAAAACGTTGTAGTCCATCAGTTGTTGCTGTCAGACGTTATTATTTTAGGAGATTCCATAGAGTTCTCAGGTGCTTATTCGGAGCATTAATAGCATGGCTCCCGCGTCCGTTTGTTGGAGGGTCATCGCATATGTTTTTTTCCAGTTTCTGTAGGCTTGTTTTGATTTTTTGATCATTTCCCGATTTTCTTGAATGGGGCCTTTCTCCATTTTTGAAGGTTTTGCCTTAGAGATTTATTTTTATTTGCCAACTCTGAATTATAGTAGTGCAGATGGACAGATTTCTCTGCTGTGATCACTTTTGTTTGGAAGGGGATGAATATCCAGCCATAGTTTTGTTTTTGTTCATCTGGCAGGTTTGTTTGATGGAAAGTCTGTGGTAGAGCAGTTAGGTGGTTTTTGCGGAATCTTAACTTGGTAGTCGCTCCTGTTAGTTTTAACAGAGGAGGGGGTGTTGGCTTGAGATAATCGCGCAGTCCCACACCACGGACCACGGATCATAAGCATGGAGTGATCGCTCTTGGTAGAAGGGAGTATTTTATGTTCCGATAACAAGTTGTTCAGAGCTGGAGATAAATATAGCCAATTGCCGTGGAGTTTCGACATTACCAGGTCGGAATCAGATTATGTTCATCGCAAGGATGACTTGTTAATACCAAGTGTCTCATGGAAATCTCTTTGGTCCAACGAAGAGCTCTTGTTGATAATGTGTTGTGGTCTGAGGAGGGCATTGGAAGCATAGAGATGGATGTGGAGGTCTCCACAAATGATGAAGTCGATGTTAGGAAATTTCGCACTGATCATAATCGATTGTCAAAAAAACGCCTTCCAAAAAATTGTCGTTAATTGCTGCTGGATTCCAGGACGCATTTATGACCGCAATCCTTCTAGAGATCAGGTTATAGTGTTGAAATTGATGTTCTAAGTTCACAGGATTCGACAATTTTATGATCGTGAGTTGAATCCATGGACTGATATTTTCTGTTTCAAGGAGATTCCAAGATGGAGTGATCTTAATTAGGGTCATAAATCCTGAGGAAGCTCGGTCCCTGGTGCCTTGCAAGGTGGGGTTAAGGACATGTGTAAATCCATCGCAGGAGGGTCAGCCAGGTCTCTTGAAGGCATATTATATGACAAGATTCCAGGTCAGAAGCCGGTGATTCAAACAAGTGGAAGTATCCCCATCATGTTCCATGAACACAGGTTCCACCCATGGATCTTTTGTATGGTTGATGGTTATGAGCGGCACTCTGACTCTTTTAGATGTGCTGGTTGGTCGTCCTCATAATCTCACCAGAAAGGTTGTTGGAGCTGGGCTGGGCTCTTAGCATGGTAGAAATTTGATGGCGAGATTGATCTATTTCTACCTGAGGGGTTCGTGTTAGACATGGTCCTTGATGATCTGTCATATTGTGTCCTGCTGCGATCTTGAAGGTTCTCTGCCAGTCGAACAGCAGGGCACTTCCTTTCTTCAGCGTCCATTGTTTCTTTTGAGGTTTGTGAGCAAGCAAACCCCAGCAATAGCAATGATGCAGTCATCTCTAAAATTTGATTCATGGCGTCTGGTGTATAGAATTCAATCTGGATCTTGTCTAGCAATTGGTCATCTTCGAAGCTCACTGTCTTAATTTCCTGCGATTGTATCGATTTAAATTGCGGGATTGCATGGAGCAATCT
This sequence comes from Ambystoma mexicanum, assembly GCF_040938575.1. Lineage (NCBI taxonomy): Eukaryota > Metazoa > Chordata > Amphibia > Caudata > Ambystomatidae > Ambystoma > Ambystoma mexicanum. The sequence goes on along the minus strand of NC_090931.1, from coordinate 907,892,869 downwards.
TAATAAATTAGTCCCGTTAAGTGATAGACGCTCGTCTGCGATCGGTACAGGTGATCTGGAGGGTGCACTCTGTTTTTTCTGCCAAGGATTGATGAACTGTGGTAGGCGGTATGCATCAGCATTGTGAGGATTTCCTCTGTCATTTCCTCGTGGTTCAGACTGGTCAGTTGATAGATCTAGCATTAAAGTCTCTTTGTCCGAGGTCTTGTCAGACGTTCTAGTTATATCAATTGAATAGTTTGACGGTACGTCTGAAATTCCTGTAATCTCACCTGTGTAGAAAGAAGTAAGGTCGGACCATTAGAAAACTCAGCTGGATCGATTGCATATTCAAGTATTATCAATACTGATTCATCGGTAGTTGTTATAGTCTCATGGGTCTCTGTGGGATCTGTGTGTTGTAAGATTGAGAAGATCATCCATTTGGATATCTGGTGGTTTTGAGCAGTTTTGCATAGGGCATGTCGAGGATTGGTACTTGATGTTAGGCTGAGTTCATGGTTCTCTGTCTTTTTTTGCAATTGTGCTGCAGGGTTTTGATTGCAGATCAAGGCCTGTGGTCAAGTTAAGGTTTCTTAAAAAGGCTTGAGATCCCGTTTGTTTATTGCCCATTTTTCGTTTATTTTTGGGTTTATGAGTGTTTCGCAGGCATCATTTCCTTGTGAACTTTATTATTTGACATTTGAAAAGTGTCCGTTGGTTTCATTGTGGGTGGGATTTCCGCAGCTGTCACGAGGGCAGGATGTAGATGGTCAGAAGGGGAAACCGTGGGTGTGATCGGAATCTGTGATCTCGAAGTGGACGGCGGTTCAAGGTCTTTTGAAGACCTCGATAGTTGTGCCGCATGTATCTTAGGCAATGGCAGTGGGTGTGCCTTCATCAGGGTCATCATTGTGGATGTAAGATGAGCTTTTTCAGCCCCTTCTGCCGCTGCCATGTCAAACAATCTCGTTTGCCATTGATGGGAAAGCTCAGCTTCGCAATCCAAGTGTTTTTCTATAGTGGGAATAAAAGTCTCAAGATGGATTTGTTTGGTATGGATTAGTGCTAGGAGTGTCGCTTGGTCTTTAAGGTTCTCATTGGGCGCTTCATATAACTTGTACATAGGGATCATGGCTTGTGGGGTAATGGTTGCGAGTATGTTTTGGAGTTCAACCATCGTGGTCGGAATCCTCTGAGGGAGTTGTTCATCAGGGGTTGCACATAGGCATTAATTACTTGAATGTTGCTCCTCTGAGTGGGTCGTAGGTGTAGCGATTTTCTTATTATTGCCGGAGCATATGGAGAAAGGGGTCATTTTCTTCATGTTTCTTCATGTTCAAACTTGAATTTCTTTAATGGTAGCTCCCTTCGATTGGATGGTGGCTGTGGAATCGAAGCTTTGTTTGGTGGATAGTTCTCAAGAGGATGTAGGTTTCTTAAGGCCGGTGTTGACGTTGCTGGTAAATCATTTGTTCAGTAGGCGTGTAGGTCTCCACTTCTCTTCTTTTTTCAATGTTAGTCAAGAGTGACTCAATTTCAGTGATGTCTAAGGATAGACAACCTACCCTAGTTTTGGAATGTTGTGCATCCCTCAGCTTCATGGTTTTGGAAGGGCTTCGAGCAGTATATGATTGGAACCATCTCAGTTTGGCTTGTTTGGCTTTTTCTTTCTTTGAAGATTGCAAGCTTTGGAACTCATATGGTTTATGTTTAGCATCTTTAGGAGCTATGGTGGCGATTGTCTTCGATTGAAGGACCAGGTTGGGCTCAATGGCCTGCTCTGTCTGTTGGGTGCCTTGAGTAGTCTTATTTGGTATCTCTGTAGAAAATAATTCTTCTCCTATCATTGGATCTTTCAAACGATTCTGTGGAATGAGCACAAGGGGTGATTTGGACTGTATGACAATGGTTGGAGAGAGGGGAGGTTCAGCAGTAATAAGCGGCTCGTTGTTCGGCGATCCCGCAATGATGGTAGCGCTGGACAGCAGGGAGGATCTCGAATTGGGTTTTCAGTTATAGGCTGGGAATTCGCAAATGTTGGTGTCTCAAGAAGCTCACATTTGCTGGTTGAAGGGTCTAGTCCTTCTAGAGAAGGAGCGGGAGGAATAGAGTCTTCCAGTTCCTGATGGAGGTCAGGTCTCATTTGTGTTGGAATGATCAGAGAGGGCGACACATTCATGTCCGTTGTAGGCAACCGATGAGTGAGTTGCTGGATGTTTACTTTTGGAGCTTCATTTTTGTGAGAGGGATTGAAGAGCGCTTGCTTTATGGTGGGTTGGAAGGAAAGATCAGGAGCGTTTAAAATCACGTTTCCTTCATTGTCTGGTTCTAGGGCCAGGTTTGTTTGTTGGAGTAGATTCCTGGCCAGAGAAGGACAAGTTTGGCCGAGAGGTCATTTACCAGAGTCTTTCAGAAGCAGGGTTTCACTAAAGAGTCACCAAGATGTATTCTGTGGTAGCGAAAGGCAGAGTCCAAAGTTATGCCGTTCGGGATCAAAGGGGCAAGGAAGCCCCCGCAGTCTCCAGGCGAAGATATTTTCCAGTTGATTTATGATTTGGAACCAGCAGATATATGCAAATTCAAGAAATGTTCCACAGATTTTAGTAGTTTTCCAGAGATAAGGGAAGCCAGAGTATCCGGCATCTTAAGTTAGTGGACTGGGCGCACAGTCACTGGAAGTGAATTGGGGGTGGACACGGTCATGCGTTGATCAGGATCAAAGGGGCAAGCCACCGCAGTCTCCCAATACTCATTGTATGGTAGTCAGGGTCTCGGGGGACCGTCGCCACCTGCTGAGTGCAGCGTTGGACACGTCAATTGGACTGATGAGAAGTGGGGCGAGTTGTGTGCAGCTGGGTATGATTTTAGTGGACCAAGAATGTGCGGAGGACAGGCGTGTAATGTTAGAGGGAGTCAACGTGGCACAGCAAGCAATCCGATCCACCCCCTGTAGGCGTCGATACAGCTGAGCTAAACAGCAGGTAGACACAGCAGTCGCGGTGTAATGGCAATTAAAACAAACAAGGCCACAGCGCTGCAGGATCAGGGTCAGTGCAGCAGGAGGGCTGAGGCAGGTTTTGAGACAGTAGGAGGGGTGGAAGGGTCACTTCTGTTTTGGGATCCGTGTGCAGAGACCGGCTCAGGGGGTCTGTGGATAGAAGAAAGACACTGCAGTCTTGAGGTCATGCGTCGTTCGGTGCGGCAACCTGAGCCAGGCACAGATGGGAAGGAGAATGGGCAGGACCGCAGAACCCAAAGACCACAAGTCTCGGCTGCACAAGTCGGCGGCCCGCTCCACGGTCTGTTGGTGCTTTTAAACACTGTAGACAAAGAAAGTGGACTGGAGGTCCTCGATAGCGCACAGCACAACAGAGAGTTTCCCACAGGTATACAGAAGTCAAGATATACAGAAAGAGGTAGCCTTATGTTGCCAAAAATGTGCAGTCCACTATAAGTACCTTCCTTTCCATAGTGGTCTCTGGTGCTTCCGACCGGATGAGTGGCGCCCCTAACCCAACAAAACCTCTACCAGCAGCAACTCAGAAGGACCCCATCACGTAAGTGCAGACGCACTGATACTTGTACCATGCACCTAGACCCGTACCACGCACCTAGACCCGTACCACAAAAGACCACAACATAGAGAAACAAGGTGATCCCCCCCCTCTGCCCCAGTCAGCAACCCCAACATTAAAGGAGCGTGCATCCCCATTAGTCAACTACACCCCCACCCCTCCGCAAACACACCAAAAACAGTCCCCATCATCACAGACTTCAATCTCCTCCAAGGACTCACCCGCTCAGACGGCATTGCACCTTCACTAGGAGATGCACATTGACATAAGACAGATGCTGGCTCCAAGTCTGCAGATGTAGGGTATATGGAGGCAAACGTTATGGTTCTGGCTACAGTCATTATTTGTATTTGTAGTTTGTATTTTATTTACTTATAAAGCGCACCAGGCCCAAGGGCATCCGGGCGCATCATTTGGTTACAACATGGTAAAAGCATACAGGGAATTACATAGTTACAGTTTATACATTACAGGTTGCAGTTTTATATATGCGAGAAGGAACAGAAAAAGCAAATCACTATTTACATGCAGTGAGATGGCAGGCTATTGCATGACCAGAGATTGACTAGGCGAGGACAGGGGCGCACCTTGAGTAGAGAGACCGTTTTTAGCCAAATTTTTCAATCGTTGGAAGGAAGGTTCCGCTCTTTATGGAGTTGGGGAGCGAGTTCCACAGTTTAGAGGCTATTACTGGGAAGCTAGTCCCGTCAGATCTCTGGAGGTTGAAGCGTGGTATGGACAGGCAGTTAGCCTGAGCATTTCTTCAGGGTCTATTAGAGCTGAGGAGGGAGTGTATTGACCAGGTGGCTAGGTGCTTGGTGGGAGAGGCATTTGAGAGTCAAAGCAAGTGTTTTCAGTGATATGCGTTGTGAAACTGAGAGCCAGCATATACTGCGTCGTATGTCAGATGTGATGGTTCCTGGAGATGTTGAGTGCTGCTCTGATAGCATTGATTTGTATCTTATTAAGGTTACCACTGTTAGCGCCCAGGTAGAGGGCATTGCAATAATCAATTTTGGACAGCACAAGAGCCCTGGCGAGTGTGATGCTGTTGGCTAATGATAGGAAAGGACGACTGGCTGAGATCAACTTGCACGTGTATGCAGCTGAGGATGCTACAGCATTTGTTTGTCTAGTCAAAGATAGGGTGGGGTCGATGTAGATCCCTAATGTTTTTGTGTCTTTGGAAACTTTAATGGTATTACCATTAATAAAGGATTTAAAACGCAGGGTCTAGTCTAGCAAGTCTTTGGTGTGAGCTGAGAATGAGGAGCTCTGTCTTTTCGTCATTTAGGCAAAGTCCATGCTGAGCCATCCATGCTTGGATGACTTGGTAAATGGCATTGATAGCAAGGGAGTCAGTTGTGTGGTCACCTGTGATCGGGATGAGTATCTGGGTGTCATCAGCATAGTTAGTATATGACACACCCAGACAATCCAAAATATCAAATAGAGGCTTTGTAAACACATTTTAAAAGGTGGGGGAGACTCAAGAACCTTGGGGTACTCTGCATGTGACAGGAGAAGGTAAGGCTGATGCTAAGGGTGAAAAATCCTGTATCGATCTGTTGTCCAAGAATGAACTAATCCAGGCTATGGCTTTATCTGAGAAGTGGGCGGCTAGTTTAAGGTGTTGGCATAGTATTTGGTGATTTACGAGATCGAATGCTGCAGAAAGGTCAAGTAGAAGTAGTAGAGCAAGTTTACCGTTGTCTCTTAAGTCTTCAATCTGAGTTTTGATAGATCAGGGCCGTTTCGGTACCGTGCTGCGGTCGAAATCCAGATTGCCTTAGTCCCAGGAGTTTGTTACTTTCAAGATATTCTTGAATCTGTAAGTACGCAGCTCGATTGAGGATTTTTAGAAGAAAAGGCACCATAGTGATGGGCATGTTGGTGTCTAGAGAAGTGGGGTTTTTTTTGGGAGCGGGATGACCCAAGCATCCTTCAGATTATCAGGAACAATACCCGTACTAAAGGAGGAGTTAATGAACGTGGTGATGAATGGTGCAAGCTCATGGGCGGCCTCCTTGATAATAGGCGCGGGCATAGGTCCCCTTGGCAATTGGAAGGTTTAAGGCTGTTAATGATAGTTTCTACTTCAGTAACGGGTAAGGGTGAAAAGCTGAATGGAGTCAGCAAGTGAAAGCTAGGGTTGTTTTTAGCTGGTTGAAAGTTGGGTGGCGAGTTGAATTCTAGACTGGTTTGTTTGGCATTCATTTTGGCTTGGAGGGAGGCCATCTTGCCAAGGAGTGCGTTTTGAATATTAGTGCACCAGATACTATCTTTGGTACAAGGGTCAGGTGCAATGACAGGGGTTTCCAATTCCTTGAGAATTCTGAACAGCTCTTGGCTTGTTCAATGCGTTTATTGTAGGCGTCTTTTTTTGCCTGTAATATGGCTTCCTTACAGTTTGGAGTTGCTAGGATAATGCTGGCTTTATTGGATTCAGTCGGATTACTTTTCCAATGTGCTTCAGAGTTACGTTTAGCTTTGCGTAGAGTTCCGAGCTGAGGTGTAAACCAAGAGTTGAGGTGTGCTCGAGGTTTAGGTTTGCTCAGTTTGGATGCGGCAATGAGGTCAAGGGCTTTCAGCATGGTCCGATTGAAGGGGTTAACGAGGACAGTTGGGTCAGTGCACGCGAGGTACCGTTCGTTGAGAGCTGGTAATATTAAAAGGGAGGAGTTTTTCGCACGTTATATCATGCTTATTTCTAGTAGGAATAGCAGGTGCGAAGTCTGGAGTGGTGCTGGCAGGGATGTAAAGGTGGTGATATGGTGATCTGTCCACGTACAAGGTTGGATAGAGTCCACAATAATGTCACAGTTAAGATTAGCCATCCAATTGAGGATTCTGCCCTTGGAGTGTAGGTTTATTGATAAGCTGAGTAAAGCCTAGATTGGTGAGCATATTGTCGATCACCAGGGACGCAGTGTCATTAGAGTAAGAGAAGCCCAGGTTGAAGTCGCCTAGTGTGACGATTTGAGAGTTGGTTTTAGTGTTGTCTGTCAGTATGTTCCATAAGTCTTCAGAGAAAGTAGATCGGGCCTGTATAGTAAGTGTAGAGTAATGGTGTAGTCAGGGGTGGTAGCAAGTTTGACTGTTAGCACTTCTGACGACGGGATATGATGCACTGAGGAGAGACGGGCTTTTAAGGAGTTTTTATGGATGATGGCGTTGCCACCTTCTTTAGATGGGTTTGTGTTGCAGTCGTGTCTGATGTTATACTCTGAGGGAATGGCAAGCGATAGTAGGGGTCCTGAGGCTGCGTGGAGCCAAGTTTCAGTAATGGCTAAAAAGTCAAGGTTGTGGGACAGGATGAGATCGGCTACATCTAATGCATGGGCAGTGAGGGATCTGGCATTAATTAATGCTCCTTTGATACTGTTCGTGTTAGAGTTCTTGGCATGGGTGGGTGTGGGAGGAGAAGTGTTGGTCCTAGCTGCTAGGTGCGAATATTTCTTTTGTCGAGCGGGAGTCATGTGGTGGTAATAGGCATGGGTGAGTCTAGATCTTAGTCTGGAGTTCCTGACATGGATGGTGCATGGTTGGTTCAGCGTAGGTCTAGAAGCGAAGTGTTGGATCCATAAGGCAGGGTTGGTGTGTAGGGTGGCATTAGCCATGGTGATGTAGCGAGAGTTATTAGTCAGGGTAGTATTGGTGTTGTGCACAAGGGCAACATGGAGGTGGAGGCAGTAATGAATGCCAGTAATTTGAGCGATGATGGTAGATAGGAGTGATTGGCTGCAGGGGTCTGGTAGAGCCCGTGCATAGTGGCGGGTCACACAATACACGTTTGCAAGAGTAGAGTCACGATATAGGCTAGAGCTGGGGAGGAGCGAGTGCAGCAGGCCTATTAATGTGCAATTCTCAAGATGGGCTAGACGCAGACTCACGTTTAAGTGAATTTCAAGCGAGGAGAGGGTGGTAGTCGCCAAGTATGGTGTGAGATGTGCAATGATATAACAGTGACGGAATGCAACATTCTCTGTATCCAATTTTTGCAGTAAACATGCGTAGGCAACTAAGGAGGATCAGGAATGCAGTACCAGTAATGAGCTAGAGGTGCTCTAGCCACTAGGTAGACATATTATACAAATGCCATTTAATGCATGCTGCGAGGCAGTCCTAGCAAGATGGGTCAGGCGAGCTTTCTAAGCAAAACACAATGGCAAAGTCGTCAAAGAAGGCAATATATAGACACACAGCTGAAGAATACCTCAACATCAGCCTAATAGAGATGGTCCAAATGTGAATAGGTTGGCATAGTGGACATTGTAGAGTCGCATATCAAGGGTTGGTACAGGAAAGGTAAGATAAAATGCAATAACGTAGTGCGACTGAATGCGCGCGCGCCACCGAGTTTGGGGGCAGATTAAAACCATTGCTCAGATTGGCGGGAGTACCCGCGAATAATGCCGTGTGCCAAGGACGGTGCGAGGCGTGGTTGCAGCTTCAAACAGGATATGCTGTGAGAATCAGTAAAGAGGCAAAGTTGGAGCATATGTGTGCAAGGATACAGTTAAAGTAATGCAATATACTACTATGACCACAAATTGGAACAAACAGCGAGTCGTGTTTGACAGGGCGCCGATTATTGAAACGCGGGTGGTAGGCGAGTATAGGTAGCAGAATGACCACATGAATGGCCCTGCTGGGGGTAGGCACCAATGACCCGGGCAAGGCAGAGGGAGGGTGGGCAAGGAGGCCAGAGAGAACCCGCTAGCCAGCGCCTAGAAACTCTTCCTAAAGATGGCGCCGGGCCTGCACTGCTAAACCCTGGGCATCCACTCCTTGGAACGCTGGAAGGGGCGCCTCTGGATACGAAGATCTTAACGGTCCCTGACGATCGTGTGTCATTTTAAAGAAAACCTTAATGGCAGCTCAACGATGAATAAATACCAGCTCTGAAAATGAACAAGCCTAGCGGTGCCAGTGGGTTTTATGGCTAAAGAGGTAGTGGGGGCGGGGGAGGTGATATGGTGAAGGCTGAAGACAACAGGTAGCGCACTAGTTCAAATGCCAAAACCACTTTTCTGCTCCACAAGGCCTTCATGTGCCGATAAGAAAACGGTGCGACTGGAGCCACAGTAGACTCGTACATTTGCAGAACACTGGGAAAATGCCAACCAACTCATGCCAATAGAAATGGCACTAGCAGTAAATACTAAGCAAAGAGAAGCAAGCACAAAACCAATGATGCGCATTGCAAGGAAAAACCAATAACCAGATGCAGACGACCAGGACTGGATAGGATACTCATGCGTGCCAAGGGCCAACTTGATCACTGCTCTGCTACCGCCTGCACCAGACCGCACTCACACTCACCCATCAGCGTCAGGGCATCCAGGCCAAATAATCACACGGTATTCTGCCAGGAGCAAGCGGCCCTTCCACTTGGTACACCCCTGCATCCTCGTCCATTCCACACTCACAAGTGGATCCTCAAGACCTACCACTTGCATCCCTTGAGAGTTGACAACTGAACCGGTCATTAGGATCCCATTTATCCATGCCCGACTTTGCAGCCAGTGGGAGTTTGTGGCTGTGGTGTTAGAGCTTGATCCACAGCCCTTGGCTTTGCCTTAACAAGGAAAACCAAGCAGATGGTTCTCCCCCATTCTATTGTACAGGGCAGTAAACAAGAACCAGGTCAGCAGAACTAGTGCTGGCGTTTTAATTCCAGGTCAGCCTTGCATGCTGGCCCGCATGGGCCAATACCGTGGAAAGAAGCAGAACTAGGAGTTGCAGGGGGCAAAGCACCGTTGTCGGCAAAGTGTCACTGCTCTGTACAGCAGGCAGTACAGATGGGCAGGCAGGCACCAGTTACTCCCCTTCACTCTGCTGAGCGGGTTGGCCTGATTTTATGGACTAAAGGCCAGACGGCACCTATTGGCTGCCTATGGCAACGCTAATCCCTATGGTAATTCCCACCCAGTTCCTGCCATTCCCCGCCCAACACACCTTCTCCTGGGACCTCTTTAAGCAAACCTTACTTGCACTCCAAGTGCCTGTCAGTGTTTTTTCAAAGCAGTCTTGTAAGAGTTAATGACTTCATTGGAGTTCTAAGACCAGCTACTGGTGCAGTAAAAACATTTCTTAACCAGGTTGTCTTCAGCCACCATTTATAAGCACTCTGCTTATCCTTCACTCAGGGCCTGTTGAAAATAAGCATTGGCAAAGCCAACTGTTGTGGCTTGTGTAAACGTATGAGGAATTTGCCAAGCACTGCCATTAGATGCCCAAGTGCTTGCACCATTTAGCACCTGCTACCATTAAGGACCAGTTAATACCACTACGGCTGTGCCACACAAGTGCCTCTCCCATGCCTATGCAAAAGCCCAACAGTTGGCATTACCAATGCTAGTTTAAAACGGACCAAAGAAGGAATGCCTGGTCCTCCACTCTGTGGTTCCTGAATAGGGGTGTATCGAACTTCAGCTTTGAGTATTCGTCCGAATTCGGCTATTCCATATTAGGCCAAACACTTACTTGAATCGTAACTGAAGTTACACCACTAGTCCTGTTTGGCCACGTGATGGAGCCAGCTGCAGCCACCTCTCAATGCTCTGGCTGGCTGTCTCTGCGTGCTGGCTGCTGTCCCTCCTCACTCTATGGCCCCTCGAAGCGTCCCCCCACCAACATGCGCCTGTACCGGGCGCGTGTCCCGCCTCCTTGCCATCCACCGGCATGTGCCACAGCCCCGCCTGAGGGACCGTCATTTCACTTCATGGGCACTCAACGCACCGAGCTGTCAGCCTAAGAAGTCAACACAGCAAGCACCACGGTTAACCATTCCAGTCACCAAATCACAGCACCTTTCTGCTCTACCGTGAAAAACGAACAAGTTTCACTGACACATTAGATGCGACCAGTGTGTTAATTTCCCAAGAGTCCCCCTCTGTCTTACATCAGCAAGAAATTGGGCTTGTGAGCCATTGACCTAGTCGGCAGTCGCACATGGCTGCCAAATCGCAACACCCATGAACCATTTAATGTGTCTTTGGCCGTTTCAGTAAGTCGGGCACTTGCCATTTATGTGTCACCATGCTAATGGCAAAGTACCAGTACATTTCACGTACAACCAATAACTAGGTCAATGGTCGCGCTTCCATGAAGTGCATTTTTCTAATTTCACATGCACGAGCACACGTCATAGTTACTAAACTCAGGACAACTAGTGCGTAGAAGAGGGACTATCAGGCCTATGTTCATTCATTGGGCAGGGCTGAGACTAATTCGCAACGGTGAGGCTCTATATGTCCTTCGTGTTTGGGAGCACCTGCATTGTTGCTCATTAATACTCCTGCGAGAATCGCTTGTTCGCGGAAGCGGGCTAGTTTGCCAGCAGGCGCTTAGATGCTCCCTGTGGCAGCCATTCGTGGACGCTGCTGCAGATATTTGCCTCCAACCCAAGCTTAGCCTGCCCCCTGCTGATCACTGCTTTGCAAGTGTGGGGTATTTCTGCAGAAGTGGGCGCTGAACACGCAGCGATTCTTGTTTGCATGTAACTTTATTAAATTTGATGACCCCCTTCTTATAAACCAGAGGTCGCCAAACAGTGTCCGCGCTGGAAATACTGAAAAATAAACACTTTTTAAAGTTAATTTATTCAATGCTGTGTTCTGGGCTATTTTCCTTGATCAGGATCCGAACCCTGGTCGTCCCAATTGCAGGCAGGGAGCTTGGCTGCTGTGCCACATGGAACTGCTTGTAAATTTGTTGACAGATATCAATACCACTTTCTGCTGCTGCAAGCCGCCTGTAGTACCAGAGTTGGACTTGTGCGTGCCCCTGACCCCCCCCCCCCACACTGTCTTGCGTAAGCAAGTTGCTCTTGTTTGCCTGAGATGTCAGAGGGGCTGGGGCAGGATCAATTTGACCACGCAATGAAAATATCACAGTAGCACTGCCGCTCGCCTGGAAATGTTCAAAGTAATATTTAAAAAATGGTGCAATTTCTTTCATGTGGCTTCTTTCCAAAACCCACTTTTAGTACATTAAGCGGATCCACAGACACGCTGTTCAGTAGAAGCCTACCAGGGTAGCTCAGCAGGTTGACAGACCAATGCTGAGATGTTATATATTCAAAACAAAATGCTGTATCATATCATATGTGTTTCAAGGCGCAATGAGGCAAGGGAAGGGGAACAGAGAGAAGACAGACAATGATCCTACTAGGCCAGGTGTCATTCAGATCACTAAAGTACATAGGAATGGGGAAGGAGGAAAGTGCGGGGGCGAGGGTAAGGGTACAGTGCAATACATGGGAGAATAAATAAGTAGCGTCCGGCCAGCTGGTGGCAAGTGCAAGGGTAGTGCAGACATCAGGTGTCAAGTGCTAGTGGTGGAACTGTAGGGGTAAAGAACAGTCCCTAAGTGCCGGGGTTGCCAGGAAGGCAGTGCAGGTGTGCGACTGGGGTGCGGGGCCCTGGGCTTGAGAGCAGGGAGGGTTGCCAGGTGACCAGTTCAGTTTCAATAGCGGCCAGGAAGTCAGCAAGGGAGAGGAGGAGAAAAGCCAGAAGCAAAGAGAAAGGTTTTGAGATGCTGCTTCTGGAACCAGAGATGATTCTCCTCAAGTTTCAGGGAGGCAGGGAGGCTGTTCCAGAGGGAGGCCCCAGCCGAGGAAAGATATTTACCACCAACTCATTGCTTTGAGAAGCAACTGACCCCGAGAGAGTTGGAGGCAGATGAGCGAAGAGCTTGAGAAGGAAGATATTTTGGAAGATAGCTGAACGTATTGAGGCCCCAGACCCCAGAAGACCTTGCAGAAAATACAGAGGGTTTTGAACTTAATCCTCACAACCACTGGGACCCAGTGCAGAGATTTCAGTCCTGGAGAGATACGATCCCTGGGCTTGAGGCCAAGGACAAGTCTCGCAGTCCTGTTCTGGATGAGTTGCAGAGGGCGGAGAGTAGAAGCAGGCAGATTTAGAAAGAGGCTGTTGCAATAGGCCAGCCTAGAGAGAACCAGAGCTCTGGAGACAGTGAGCTTCTGGGGGAAGGAGAGTAAAAGGAACAATACCTCTGAGGAGGTGCAACTGGTAGTGTGACTTCTTAGAGATGTCAGAGATGTGAGGAGAGAAGGAGTGTGGAGTCGAAGATGACCCAGAAGTTTTTAGCCTCACAGGTGGGAGCAGGAGGGCCACGGGAGGCTGGCCAGAGTGACCGGAAAGGAGGGAGCAGGCGTTCCAATGAGGAGAATCTCGGTCTTACTGGCATTAAGGCAGAGATCATTGGCGGCACACCACTCCTGGGTGGCGGACAGGCAGTCAGATGAGGGAGGGAGAAGAGGTGGCTGAGGGTAGTCTGAAAATGAGCCGAGTCTCGTCCGCAAAGCACTGAAAGCATAGAAAAGTGCTATAAAATGTGTTTGGCCAGGGTATTGGTTGGGCTGGTTGCTTGCTTATATTCATGACGGAGGAGGGGATATTTCTGCCCCTGTAGTGAAAATCAAAAGTTGGCACCCATGAACCCACTGTTTAATTTCCTAAAAACTGCTGTCAGCACAACAGAAGCATTTATTTGTGATTAACCAGTTTGACAAGCATATAACATCTTTATAAGTAGAACCTGTGCTAAAACACAGAGGGGCAGACAGAGTATGTCTGGTGTCTGTCAAAAAAAAAAACATTTCAACGAAAACTAGTGAACGCAAGCAGCATTTTTCAATTTGGAAATACATTTTTATTTATGGAAGTGTGAAATGCACATTTGGAAAACAAAAGTGTGCCTAGCATGTAGAAAGCCTGCATAAAGCACAAAGGAATGGCACAAAAATTATAGGTTATGTGTGTGGTAGTCCAACAAATATCTGTCTTTTTGAGACAGCTACTAATAAATAATAATGCAACAAAGAGGTTTTTGAAGTTTGTGATATAATCGTGAAGGCATATGTTATTACATCTGTTTATAGAGAGGAAATAATTGGGCCAAAAAAAATTGGTAAAAATTCTGATGTTTATAAATATCCCCACGCCGATATCACCCGCTAGTAGTTCTCCACTGTTGACCTCCACTACAAGTATCTCTAGCTAATGTAAAGGTTGGAGAACCCCGTTCTAGACGAGCTCACCAATCGCTTGGAAGGTGCACAATCTGAAAATGCTAAACTGTTATTTCAGGAGTAGGATGTGTTTTCAGGGGTGTCGTATCACTACAGAAAATGCGCAACTGATCGATCTGCCAGAACTGGTATGTATGCATACTTCCCGTTTCACATGTTGACTATTTGTAACAGGGCCGGTAGTAAGGATTCATATCTTCCGGACATATTTAGAGTTGTATGTCACATTCACCGATACAATGACAGAATTCCGTCAGCAGCTCTTCTGAGCAGTCGGTAAAATAAGAAAGATATATAGAGAACCAGGAGGCACACCTGTTTATGAAATTTTTATCTCATCAAGCTAAGTTAGATAAATGGGATTAAAGATAAATTTGAGGTGCAGGGGGAGAAAAGCTCAACCTTGGCATCTAGGTTGGACAAAAATAGACAAAAGTGTGGTTGTTCCCAAAACACTTTGGGAACTCCCGTCCCCTGCACACTATCGAATATCTGAAAAAATCAGAACAATAACTCAAGAGAGTTTCTGGATTTCGTTCACATATAATCTTTTAGGTAGAATTTTTGAAAAAACGAGAATTATGACAGAAACACGTTTCATGATACATAAATAATTTTCCTTAAACAAGTAAGCAAATATGCAAATATTTTCTGGAGACCAGAGATTTTCGTAAAATTATCCTTTTCTTTATTGTACAAAGCATATGGTGGTGCCCAACGCGTTTCGAGTACAACTCTTCTTCAGGGGCAATGGCACAATTGTTTCATTTTTCTACAAAGTGAAGAGATGATATAAGTCAAATTATATTAGCCCATACATATAGTTTATCTCTGTTTTTATCTCAGTTTAACTCAAAAATAGCGTCAACAAGTCATCCGTTGAACATAAAGTAACACATTTAAACAGGTGATCGTAATTTAAGAAAAATATTCATTAATACAAAAAAACACACTTGGAAACCATATAGTAGTGTGCTTGTTTTACACAAAGATAAAGAAGACCAAATGTTGTTTATATTCAGCTCGGTAAATCTGCTTATGATCCCATCCTCCATTCTTGAGCAAGAGTTTACGTAGTTATATTTGTACATGGAACTTTTTTTAACAACAAAAGCGTTTTTTTTAAAAAAAGGTTATCTAATTGGCACTTTCTAAATGAAAGTAGGTGGATTGAAGACTTACGTATCTTAAGAAAAAATGATCGGTAAAAGTAAGGTGATTGCAAAGTGCATCTAGTGGTTGTCATCCAACACGGAAGGTTTGCGGCAGAAAGGTTCAAAGTCTGTCGACTACTATTTTTTAACTGTTTTTAAGAGAGAGACAAAGATAAATATTTTAAATAGACTGCATCTAATCTAGAGAAAACCTAATGGCTACAAGTACTTACATTAAATATTTTGGAGGGAGGCGCTACAAGGATTGTCGCATCTGCCGGATTGGAGATGCGTCCACCCTGTGCAGCGTCTCTTTATATACTGACTGTGATGCTCTTTGTTAGCAAAGTGACATGCGCGGTGAGTAGCCTAAGTGCGCATGTGTAGATAAAGCTTGTCATGTCTACTGACGTATTTAGGAAAAGGAAGAGTTGCGCATGTGTAGGACAGATCTCATCATGTTTACTGACGTATCCAAGATCAAGTGGTTGCGTGGTGTACGTCAACCGTGTGACGTATCATCCGCGTCTTTCAAGTAAAAGAAACCAAAATGGTGAACCTTAGGGAGGCAAGTCAAAGAGTGCTCAGCAAAGACTAGATGTGAAATTTAGTATACCTGATCTTAAAAAGGTGTAATCTCGGGAATTGAAGTATTTACTAAAGAAGGTATGGTATTCTATACAACGGCCGCATGGGAGGTGGAATGTCGAAACAAGATGGTTCGGGTACATGTAAACATAAGGAAACATATGTATTGGATACGTAAGGATATGTATCAACAAAAACATAAACATAAACATAAATTCAACCATTAAACGATTCCAAATTACTGTATAAATTAATTAGTCTGAGCAACCTCTGCAGACGGTTTGTTATCAAATTTCATTTATATCTGCTCCTCATGGATGCACATTCTATTTCTGGAAACTGTAGCATGGTATCCGAGTCTTTTTTAGAAAAATATTGGCATAACATTTTTTATATAGAAATAGAACGGGAATCTAACAACGATGTATCAACAAATGCTACATTATAAGTAAGGGCCTAGGTAGTATTCTTCGTTCATCCCTAACGGGGTAAGTGAATCAAGGCAGTGTATCCAATATAATTCTCTTTGTGACAAGATTTTTTGTAGATCACCACCTCTTGGAAGCGGCTGCACAATTTCGAGAATCACAACTCTCATTTGGGCCACAGTATGTTTGTGGTCTCTAAAATGTCTGTATACTGGGGATTTTGTGTTTTTGGTACGGATGTTAGATTTGTGCTCCGTCCAACGTTCTTTCGCTTTTCTGGCTGTTTTACCCACATAGTACAGTCCACAAGGACAGCGTAGAGCATAAATGACATTTTTTGAGTCACAGGTGGCATATTGTTTTAATAGTATTTTTTTACCTGTGTTGGCATGTCTAATGTGATCTCCCTTTATTACATTCGAACAATGCTGACAATTCAGACACGGGAAAGTGCCGTTTTTTGGTTTGTTAAGAAATGACTGATTGGACTTTTTCCTTCTTTCGGCTTTAATTAATTTGTCTCGAAAGTTTCTGCCTCTTTTGTAGGCAAGCATCGGTGGTTCTGGGAACAGTTGATTAAGCTGTGGGTCTGATTTAATGATATCCCAGTTTTTGTAAATTATCCTTTTTATCTGAAAGCTCTGGCTAGAGTATTTCAGTGAGTGTATCAAGTTAGATTTGGTTTCCTTGGGTTTAATGGTCAGCAATTCCGTTCTAGTCTGTGCTTCTGTTCTGAGTATAGCTTTGTTTAGGAGGACAGTTGGAAAATGTCGATCTTCAAAACGGGATTTCATAATCAAGTATTCTTCTTGGAGTTTATCCGCCTCTGAGGTAATTCTTTTCAGGCGAAGGAGTTGGCTATACGGTAGATTTTCTTTTAGATGTTTTGGATGAAAACTGTGAAAATGAAGAGTGCTATTGACATCTGTAGGTTTTCTGTAAATTTGTGTCTTAAGTGCTGAGTTTGAGATTTCAATAGTAACATCCAAAAAGTTGATGGAAGGCTTTCCAATTTCAATTGTTAGTTGAATTCTGTCATTGCATTGGTTCAAGAACTCCCAGAAGTGCAGTAGTTCAGATTCCGTTCCTTTGAAAATGCCAAAGATGTCATCAATGTATCTGTACCACTTTTTGATTTTTCCTTTCCACGTTGGATTTTCCAAGACATAGGTGTGTTCAAAGAAGTACATAAAGATGTTAGCATAAGAGGGTGCCACTGGGGAACCCATCGATGTACCCGAAGTTTGTAAAAAGTATTGTCCGTTGAACCTGAAGTAATTATTGAACAAGATGATATTGATTAATTCAATGGCAAAGGTTTTCTGTATTTGGATTTCATGATGTTTCAGGAGGAACCATTCTAGTGCATCAATGCCTTGGTTGTGTGGAATTGAGGTATATAAACTAGTCACATCCATTGTGAATAGGATGAGATCAGTTTCCGTCATATCAATATCTTTAATGTTCTGTAAAAAGTGGCTAGTATCTTTGATATAGGTGTTGGTTTCCTGTATTAGCGGTTGTAATGCTGTGTCAAGATAAATAGCAAGAGGTTGGAAAATACTTTCTGTTCCTGCCACAATGGGTCTTAATGGTGGGTTAGTTCTATGTTTATGGATTTTCGGAAGGCCATAGAACACTGGAGTGACCGGGTGTTTGTTGATAAGGAAGTTGCTAGTATTCTCTGAAATCCAGTTCAGTACTTCCGCTTTTTCTACTGTATTTTTGATGATTTCCTTGATATTAGTAATAGGGTCATGATCCAGTTTAAGATAAGTGTTTTGGTCAGATAAGAGTTTGAGGCATCCTTCATTGTAAAACAAGGTATCCATAATGACTAGCCCTCCTCCTTTATCCGCTTTTTTGATTGTGATCTGATTATCTTCTGCTAAATTCTTAATGATATTCAATTGATGTTTTTTGATATTTTGTCTACTCGAGGGTTTGAACTTCAATTTTTTCAGAGCCATAGTTGTTTTAGTTTTGAATAAGTTGACCAAAGGATGGTTAACCTGAGGATGGAAATTACTCTTATTCTTCATTTCTAAAAATGGACATTTTTCTTTTTCTCTAGTGTCCGGATTCAGATTGTCAAAGAAAATTTTGAGCTCCATTTTTCGAATCAACTTAAAAAGATTAACCTCTTCTTCAAATAAGGTTGAATTATTAGTAGGTATAAAGGATACACCTAGATTAAGGGTGTCCATTTCTGATTTTGATAACACCTTGGAGGAAATGTTTACAATTATTGGTTCCTTCAGTGTTTGGTCTTCTGACGGCCTTTTCTTTTTCCCTCGTCTTGTTTTTCTCCTCCTCCTAAAAAAGATTCTGGTACGGGAGTAGTGTCTCTGGGTTGTAGAGGAACTCTGCTTTGTGGTTGTATAACTGGAGTAGTCGTAGGTGGTACGATGTTACTGGTGGAAGGCCTCTCTTCCAGTTCTCCACTGGTTACTTCACTGCTATCTGTATTATTAACAGGGCTTGGTCTTGGTTGTCTTGGGGAAAAATTGGTTGATCTATTACTGTAGAATTCTTGCCAGGTGTAGACAATATCTCGGGCATAGTCAAGGGTGTCACGTCTGAACTTTCTGATCTTTCTCTGTTCTATTTCTTTTTTATAGTTATCCAATTTGTTGTTAGTATCTTCCAGGATTGCCTGAAGTTCTGCTGCAGTTTTAAGCTTAGATAATTGTGAGGAGACTTCATCAATTTCCTGATTGATTTGTGTAAGTGATTTTGACAGTTCTTCGATTGTCAATAGTATAAGATCCAGGGAGCACTTGTTCAATATTTGTTCCCAACGTTTTACAAATTCGTTATTGTCTTTACAAAGAGTAGGACGTAAATATATCCGCAATCCTCTAGGAATTCTTTTTGCTTTGAAATATTGTGCTAGGGTCGTAGCATGGAGTTTTTGGGAGATTTCTCTACGTATAAGCCTCTCTAGTCTTTGGATCAAATTCTGAGGATTGTCAATACTAGATGTTTCTTTGCTAGTATCCTTGATTAGGCCAAGTATTCTGGTTGCTTCTTCATCTGAAAAGGCTAATGTGGTTGCAGATTTGTCAGTAAGTGTATTAATTTTAGAAAAAGACATAACTTAGTGGGTCTGGGTGCGCAGGTTCAAAGAGATGCCAACCCCTCCTTCAAACGAGGAGGGGAAACAACCAATAAGAAAGATATATAGAGAACCAGGAGGCACACCTGTTTATGAAATTTTTATCTCATCAAGCTAAGTTAGATAAATGGGATTAAAGATAAATTTGAGGTGCAGGGGGAGAAAAGCTCAACCTTGGCATCTAGGTTGGACAAAAATAGACAAAAGTGTGGTTGTTCCCAAAACACTTTGGGAACTCCCGTCCCCTGCACACTATCGAATATCTGAAAAAATCAGAACAATAACTCAAGAGAGTTTCTGGATTTCGTTCACATATAATCTTTTAGGTAGAATTTTTGAAAAAACGAGAATTATGACAGAAACACGTTTCATGATACATAAATAATTTTCCTTAAACAAGTAAGCAAATATGCAAATATTTTCTGGAGACCAGAGATTTTCGTAAAATTATCCTTTTCTTTATTGTACAAAGCATATGGTGGTGCCCAACGCGTTTCGAGTACAACTCTTCTTCAGGGGCAATGGCACAATTGTTTCATTTTTCTACAAAGTGAAGAGATGATATAAGTCAAATTATATTAGCCCATACATATAGTTTATCTCTGTTTTTATCTCAGTTTAACTCAAAAATAGCGTCAACAAGTCATCCGTTGAACATAAAGTAACACATTTAAACAGGTGATCGTAATTTAAGAAAAATATTCATTAATACAAAAAAACACACTTGGAAACCATATAGTAGTGTGCTTGTTTTACACAAAGATAAAGAAGACCAAATGTTGTTTATATTCAGCTCGGTAAATCTGCTTATGATCCCATCCTCCATTCTTGAGCAAGAGTTTACGTAGTTATATTTGTACATGGAACTTTTTTTAACAACAAAAGCGTTTTTTTTAAAAAAAGGTTATCTAATTGGCACTTTCTAAATGAAAGTAGGTGGATTGAAGACTTACGTATCTTAAGAAAAAATGATCGGTAAAAGTAAGGTGATTGCAAAGTGCATCTAGTGGTTGTCATCCAACACGGAAGGTTTGCGGCAGAAAGGTTCAAAGTCTGTCGACTACTATTTTTTAACTGTTTTAAGAGAGAGACAAAGATAAATATTTTAAATAGACTGCATCTAATCTAGAGAAAACCTAATGGCTACAAGTACTTACATTAAATATTTTGGAGGGAGGCGCTACAAGGATTGTCGCATCTGCCGGATTGGAGATGCGTCCACCCTGTGCAGCGTCTCTTTATATACTGACTGTGATGCTCTTTGTTAGCAAAGTGACATGCGCGGTGAGTAGCCTAAGTGCGCATGTGTAGATAAAGCTTGTCATGTCTACTGACGTATTTAGGAAAAGGAAGAGTTGCGCATGTGTAGGACAGATCTCATCATGTTTACTGACGTATCCAAGATCAAGTGGTTGCGTGGTGTACGTCAACCGTGTGACGTATCATCCGCGTCTTTCAAGTAAAAGAAACCAAAATGGTGAACCTTAGGGAGGCAAGTCAAAGAGTGCTCAGCAAAGACTAGATGTGAAATTTAGTATACCTGATCTTAAAAAGGTGTAATCTCGGGAATTGAAGTATTTACTAAAGAAGGTATGGTATTCTATACAACGGCCGCATGGGAGGTGGAATGTCGAAACAAGATGGTTCGGGTACATGTAAACATAAGGAAACATATGTATTGGATACGTAAGGATATGTATCAACAAAAACATAAACATAAACATAAATTCAACCATTAAACGATTCCAAATTACTGTATAAATTAATTAGTCTGAGCAACCTCTGCAGACGGTTTGTTATCAAATTTCATTTATATCTGCTCCTCATGGATGCACATTCTATTTCTGGAAACTGTAGCATGGTATCCGAGTCTTTTTTAGAAAAATATTGGCATAACATTTTTTATATAGAAATAGAACGGGAATCTAACAACGATGTATCAACAAATGCTACATTATAAGTAAGGGCCTAGGTAGTATTCTTCGTTCATCCCTAACGGGGTAAGTGAATCAAGGCAGTGTATCCAATATAATTCTCTTTGTGACAAGATTTTTTGTAGATCACCACCTCTTGGAAGCGGCTGCACAATTTCGAGAATCACAACTCTCATTTGGGCCACAGTATGTTTGTGGTCTCTAAAATGTCTGTATACTGGGGATTTTGTGTTTTTGGTACGGATGTTAGATTTGTGCTCCGTCCAACGTTCTTTCGCTTTTCTGGCTGTTTTACCCACATAGTACAGTCCACAAGGACAGCGTAGAGCATAAATGACATTTTTTGAGTCACAGGTGGCATATTGTTTTAATAGTATTTTTTTACCTGTGTTGGCATGTCTAATGTGATCTCCCTTTATTACATTCGAACAATGCTGACAATTCAGACACGGGAAAGTGCCGTTTTTTGGTTTGTTAAGAAATGACTGATTGGACTTTTTCCTTCTTTCGGCTTTAATTAATTTGTCTCGAAAGTTTCTGCCTCTTTTGTAGGCAAGCATCGGTGGTTCTGGGAACAGTTGATTAAGCTGTGGGTCTGATTTAATGATATCCCAGTTTTTGTAAATTATCCTTTTTATCTGAAAGCTCTGGCTAGAGTATTTCAGTGAGTGTATCAAGTTAGATTTGGTTTCCTTGGGTTTAATGGTCAGCAATTCCGTTCTAGTCGGTAAAATAAACATGCATGATGAATTGGTGACTGCTTTCCCGTTACATCACACACCTTGAAAACATCCCATGAACAACCTAATGATATTGGAACTGTAATTCACAGCACTGAAAGCAGAGCTGTCTCCCTCCTCCTCCTCTATCCACCACCCGCAGAGCCACAATGTCTCCTTCAGGGCACGCCCTGCAGAACAAAAGCAGAGAAAAATATGCAGCTTTTCACTGGGTGAGCTTCACCTTTTACTTGATGGAGCTTGGATTGATTTGGAAAGACTGGGGAATTACTTTGTTATTTGCAGTCTAGTATGTAAATGTTTAGTAATTGCAGTTGTGATGACTCCTTTTTTGTGTTTCAGTGCCTTGCTATAGCCAGAAGGCTAAAGAATGGGAAGGCCCAAGAGGAACATTAGAAAGAACAAATAGACACATCCCAGTCTCCTCACACTGTGATTGCATACTATAATGTGGCCTAGTCCAAGTTACTTGGGTCCGGCCCAACAAGCCACACCCAAAAATGCAAACTGTGCTATTATTGAACGGGTTATTTTTGGATAATGTATTCCTTTCATGGTTTACACAAACATTCTGTAGACTTACAAAAAGGAGGAAATGCAATAAAGAATGGATGTACATATTTTAAAGTGTCTTTTTTCTTGTGTACATAACTGTTTATTAAAAAAAAGGCAACTATTCGGCTCTGTATTCGGCTCTGTATTCGGCTCCGGCCATATACTTTTCGGTATTCGACCAAATACTGAAATCTACTATTCGGTACACCCCAATCGTGAACATCCCGCTGGCCTGTAGGCACGGGGAGTAATGAATCTGTTTAGAGCGTGGTGTTCCACAATCTGCAAACAACGTTCTGAAGTGTCTTCGGTTGTGAGGAGATGCTCTGTAAGATCCTACTTTGAATTTCACTGCATTCTGAATTTGCAAACAATATTTCTGTTGACCCCACATTGCAAGTAAAAGGCTGCAGGCACTGGAATCCAAGTAAAGGCAAAAAAATAGAACGGGTCTGGGGTGCTCACGAGCAGGGTCGGAATAGGCCCGGGGCCGAACGAAAAACGCTAAATGCTGGTGTGGGCCAGTTTGATGAGCGACTTCACTATGTGGCTAATAGTTTTGACCAGTGTTACTGAATAAATATTCTTTAAAATGCACAATTTGCATTGCATTTTATCAAAAAACACCCCCTTGGATACTACTCAAACAGTCTGTAACAAAAGGAATGAATAGTCATTTGCATCGGTAGGCCACTTTTTTTTTACTGGTGCCCGAGACAATTTTATGGTCAGTCCGACGGTGGTCACTAGTAAAGGCCGGTGGGGTGGGGATGCGGGGATTTTTGCAAACTGCCCTGGGCCTCGGCCTCAGGGGGGGTCCTTGCAGCCGCAAAGGGCAGGGGAACAGAGTTTCTTGCCAAACCCTTCTCATCTCCAATAAGAAATCTTCTGGATTGCGACAAATGGGAAAATATTCAGTAAACTTTGTACGCCCATTCTAAGAACGTGTGCGCAAGAAATCTGATGTACACCCCACAATGACCGTCCACCCGGCTCAAATGACAGTCATTAAGCCCTAGCCCATCATTAACACCCTCTCTCCCTTTTTCCATTTGACTTAAATAAAAAATGTATTAAAATTGAAGTGTAAACACACTGGAAAGATGTATATAGGCCCAATCGATAACCATTGTTTGCCTATTGTTTGCCTAGTGACAACACGCAGACCTGAACATGGTCTCCAGTTTCCCCCCATTCTTTCTTCGCACTGTCAATTCTGTTACTGCATTAATTGGTAGGATAGCCGAGCAGGTTTTGCTATTGCCTCAGTGCAGTGTGTTTTAGTTGGCAGATCACAGGTTGGAATCCCCACGGGGGTAATTCAGCTTCAGCATGTGCCATGGGATGGGTAATAAATAAATAAATAAATACATAAAATAAATGCAGCTTTAACGTACACGCCAGGATACAAATTAAGTTGTGGGGGCACTTAACAGCATATCTTGCCGCATTCCTGCGCCCATTTTTTTAAGGAACGGCAGGAGTTAATTGGAAACAGTGACTTGATTCAAATCAGGAGTGTTGCACGCCGGGTGACGTGGTGTATTCCTGCTCGGCGCCTTCACAAGGCGCTTGGGAACGCGACCTTTTCTCCCAAACAATATGATTTTGAGCTGTTCCTGGCAGCATCCCTTCACAGCGAGAATGCGCATGTGCACCGCTTCGGGGCCTCGTTGGTAGAAAACATTTTGCAAACTTGTTAATGCAGTGTTTGCCTTATAGCGGCAGTGTTGTATAGCACTCTGCCCCCACCCCATATAAAACGCTGTACACAAAGTACGTCTTAACCTTTTATTATCTCAAACGTTACTCACTCCCTGCGCTTCCCGCATCCCCTTCCTCCCGCCCCTCCCCCATCCCATTCCTGGTTTCGCTTTCCCCTTAAAGGGGATGCTGTCCATTTCCCTCATAACACCCCCCCTTACTTATCAAGTAAGTTCAGGGTCTTCATTTCTTCAATGAAACGGGCGGGCTTTCTTGAGACTCTCTGGGGTCGGCTGGCTGGGTCACTTTCATCGTCCGGGCCTGCCAACATGGGAAACTCGGGCGGTTCGGGGGGGGGGGGGGTGGGGGGGTAGGGGAGGGGTCTTTCAGCCTTCAGGCTCATCCTCTTCAAGGGGTATCTCTTCTAACATCTTGCAGAAGAATGACGCATTCCTTGTTATTTCTCCTTGGTCTCCTAGGGCAGTGATCATTGGTCCCTTGACCCCAGTCACCACCAGGGGCTCGGGTCGGTATCGTGAGTCAGTTTTCCTGGACTGAGTCTGCCTGACTAGCACAGTTTCGCCAACTGAAATTTGCGGTTCTCTGGCTCTCTTTCTTGTCAGCCCACTCTTTGGCTCTTTGTCTTTTCTCGGCTTTGCGCCTTCTTATTTCGTCATCCTCTGCCGGGGTATAGTCTTCCAGTTGAGGTAATCTGGTTCTTGGCTTATATTTGATCATCAGTTCTGCCGGGGTCCGACCAGTCACCTCATGGGGTGTGCGTCGATAGCTTCTCAGCATTTGTGATATGGCTTGGGGCATTGAGATCTGGTCCTTAGCGGCTTTTTGGCGTGTCCGCTTGCTGCTTGCCACGAAGCACTCCCCCATGCCGTTGGCTTGTGGCCATAGTGGCGCGATTCTTTGATGATGGAATCCCAGGTGGGCTGCGAACTTCCTGAACTCTTGACCCTGGAAGGGGGACCCGTTGTTGGTTTCCACTGTGTTGGGAGTCCCCATTCACTGAACAGTTCATCCACTACGGCTACAATGTGTTGGAATGCTGTGGACTGTACGTGTTTCACTAGGGGGAATAGGGTGTATTCATTAATTGCCACTAGGAGGTATCCTTCCAGTGGGCCATAAGTGCTACATGTTGCCACGGTCCCTCTGGGAGGGGGACTGTCTGTAATGGGCACGGAGGTGAACTGGCCGCATTTACTAGGCATGGTTCACAGTGCCTCAATATGTCCTCGACTATGGTGTCCATGTGTGGGAACCAGACCTGATTGCGTAGTATCTTCGTGTTGGCTATGCCGCGGTGTCCCTCGTGGGCAAACATGATGGGCTTCCTGAGGCTCTTGGGGGCCACCAGTCGGTTTCCTCTCAATAGGGTTCCTTGGGTTGTTGTGGCTAGTTCGCCATGTATCTTTTCTATTCTTGCTAGGTCTCTCCTGTCTACCTCCCCCCATCCCCCAGATCAAACTGTTCCTTGGCTGCCTGTCGCCACCTGTTCGTGTTTGTGTGTCGGACAGCTGCTCTGATCATGGGGTCCACTCTGCTCAGTTCTTCAAATAGTTTTGCCGTGATTGCTGGGGGAAGGACATTCAGTGACAGGTATGCAATGTATCCCTCTGCATCATCCTGCATCCCGGTGTCTGGATGTCTTGACAGGCAATTGGCTGGGTTGGCTTCCCCTCCAGGTTGGTGGACGATGGTGTAATCATACACCTGGAGGCAGATGCCCCACCGTTAAATGTGTGGCGCCATCTTTATCTTGGTATTTCCAAATAGGGCCAACAGGGCCTGGTGGTCGGTGATCAGGGTAAAGGTCCTTCCGATAAAATTTGATATTTTTCGCACGCCCAGACAGCCGCTAGGCTCTACCGTTCTGCTTGAGAGTAGGCTTGCTCGGTGGTTTTCAGCGCATGGCTGGCGTATGCGACCACGTGGGTTTCAGTGTCCTGTTGCTGGTTGGTCTGGGCTAAGATCGCCCCCAAGTTCTACGGGGGCTGGCATCCACGGTTATTTTCGTGTCCCATCTTGGGTTGAAATATGCCAGCTGGCGGTTGGTCGCTAGTTCTCGTTGGATTGTGGAGGATGCTTGCTGGCATTGTTCTGCCCAGATGAAAGGTAGGTCCTTCTTCAGCAGTTCCCGTAGAGGGTTAGTGTTGCATAGTGGGAGAGGTATCATGCACAATACCCCGCCATGCCCAGGAATGAGCGTAATTCAGACACATCTTTCGGGCTTGTCAGGTTTACTATGGCGCTGATTTTGTCCAGATCTTTGATGCCTTGGTTCGAAAAGATGTGGCCAAAGAAACACAGGCTGTGGGTGTTGACTTCACACTTCAGGCCATTGAGTGTGGGGCCGGGTTCCTGGAGGATGTGGCAGACCTGGTGCAATGCGTCATTGTGTTGGTCCTGAGTTACTCCGAAGACCAAGATGTCGTCGCTGTAGTTGAATGCATTGGTCACCGGACCGATTAGCCTGCGGATTGTTTCTTGTAAAATTTCGGCCACTGATATGCCGAAATTCAGCCTCTTGTAGTGAAATAATCCTTAGTGCGTCGTGAAGGTTATTATTGGTCTTGACTCAGGATCTATGACCAGCTGGTGGTAGCGTTGGTTCAAGTCCAGCTTTGAGAATCGGGTGGCTAGGTTAAGTCTCACCAGCATGTCTTCTATGTTTGGTCCTGGGTGTCTCTCCTATTGAATAGCTGTGTTGGGGATCCTCATATCAACACAGAGTCAAAGGCGTCCGTTGGCTTTGGGGACTACTAGTGGGGACACCCATGGTGTGGGCCCTTCTGCTCTCTCTATGATGCCGTTGTCGAGCAGGAGCTGCAGTTCGTGCGTTACCTTGGCTTGCAGGTGGAATCAGATTCTTCTGGGCTGTTGGGGGTACGGGTCGCACTGAGGGGTCGATGTGTAATTTGATCACATTGTCTTTCAGCATGCCGACACCTCTGAACAGGTTGGGGGAACAGGCCTCGCAGTGCCTCAAGGTCAAGTAACTTTTGGCTGACAGCCTGTATGGACTGGGCGTCAGATGGAAACCCTTGGATTGTCTGACTGGTCGTAGTGGACGTCTATTAGGTGTAGCGCAATGGCTGTTTTGTGACTCAGGGGCATCTCCCTGTTGCTGGGCTGTGTATGACATGGATCACTGTCGGAACTCTCCTCCCTCTGTGTACTAGATCACACAGGAATTGACCTCTGGATGTTAGGGGTAGGGTTGCACCCCATTGGAAGATGTGGGCTTGAGATGGGTGTAGGGGATATCTCTCGGTCAGATCTTTGTATGTTTGCTGGTTCATGACGTTACTGGCGCTTGTGTCAACAAGGAATTGGGTGCTGATCCCTCCTAGGTGGGCGGTCACTCTGGGTGCCATGCTGCCATTGGATGAGTCGGAAATTAGCTGGTCATATTCCCTGCTGTATCAGTCATATTCTGCGTACTGCTCTGACTGTCGGCTGTTCTTTGATGGGAGGATTTTCATATGGATCACGGGTATTGAATTCCCTTCTTAGGTTTTCATCGGATGGTTTGCATGTGGTAGATTTGCTCCTGGCTGTTGTAGGCTTCCTTGGTTGGTTCTATCTGGAGGTTCTCCACAGCTCTGAGGAACCCATGGTGGGCAAGGTTCCTGGACTGTTGGTTCTGGTGTTGTCCCTCTCGAGGTATGGTCGCAGGTTGAAGGGCCTTGGTGGGTCATACCGCCTGTTCAGCGTAGGCTGGTTGGGAGGCCGATACATTTGTAGTTGTGGTGTCTTCTCTCGGCACATGCTCTGGAAATGGTTTTCCTGGCCACACCTCATACATACTTGGCCAATTGCCGGGCACTGACCTTTGTTTGGAAATTCAAACCCACAGCAATAACATTGTCTCTCAGGTTGGGTTCACCGTGTCGGGTTCCAGGAGTCTTGTCTGTAGGGGTTGCCAGGCTGGCGTCCTTGTGGGTTAGTGCCGATGGCCGCTATCGTATCCGACTTCTTCGGGTTTTCCATGTTAGCCGCTTGGACATCTATGCGCTCGTATACTCTCGCCAGTTCCGCTTTCTCCGGCAGGGGTAGGGGCTTCTTTAGTAAGTGTTTCCGGAATTGGGAGGACAAAGCATCCTTCAATGACTCTCAGCCGGATGGCTTCGTCATCATTGAAGTTCGCAAAGTCGCAATATGTTATTTTCCTCTGGAGGTGTAGTATAAACTGACCTTTCATTTCATGAGGCATCTGAGTGAATTGGTTGAAAGTGTAGCGTTCATAATCCCCATTTGGAACGACAACTGGGTGGCTGTTGATGGTGTCAATGAGTCTTTGGTATGTCGTCCTCTCAGAGAGCTGGATTGTTTTAATGACACTCTTGATGTCCTGCCCGACAAGGTTAGTGAAGATGTCCAGCTTGTTTGGCGCATCTTAGTTTCCTACGAATCTCATAAATTCTTCAAATTCGTCCATCCATTCCTGCCATCTCTGTCCTTGATTTTCTTGAGGCTCCAGTGGGAAAGGGGTTGGGCGGCGTAGAAATTATATAGGGTTGGTGGGGGTTATTCCGTGTGTGGATGGTGCAGCAGCGTCTATTGCGGTGCTCCCTGACTGCGACATCTCGGGTTTGACTTGCTTCTTGCCGAGTTAACTGGTCGCTGATTGCTGGCTGCGGCCGTTGACGGGCGGTCCTTGCTTTGTAACAGGCGTGGTGCTCTGTGTGCTTGTGGTTCACTACGTGATGTGCGTGTTCCTCAATCTTGTGGTGTGGACCCCTTTGGGTTGGTGTTCCACACTTGAACCCCCCCCCTCTCTTTCGGTGTCATTGGCGAGTTATGCCTCTTTGTACAGGCTTTCTAGTGTTTGTTGTAGGTATGATCATTGTCTACCTTCTGTGACAACATTCCTCACTTTCAAGTGGCTTATCAACGTTCTGAGCAGTCTGTGCTTTAGTGCTGGTAGCCCTCCGTGCTGTTTCCTATAATGTTTCCTATAATGATGCTCCTCGCTTTCAAGTGGTTTTATTGGTGTTCTACGCGGCCTGCGCTCCCTGTGGCACTATTCTGCCATGTTGCTTCGTTCCAGCTGGCCTGTGTGCTCTCCTTGCACGTGTCCGCCCCTCCGAGTGTCTACGTACCTTACTGCAGCCGGCGAATGCTGCACACGTGTCTTTCCTGGTCCTTCGGCACGGTCCTGCTGCTTCGTGCCTTCTTCCTCCTGCCGCGTGGCTCCTCTGGAGTTCTGCAGTCCTGGCTGGACCGCTGGCAGCTCCACTGGTTCTTCTGCCTTCCTGGGCAGGCGATCCACTTTTCTGTGTTTCTTCTTCCTCAGATCTGGATGCTGGCGCGCCGGACCTCCTCTCCGGTCGCTCACTGGTCCGCTTCCTCACGGCTGAAACCGCGCTCCTCCTTCGCCGCAGCAGCTCAGCCCTCCGAGCTCCTCCTTCACCGCAGCAGCACCCTGGCCCTCCTTGACAGGTGCGTGCGTGCCTTTCCTGGTCGCACGGCGGGGGCTATTTTCTCGCTTCATCACCAGTTGTTGTATAGCACTCTGGCCCCCCATATAAGACGCCAGACACAAAGTACGTCTTAACCTTTTATTATCTCAACGGTTACTAACTCCCGCACTTCCCGCCCCCCCTTCCTCCTGACCCTCCGCCATCCCATTCTTGGTTTCGCTTTCCCTTAAAGGGGACACTGTCCATTTCCCTCATAACAGGCAGTATACAACCTTTGGCCCTCCAGACGTTTTGGCCTACTTTGCCAGACGTTTTGCATTACAACTCTCATCAGTTCTAGCCAGCAAACTCAAAGTAGAAGAGGGAAATCATAGTCCAGAACAGAGGTTGCATTATAGAGAGACATTGACTAATAGAGTCAAATGTACAGGGCTTTGGGGGCGTTTCAGCTTAAGGAGACTTCATCCACTTGTCAATTTCCAGCTAAAAGCAGTATCCTGCCCTCTATTTGACCAATATGGGAGACGCCTTCAAGTTCGGGGAGTTAACTGGAGTTGTAAACGCGCTACTTGTGCTGTAAAAAATGACTTAGCAGTCCTGTCATCAGCCACTCTGTTTCTAAGCACTGTGTCCTTCACTGAAGTCCCGTTAAAACCAAGCATTGGCAAATGCCAACAGGCTTGGCTTGTGTATACGTATTAAGCTGTTGCCAGGCACTGCTATTCGATGCCCAACTCACCGCTTGCTACCATAAATGGCCAGTTAATGCCACTACGGCTGTGCCTGGCAAGTACTTACCCATGCCTACACAAAAGACCAAACTTTTGCCATTTGTGTCCATGCTGAGAAAAAGCACAGCTGGGGACTTCAAAGGGTCTCATGACCTAGGTGCTTCCGGGTACTTTGTCCCTCAACATTAGCCAGCCCCGCCCGTTAGTTATGATACAAAAGAAAAGTCTGGAATAAACCTTTCTTTGGCAGAGAAACACGGCTTCGCTTTAGTCGATTTGCAGTCATAATAATAAACCATATTTGGGCTCTTCCATACATAAACTCAAATGGCGATTACTTGCTTTGCTCGTTAGCGGGACTGCTGGCCAAGTGGAAAAAATCAAAGGGGCTGCACCAAATGGTTTGCCCCGGGCCTCACCTCGCCCTGCGACAGCCCTGGTTCACACCCGTCATGGGACAACTAAGGGTTAACAACCTTGCCTCTGGGATGTACACGTACGAAAGTTCCATTTTTGGTTGTACAAGACACTGTGTGTAGAAGTGCCAGAGAATAAGCTATGCTTTTTACGCGCACATGTGACTGACACATACAGTTGAGCAGAACGTGGGGGAAGGGGATTTTCACCCCACCTCAAAACAAAAAAATAAATAAATCCAGTGCCCCATCCAGAGACTACAAAATATACCATGATTGGCACGAAGGGCGAGGCTGACCTGCCCGCCAAAGCTTCCGTTTCACGGATTGTTTGCTCTGGACAATGATTTATTTTCAACCTTCAACCTGCAGCAGTCAAAGGGAGGGAATAAGAATGGTCATTAGCAGTAGGGCGAGGGGGCAATTTTTTATTTATAATGCGCCTATGCACAAGTGTTTCAAGGCGCAACAAGACAAGAGGGGCAAGGGGACAGGGATGACAAAACATAATTGGTCCTACTAGGCCTTGTGACATTAGGATCGTGCAAGTGCAGTAACAAGAAGTGCGGGGGAAAGGGGGAATTTTCACCTCAAGTTAAAGTGGCTTCCTGCAACACACACTTTAAAAAAAAATACACAAGATACAAAGAGTCCCTTCTCAAGTAATGTACATCACGCATAAACAAATGCATGGTATCAAATGACTAGGAGAGGGTGATATTATCACACAATCCAGAATAGCGATTGAAGACTTCACAAGTGTGATCTGCTCAGATGCTCAGGTTCCCATGACACTGCATCTTGGTATTTCCAGTCCCGAATGTATAGTGTGAACAGAACTACAAACACTGTACGAGAACGCGGATGACGTGAGCTAAAACGCTGGCATCTGCCAAACATTCCAGTCCTTGTCCCAGGCCACGTCAGAGCTTGGTCCCAGTGTATTTATGATCCAATTTGTGTAAATTGGAAGCCCTTCCAAAAGCGCAAGTGGTTCCATAGCTGGATCATTGCTCCCTGGCCACAGAAAAGTGAAATACATGGTCTACTACAAGTTTGGTAGGTGGGGAGTGAGGGAGGGGGGGCTTTCGTGGAAAAGAGGCCTCGATTATACGTTCATACCATGACTCTACCCATCCCGAGCTAGAGCCTGGCACCCCTTGGTCTCCACTTCCTACCTAGCAGTTGGCGAGCGAGGCGATGGGGGCGGCGGGGGTTGGCAAGGGAGAAGACCCTGGTTTCATGAGAGACCTGCCAAGGCAGCAGGCATTCACACCTCTGCTCCACCATCCCGGGCCTGTGGGAGCCGACTGCTGAGGGACTGGGAAAAGCACAGTTAGGCTTGAACCCGCTAGAAACTCTGTGTGGGCCAAGCGACCCAACCCCACCCCAACAGGAGGGCATTACGCAGGTTATCAGTCTCAGAAGGATTAAAGGCCTTGCTTCCTCGGCCAAGATAGACGTTAGTGGCCTGGAGCTTGCATGCACATCTGTACAGCAGGTGCAGCAACCACCCCCACTACCTTACACATTTTAGAAACTATTCTAGAGAGTTGACCCAATTAAATGAGGAATGTAATTAAGGGTGTGTACATACAAGATATGATGCAGGGGGCGAGGGGCGGGTGCAAGGCAACCAGCATCACTGCTCAGGGCAGCCTTCCGACCCGTCCGTGTTTAGCCCACTCTGCCACCACAGAAGGGATCCAGCCAGGCCACTGAAGGATGCAGTCCCGTTCCGGCTGCTGGGCCACGCCCCCTCTGCACCTGCAGCCCAGGCATCTCCCAGCCGTGTGTTTCACACTGGTGGCGGGACAAAAACTGCATCGCTACCCATGACGTGGTAGGCTGGGAAATGCCAGTAGTTAAGAAGTAAATAAGGCCCCCCCATGACTTGCCATACGTGGCTCTATGGCGGCGAGAATATGCAGAGACACAAGCCCTTTGGTTACCGTGCCTGTGCGGAATGAAGCCACGCACTGGGGGAGGCAGCTGTTGGGGAGGGGGCGCACGCCCCTCTCGCTAGCCCCCGCAATGACCACATTATACTAATTAGGACAAACAAGCCATGAAACATTTCTGGAGGTTGTGGTGCTCCAGTGCAGACGGCATGCCACCTTGTAGTTCTGGCAAACTGCTCCCATTCCAAATTGGGAAAAGCTCTCCTAGCCTCTGCGAGGGCCCAGAGGGTATACATTGACTTCTGGGATAGCATGTTTCGCAAAGGAATGCCAGTGGTTATGATTAATGTCAAGCCGGCCTCCATCACTTTAGTTTTGGTGGAGAGCAGGAACATTAAACTATTAGGGCTAGCACCTACGATGTCATGTAAAGTGACGTCACCTAGATACAAGGTCGCACCCCCAACACAAATGTAAAACTTGTTGCCGTTGCATACACAACACCACAAAAGCAGCTGTGTGCAGCCATCCCAAGGGTGCAGACTCACTTTAACTGTGGATAATATATATACATATTGATGTAACTAGTACCATTGGACCACCGTTCGCGTGCACATTGGGTAGACGAGTGTGTTAGTTCCAGAACCTATAGAGGGCCTTAAAATGTCAAACGTGTCATTTGGGAGGCAGGAGTGGCCACTAGCAGTCTTCTGCCCCTCCAGGTGCCGTTTCTCGCGCTGGGTGCGGAACTAATGGCAGCTTCTTACAGAAGCGAGTGCAGGTCATGGTCACCTGGGGTTGGGCAGGAAAGCTGAGGCAGGCCAACAGCACCCCCGTCAGACACGCCGTTTATTACCCGAGCTTTAAAGCGGGTAGTTACGGGACATTGCTCCGGCAAACGCATGCATTGTTAGAGGGAGCTGCCGTTTAAGATGTCCAGCTGGATACGCTGGATACCCCAACATCCGAGAATGTATGTCCCAGACTTCCAAGGTCCGGTGGCTAAACAGTCCTAGAAAAGTGGCTACACATTTGCATGCAATAGGTTACCCAGTGTAGCAGGCTTTACCCCACCTACCCCCGCACATGGCGCAGAACGCGGGTGAGATACACACTAGTCACTACTAGGCTAGCTCCCACCGCGCCTCCAGCCAGGAGAAAGGGCGAGTCCCAAAATGCAGAGAAAACCCAGGCAAACGTGAAGGTGTCACATGACACTCGGCAGCCGTACGGCCCCGGGGGAGGCTCCCCGCCAGTCCCGACCGTCAACGGTGCACACCAGTGTCTCTCTCCATCCCTCGCCGACTCGGCCCCCACTTACCTCTTTGTTTCTCCCCTCCGAGAAGTTGGGTACGCACTCTACCAGCTGGGTCATTTTGAGCAACACTCTGTGGCCTCCCCTAGAATAACGCCTGGCTCTCGGAACAGCTGAGTAGCATTTATCGCTTTCACAATCCCAGGCTGCTCATTAACCAGACTCCCAGCCAGTCCACGCAGCGGGTGAGCCCGGCAAACCAGAGCAAAGGCAGCCGGAGTGGAGCCTGTCGGACTGGATCTCAGAGTGCACCTGGGATTCCTGAAAAATACGGACCGGAGCCAGGCAGCATCACCCTGGCCAGACAACATTCCCATACACATCCTGTGCAGCAAAAACGCACCTCAACACCTGTACACATATACATATACACTGCTTTACACTAAGATGCCAAACTCAGACCTCTCCAGTTTCCTGAGGCCACCAAATAATAGTTCTGCTTGGAATTCTGGGACTTGTGGTTTATCTAATTTTCAAATAGGAAAGAAAAAACGAAAAGTCTCAGAACCCAAAGGCAAAAAAGCAGGACTAGACAGCCTTCTCACACGTGGCCACAGGAAAATTGAGAGTTCTGCAAACTAAGGTTTTTCTGCCTTTTATTCCCTATTCTGCATCTTCTGCAAAAACCCTGCACGTCTCAATTTAAAGACCAAAAGCAGGGAACATTATTTTAAAACGGGAACCTAACTGCAAAGCTGTTCACAAAGTACATTCTAGGTAAAACATCATTTCCTTTATAAAAATGCATTTTGAAGGTGCATAGAAACAGCACTTGCGACTATTTGTGTGCTCCGCGTTTAATAAACCAAGTGTGAATGCTATGAAGTGCACAATATTCTTTGCTGACAGTGCATGACAAGGACGCCTTCTCACCTTTGCTGGCTCTTGCTTTCCAGGAGGATAGCTCAGCGGCAACGTGCTCGCCTTGGAAGCAAGACGACACAGAGCACCACAGGTTCCATCTCTGGGTCCGCCCTTAGATACCTCTGGGTATTAAGCGCGTTATAATAACCCATGGTGTCAGGGTGCCCAGGCAAACATTCCAGCTGACTATGTTTCTGCAGGATCAAGTGGATCTCCCATGGGAGTCGGGAGTCTGTCATCTTCTGAATTTCTATCACGATATAATTTGGGGTTGGTTTGATTCTATCGCGTACATTCCATTATTAAAACCCATGTGTCGCACCTGGATCCAGTACAAGCCCTGTATTAGATGCCAATTAGATATTTCGCTAGCATGAGCTATTCATGGCTGGCAAAGTGCCACTTCAAACATCCTGCTCTTGCTGAAAACCGCCTTTGCTGTCTCATTTTTTGTTGTTGCTTGAAGTAGAGTGCCTTGGCGGACACCCCCCTCGATTAATTCCAAATGGTGTCTCCTGGATCCATTTGCTGACATACAGCTTTGCGAGCCTCTTCTGAACTACTCGGAAGAAGATGGTAGTGGCCATTATGTCCATCCATGGGCACTGCACCACCCGCCTTATCCCGTCCGTAGAGCTGTCGATAGTGCCATGCAAGCACCACTCTTTCCCTCCCTCTTCTGCTGCTTTCTTTCCCTCGCCACGCCCTTTCCCCTCACAACCTCTCTTTCCCTCAGTGCCCCGTCTTCTCGCCTCACAGACCATCATTGCAATGCCTACACCAAAGGAAAGACCGCTGGCTTTGCCAATGCTTGCTTAGCATTTATCTAGCTCTTTTTAAGGTGTAGACTATTACATTCACCCCCATTTTGGACAATTAAGTGGGCGGAGGCCCTGAGAGAGAGAAGCTACTATGCCAACAATTGAACCATTCTAAAATGGTGGGTGATCTCTCTTTCTCTCAAGGTTCCATATATTACTTCTGGGACAAAAATAATTTGACACAAATATGACCTGTCAAAAACAAGCAAAACATGAACTCTCATATCAAACACGCTTACCAAGCCTTCCCTCCAAATATGTATTATATATTGCGCAGAAAGGATCAGCATAGCGTTGTTTAACCTGGGGAATGCAACGCAGCTGCCTTCTGTTTATTTTTTAGTTTTCGGAGATCCACCCGCCCCCCCAAAGAAATCCCCCACCCGCCAAACGTTGTCTATCATTTGACTTTGTTTGAGTAAAAGCATTTGCTCATAAGTGAAACTGACATAATACAAAAGTTAATATAAAAGCAAGCATGGTTCACTTTTAGAGCAGAAATGTGCATATTGCCAAAAAGCAGTGCAGTAAACTAGATGGATTAAACATTAGAAATAGATCTGTTGTATTCTATCAAGTGAAATGTCAAATGCAAGGAACGAAATATGGCCAGAGCTCTCAAGTTTCCCCTCACCATGTCTGAGAATGCCACCCAGATCTATTTTGTCTTTTAAATTCAGGGAACTGTCGTTTTTTCTTTTCCATTTCAAAATTAGAAAAAACTACAAGTCCCATAATTTCAAGAAAATAAACAAAACTGGATGATCTTCTCACACATGGCAAGGGGAAAAGTTAGAGCTCTGCGCGCTGCGACTTAACATTTGAGAAGTTGACAAACTTAATGAAACAATATATACTTGCAGAGTTAAGGAGTGGCGAGGAATTGCTGCATTTGAACACAAAAGTAAGACCCCTCATTCAAAAAACCCACTTTCACCTTCTATGGCTTTTCACAGCTGTTGGCACATGTACTTTTGTACCATCAAATTGTACCCCACACTCAGTTTAATGGTCAAGGGTGAGAATGCCTGTCAGGATGGCAAGGACTAGCCAACGTGAGAACTCCACCAGCTCCCACCTTTAGAAAATAATGTACTACATTAGAACTGGATCTGTGCATGTCCTGGCACAGAGCTGCAAGATATTGGTGGTCACTTTAATTGAAGAAGCAGACGCTTTCTATGTGGGAGTGTTTCTATGTTTCTTTACTAGTGTATTGATCACTTGCCCAGCGCTTTCTGCAAAGGCCGTTTTTAGCCATCTTTGCTCAAGTTAGTGTACTTCTTGACATGCCACTAATAAGCTTCCTCACATGCCTACACGTGTTTCGCTCCTAGGCGAGCTTCTTCATGGCAACATTATTGCATTTCAAACGCATATGCTTGGAAATAGCCTGTGTGAAAAAGCACTATTGCTTTAGTGCTGAGAGTTTCTATTAGAGTGTTGACATGAGGAAGTATGCATTTTCAGAGTGTTTCTTTAGTTTAGGATCATAAGGCATGTAGGCTTTGTGGGGTTAGAGTGCTGGCGAAACATGTAAGTGGCAGGGAACAGCTAGTAGGCTGCTGGAGTTGATAGAAACAAAGTGCAGCCCAGCATGTTGGAACAATCAACAAATTCATGGGAGTGGCTGAAAGGATTAGCATCTCCCGGTCGCCCACCCGCACCTCAGACTGTCAGGTACAGAATAAAAAAACAGCAAATGAATGGGAGGGGGAGAAACTATTAGCTGCACAGTGTCCTCCCTTTGAATCATTGCCCTGAGCCAATGCCCAGGCTGCCCGTGTCTAAGACCGGCCCTGCTGGAACCCATCAGACTGGACCTGGACCTCATTCTCAGTGGATGGTGGTGTCTGGACAGAAGGAAGCACACCGAAGGCACCACAGAGTGTACCTGGATCTCTTTCACAGTACACCTGGGTGACTTGAAGGATTGTTCTTGGAGCTGGAGAATGAGCGTAGGTACATGCAACATTAGTAAGCCGCCTATGGCAAGACCAGCAGAGGGGCACAGGCCAGTTAGTTGAAGCAGCACGTTTGTTCCATTGCTCTCGGAAGGGGCATGCAGAAAGGAATTGCAGTGTGCCTCGCATAGAAACATCATTTTTAGCAGCCCTGGATATACCAGTCCATAGCCCAGCCCTAAAGCCTGTCTAAAATTCAATGTCAGAGTGCGGTTTAAAAGCTGACAAGATAGCTCAGTGAGCTAAGCGCTGGCCTCAGACATGTGGGTAGTCTACACGTGGCAAGCTAGAATCCCTCAGCCCTTGGCCCTTCCCAGGTGGATACATTGAGTACTTTTGCACTGCCTACTCTATTCTCTGGTCCACACTCTTTTCTGGTACGTGAGCCTCTTCCTCCAGGGCTGTAGAATGCTGAAGGTTTACAGTTCTTAGGGGAAGCTTCATAGTTGGGCCATTCTTCACCCAACTCCCTGCCTGTTCAGTTGTGTTCCTACATTCACCAATAAATCCTACTATCCTATACTACATACCTGCGTCCTGGCCTCAAAACTACAGGCAGAATTAACCTGGTACATACAGCATCCATTATTACAGTTGTAGGAAGTTGGAGAGATCTGCCATGAAATGCTATATAAACACAAGATAATAACATTAAAATGTTTGTATGTTTAGGTTTTATAAAGTCAAACCTAACTGGAAGCAATGGATTGGTGTACACTGGAGATGCACCGAGGGAGTTACAAGTAAGGGTGCAGGCATTGCGGTAGAGCTGGAAATGGATAGAGGAGGCAAGGGAGGCGGTGAGCTCCAGAGGGAGAGATTTAGGGTTTAGTAGAGCGACCAGTGATTGGCGAGATGTGCTTTAAAGAGTAGGATGGGCGGGACAAGTCTTATGTCCCTGTTGGTAACTTGAGACAGGGTCTGTAGCCAGAAAAAAAACGCGTCTGTTGTTTTTGTCCCGTCTTGTAGTTCCTTGCTTGAAGCCTGGCATTATTGTGGCTTCTGAGGGTGTGCTGGTCACCGGAAGTGGTGAGTTTCCCGACCAGGAGGAAAGGTGTTTGTAGGTGATGCAGGCTGTCTTGAACATAAGCAGTGCTTGAAGGGGTACCTAGTGCAGCTCCCTCAGGGTGGTGCTTTTGAGGTAACATTTCCTACTCCTGTGATGTGGCATGCTCCAGCGTGGTGGGCGGATCTCAGAGGGACCAGTGGGCTATCTGGGATTGCCATGAGATTGGGGTTGCCACAGTCCAGGTGAGAGATGGCCATGGCTTGCATAACTGTTGTGAAATTCGGGCAAGGGTCGAAGGCATGACATTGTGGAGGAGTGCACAATGGTACCATGCTGCTTGGGCTTTATTGGCAATGTGTGTTTTTAATGAGAGGCTGCAGCCAATGGTAAAGCAGAGAGATCTTGAACTGGGTGAGTGCTGTGGCGGGAATCTGTCGAGCGTCATGCCTGGTGGTGGCCAGTTCTAGACTTGGGTCTGCTTGAGAATGATTTCAGTCTTTGTCAGCTAGATCCTCAGGTAGGCATTTCACAACCAGGTGTGCATTATGGGACCTGTAGTTTCACGCTTTCCATTCTAAGTATGGATGCAGTGCAAGTTTCAGCATGGAGGGCGCCCAGACATAGAGAGGTCTAACACAAAACACGTGGCAGACACATTGCTACTCTTGTCTGTGGTGTTTGTGCATGTGACGAAAGGGAGTAAATTGTGCGTGCAAAAGATACAAAAAGAGAGCGTATTATAGAGAGCCTGCCAGTCTGATTGCACACAAACATCCCCCTTGTAATAATTAACCCCCTAGTTGAAGCTGGAGGTCATACAAACAGAGCGTCACAAGGCAAACAGGGCGAGCAATGAGTAATCTGTATTCTGAAAAATAAACAGATGGGAGAAAGGCTCAGATGGCGGGCTTCTTCCCACTGCCCCTCAAGAAACATGTGCCATGCCTTCTGTAAGAAGGAACCACCTCACCCACAATGCAGAGGGGAGTTCCTGAGGCACTACACCACCAACAACATCCTGGGCAGATTCTGCAACAGCTCGACAAACACCATCACCATTCCTTGAAAATAATCTTCAGCAAACATCTCCCATAAATGGCAGCAGAAGTGTTTAGGAAGCTTCTGCAACAGGCCATCTCTAAGAGACGGCACACAACACGATACTCCACGGGAAGCCTCTCCAGTAGACCCTCTCCAACATATGGCATACTATCCACTATCCCTGCAAACCTTCTGCAGAAGACCATCTCTAGCAGATGGCCCACTACACCCACAATCCCGGTGAGCCTCTCCTGCAGTCCACCTCTAGCAATTGGTACACTACATCCACATTCCATGGGAAGACTCTCTAGGAGGCCATCTCCAACAGATGGCATACGATATCCACAACCACTGGAAACCTTCTGCAGAAGAACACCTCTAGCAAATGACCACTAGATCCACAATCCCTGGTAAAACTCTCCTGCAGACCACCTCTAGCAGATGGTACACTACATCCACAAACAATGTGAAGACTCTCTAGCAGACCATCTCCAACAGGTGGCATACTAAATCCACAATCCCTGCAAACCTTCTGCAGCAGACCATCACTAGCAGATGGCCCACTACACACACAATCCCTGTTGAGCCTCTCCTGCAATCCACTTCTATCAGATGGTACACTACATCCACATTCCATGGGAAGACTCTCTAGCAGACAACCTCCAACAGATGGAATACTATATGCACAACCACTGGAAACCTTCTGCAGAAGACCACCTCTAGCAAATGACCCACTACATCCACAATCCCTGGTAAGCCTGTCCTCCAGTCCACCTCTACCAGATGGTACACTACATCCACAAACAATGTGAAGACTCTCTAGCAGACCATCTCCAACAGGTGGCATACTATATCCACAATCCCTGCAAACCGTCTGCAGCAGACCATCACTAGCAGATGGCCCACTACACCCACACTCCCTGGTGAGCCTCTCCTGCAGTCCACCTCTAGCAGATGGTACACTACATCCACATTCCATGGGGAGACTCCATAGCAGACCATCTCCAACAGATGGCATACTATATCCACAACCACCGGAAACCTTCTGCAGAAGACCACCTCTAGCAAATGACCCACTACATCCACAATCCTTGGTAAGCCTCTCCTGCAGTCCACCTCTAGCAGATGGTACATTACATCCACAAACGATGTGAAGACTCTCTAACAGACCATCTCCAACAGGTGGCATACTATATCCACAATCCCTGCAGACCATCCCTAGCAGATGGCCCACTACACCCACACTCCCTGGTGAACCTCTCCTGCAGTCCACCTCTAGCAGATGGTGCACTACATCCACATTCCATGGGAAGACTCTATAGCAGACCATCTCCAACAGATGGCATACTATATCCACAACCATTGAGAACCTTCTGAAAAAGACTATCTCTAACAAATGACCCACTACATCCACAATCCATGGTAAGCCTCACCTGCAGTCCACCTCTAGCAGATGGCACACAACATCTACAATCCATGGGAAGACTCTCTAGCAGATTGTGGAGGCCAACTGTTATAAACGGAAGACATAACAAATGCACTTTTTTTGCTGAATTACAACAGCCAAACCATATTAATAAACTTAGCATATAATGAGGTAATTTTTGTAAAAAACACAATAATCTGTGTATATTTATTTTTTCATGAAAAAAAGGTTTATACAGTCATATTTAATTAACTTGCTTAACATCCAAATCAACTTAAACATTCTGTGTATATGGCCCTATATTGACATATACATAATTTTCCATAGTAACAAATTCAACACAATATTTTCAACAAAACACATTGCTTCAATGCAATATAGTGTTCAAAAGATGTCCTGATATCCTGTGTCTGTTGTTTCAATCTATATTCCCATTTTGGGCTTCTAGGGTTTTAACCTAGGACTTCCACTACGCGTTTCGGGCGATTGGTTAACCCTTCTTCAGGTGGGGATATCAGAATTTCCCTGTCTTTATTCTACAAGGTAAATATATATAAATAACTTCATTAGTTTCTCATTCCTTCTTGTATTCGTTTTACACATTATTTAGACTCTATGCACTTTACTAACCTTAGTACACTAAAGCCAAAGAGCGGCAACATCTTGCACACTTCTATGTTATGGCAAAATCTGTCCTCATATGTCTATTTATGCTCTTTCAGGAGTTCGAAACTGTCAAAATAAAATGAGAAGCCCTGTTTCAATAATATGTTCTTAAGGTACAGGCACTCACATTAATGTTTTACATTTACAGATGTAGCATGATCACGAGTGGGACTAGTCGCTAAAATCAGCGTTGGGCCCCACTCTGTGATCAGTGCTTAATTTGTAAAAAAATAAGTGCCAGTGCCCAAAAAATATTGGCCCCATAATGCCAGGCGCGGTGCCGCCCCGCAGTGCGGACACGCCGCCGACGCCGCCCCGCAGTGCCGACGCCGCCCCGCAGTGCGGACGCACGCCCCGCACCAGTTCACTGTTAGACCTACCTAGATCGGCCAACCAGCAGCCCATCACACTGCTGCTGCTCCATGTCACATGTTTGGCGCTGCAGCAACTGCTGGCACAGGCTAGTAGTGGGATGGATGGGGAAGGGCACACATGAGTTGAGAAAGTATAATGCTTTAAAGTTGTTAAACACTTACTTGTTATGGTAGGTGTAGTGGTTCTAGCATTCCGGTTTTTCTTTATTAGTTTGTGTTTGAATAGGGATTGTTCACGGCTCAACCAGAGTTGGTGGATGGTATCCAGAGGAGTTCTTGGAACTCCCCAATGGGAAGGATTGCCGTCCTAATTTGGGGTCCGTTTTGGTTGTCTGGAAATGTTCTTGCAGCTATAGAAAAAAGGACTAACTGGAGTGTATTTTATACTGCAGTACTGCGACTGGTTGTCTATGGAGTTCCTCAGCCTCCTCTTGGATTGGGACAGCCATTTAAAGTTTTCTTTATGGTTGTCTTAAAATGTTTCTGGTTTCAAAATAGTTTAAAACATTTCAATCTTTGCTGCTAGTTGAAGAAAAGAAGAAATTAATGCTCTCCCCAGTGATCTATACATGGAGCCGCTGATAGCCCTCCAAGTCACACACAACATCCACCTCCACCAATACGCCGACGACACACAGCTATACCTAAAGATAGACTCCATCAAGGACACCCATAGGCTCAAAACCTGCCTCTCGCTGATCCAGTCTTGGATGTCCAGTGCCTACTTCAAGCTCAACCACTCCAAGACCAAATTCCTACTCCCCACCTACACCACCGAACACCCAGACATACAGACATGGCTATCAACCATGAACTCCGAGGGCTTCACACCCAAGCTCACCTTGTGCGCCACATCCTCAGGTTCCACATCAACAAACAACTCTGCCTCAAGACACACATTGCCATGAAAACAGACAGCATCAGATCACCCGCCTGCAAAAGTCAAGCCCTTCCTCCCTCCGGACAGCTTTAGATCCACCGTTCAAGCACTGGTCCTATACTACCT
Source organism: Ambystoma mexicanum (assembly GCF_040938575.1). Lineage (NCBI taxonomy): Eukaryota > Metazoa > Chordata > Amphibia > Caudata > Ambystomatidae > Ambystoma > Ambystoma mexicanum. The sequence continues at coordinate 907,850,056 of NC_090931.1, read as the reverse complement.
GGATGGGGGCAATGCACTCCTCGAAGGCCTCCCGCCATCCTCCCTTGTGTCCCTGAGAAGTGTCCTGCACGCGGCTGAACGCCTCATCAAGGGTCTACGCAGATACAACTACATCATCCCGGCCCTCATCGACCTTCACTGGCTTCCACACATCTCCTTCAAGTCTTGCTGCATCATCTATAAGGCAGTCGCCCTCAAGTCACCATGCTACCTTGCACAGAAACTCTGCATCTACAGCACACCACAAGAAGCCAGGACATGAGCAGACTATACATTTGCTGGTGCAGAAAGGATCAGAAAACAAGCCTACTCTGTCTACGCCCCAAAAGTATGGAATCTCCTCCCTATCGGCATCAGACTTGCCCGCACAATTCAGAAAAGAACTCAAGACCCCCCTCTTCAAGGAGTCTCTCCTCAACACCTAGGCCATTACCCCACTCCTCCCTGCTACCCGGTACAGCTGTACCCCATTCTCTGCCCCCCCTCTGTATCCTACCCCCGATGTATATGAAAAGGACTTTTACATCTGTAATGTTGTACACATCTGTAAAGTGCTCCGTTATTTATCTCTATTGGTCTATACCTCAGTAAAGCACTCCGCTGCTTCTCTGAGCTAGATCCGCACTCAAATACCATAATGCATAATTCTTGCGTCGCTCAATAGAATCTAAACCCCTGCTCACGTTAGTAAGGGGGTTGGCCACTGTGGTACAATTTGTAATTGATGCCCAAGCCAATGTTATGCCCCAGTCAGACCCTGGACAGCAACTGATTACCTGGTTAAAGGCTAATTAGAGAACACAATACGGACTAAAATAACAAAGACAAACAAGTGTTCCTGCCCTGAGCTCTAACCATGGCACCCACACATCACATTATTTTTAGTACTTCCGACTTACCTGCATCAAAGAATCAACATTTTACTAACAGCAACCCTACTGTTCCTCTCACACGTCCCAAAGTGCCAAAAAGCCACATCCGTAGCATAAGTCGCGCTACACACTACCATAAAGCAGTAAATATCACAGCTTGAAACAGATGACTGGTGCAAGGCGGGGAGTGCGACTGGTTAATGCTCACCTCTGCAGTATATAATAACAGAATTGAGCAGGAGCAAGGAGACTGCGGCGGAGGTCGGGGAGTAAACGCTCACCCTCGCTGAATACAATACAGCCAGAAATAAAGCGGCGAGCAGATAGCCGGCTGAAGGCCTGCTTAACACGCTTACCCTTGCAGCACGCAACCCAGACGGAAAAGCACTGTGTGCGCAGAGAGCAGACACCAGCACATATCATTAATGTGATTAGGAGGCACACCGAGCTCAATTCTCGCACGCCTGAGAAGTCCACGAGCATACTGTTTTCAGCACTCCTTTGTTGTCTCTACACATTTCAAAGGCTGGTTGGTTTTAGAGCGCCGTCACCGTGTAAACGTCAATAGACATTTCCCAGGCGCTGGATCATCGGCATTCGCAAGCGCTGCACGGCAAGGAGATGTGAAGGCGGAAAAGCCTCGCCGAGTAAAAGCGGCCAGGAGGCCTGCATCCCACTGAAGGGACGGGAATAAAGAGACACACACCCGCACCACCACCACCCCCCCAACCTCCCAAAAACACTACCAGGGAGCATTCCACAGGAATGGCAATTAACAGGGTCTCGAGCACTTAGGAAGGACTCGTGCGCTGAAAAGGAAAAGGCTGATTAAGCAAAACACGGTTTATTTAAATCCAGCACTAAAAATAAATGGGCATTCTTAGAGCCGCCGCCCCCTCCTTCCCTCCCTACTCCCGCCCTTCCACCCTGTGAGCCATCAGTCAGTTGCCCTCCTAAAGAAATGCAACACAAATAATCACAACAAAAGAAGCATAGCCGAGGAAAAATGTACAGGCAGCAAACTTCGTCAATTACCCATCATGCTCCCCTCCCCCTGCCCCCACTCCCGGGGGGTTGCACACTGCACTCGCAGTCGGGCCGCGCATGGTGGCATTTCGCGCACGCCACGCGACGCCGCCCACCGCCGTGGATGTCATGATGTCATTTGACTTGAGCATGTACATTTCACGGTGGCGAGCGGGTGCCGTGGATGCAACAGGCGGGCCCGAAGTCCGAACACGAACAAACAACAGATAGTGTGGAAAAAAAAACAGTAAAAGTTTCACTTCAATTACCTTATCTTTTTCTTTATGGCGCCGGCCCGCGTTGTTCAGCAAGCGCGGCCTGCCCGGTGCCCGCCCATGAGGAAGAAGTAGGCCAGGCCACGGAGCACACAGAAGAAGGAAACACGAGTCTGATCACCCTGGGCCTGGCCTCACCTCACCTCACGCCACGCCTTAACAAGTGAATCCTGCCTCTGCTCAACAACAGAGACCCACGTGACTCACCCACCCCCACACACTCACGTCATCATGTAATTTCACTGGCTGGAGCCTGGAGTCAACAAGTTAACAACACAGCCAATGAAAACTGTACATTCTGTGTTACTATACAGAATGTATCAGATACTGCATAGTAACACGGTTTTCATTGGCTGTTGGTTGTTGTGTTGAACTCTGTAGACCCAGCCAGCCAGGAGCCATGTCTCTGCAAGTAGCAGAATGATTTATTGATCATGAAACTTAAAGAGTGAACAAACAAAGAAATCCAACGTAAGACAGAAATCAGAAAAGTCTCCAATGGCCCAACACTTTGTGAAAGAGAAACAGACAATTGCACAAATCAAATTTGTGATACTGGAACATGTGATATTATCAAGGAGGGGAGGTAACTTGAACAAAATGTTACAACAAAGGGAGATTTCCTGGATAGAAAAACTAGACAGCATGTACCCGAGGGGTATGAATATGGAATGGGATCTAAACTGTTTTCTGTAAGTTAAAGATTAGGTAGATCTATTTAGAAGCCCCCGTGAATAGTATACAACTCCTGAAGTGAGAAGCACAACAACATCAAATTTGAATAAACTGAGATGCATGAGGAACTCTGCTTAAACAAACCTTTATGTGAAACAACAAACTTTCAAAGGTTGGAAAATGTGGAGGATATAAATATTGAGAAAATATGGACTATGAGTCAAATACCCAATGTAGACAACATTTCACCTTATTTATATTGTGTTGTTGCTGAATTAATGAACAAAACATCATCATGAATGTAAAACACTGCAAAATCTGCTATTGTTGAAATATAGGGAGGAAACCAAAGGACAATGTAGGTGAATGTGAAAAAATCATGAACTGGTTTTTATATAATATGTACCCGTGTACAGCACGCATTTGCGGTCACATCACGGAATGGGTTAACTGTATTGATTTCAAAGTGCTTGTAAAATCATCACAATGAATGTTTTGGTGAAGGATTTGTAATAAGTATTGACTAATTGTACAGAGAATTATGATTTAATCCGCATTGACTATATCAATAACTTAAAGTTAACACACACATCCAATATGGCGGCCATAAAGAGGTACCTTGAATGCTAACAGGCAATATATGAGACAGACTAGTTTAGAATGGCTGCCTAGCAACCCTTCGATGCAGGACCAGGAACACAGAATTGCGGTCACTCTCGGGAGCGTTGTGAAGGAATCAGATAGCTGTTAAGGTAATGAACAAGCACAAATGAGATTCTGACTAGAACCATGACCGTTTAGTGTAATTCAAGTAACATGCGTATATCTATTTAGAAACGGCAACGTGAACGAAACCTCGCTGAGACGTTGTGCCATGAGGGAGTCTCTCTTCGTAATCGACATCAGCAGTAGGACGCAGTGCTTCCTCTTAGAGCAGCAGGTGGTTTCCAGCACCGAATTCAACAAGTACAAAAGACAGGTAGGAACTAGCAAAATATAGACAATATAGCATAAGTAAGTGACCCTGATGATTAAAAATCTTTTCAGAAACAATCTGAATTTATGTTACGCTCACCTGGCTCCCACAGGGGCATCGATCTGAACTGGACAGCTGCGGTCTCCACCAATGTGACGCGTAGTGCCGAGATGAGATGACGGACTGGACTGGCCCACCTAGCTTCGTTTGCATGGCCCGTAGGAATATTCTTCTGCAAATGGAGAAAGGGAATTAACCACCCGTGGAGTTGAGCGTTAACCACCCCCCACACACGCTGTTCTCCCCACTGATCACCTTTGATGTCCCCTCTTATAGTCTCACCTGATGGTTTGGAAAGATGAGCTCTCCATCCTGCATTGAGCGCAGGGGCGTGTAGATAACCAGTTGCTTCACTGGCTCGAAAGAATTGGTGAGTTCCACAACAATATTGACTCTGAGATTCCCGGAAAGACGCCGTAAGTATGTAGTTCGTAAGAGTTCAAATGTCTGACTTTCACTCTTGTCCGATTCCTTGCAGGTTGCAGCTTGACCCTAGCGAAGAGTTCCTCGTGGCAACCGGTAATATTCAGGTAAGGATTTGTATTATCCAACACAGTTCGATAAAATAATGTCAATATGTAACCTGTTGCTTTCTCCCTTATTGAGGCGCTGAGAGAAAGTATGAAGTCTCGGGGAATAATGCCTCCGGCGGTAAAATCAGGTAAGTCTATTGTGGTGAGGAGGTTTCCCCTTGTTTGTCCCTTTGTTTCACCTTGCTGTCCTTTTGTTTCCCCTTAGGGGCCGGGGTTCGGCGAGGATGAAGTGGAAGCTGCGCTGACCCGTGAAGAGGAATAGTACCCCCGGTGGTAAAATCAGGTAAGTCTATGGGGGGTAACTAATATTGCCTCTGTGTATTCCCCTGGCTCACCTTGCTGTTCTTGTCTTCCCCTTAGGTGCCGGAGTGCGGCGGGAACATGTAGAAGGATTCAGTGGAATGTGAAGATGCTGCGAGGCCGGTGAGTTCAGCGCAGCGCTGCAGCAGGCGAGGCGACACGCATAAAATAACTTCTTTCTTCCAGCTCGAAGGCGCGATGGATCGGGAATTCAGGTAAGGATCTTTTCTCCTTCTTTCTCCCTTTTTCTAGGAGCTCCAGACTCGAGGCGAGCGTGGCAGAAGACTGGATGCAGGCTTGCAGGCACGGTGAGCGTTACGCTGCTGGATGCAGAATAACGCAAAGCGTGTGCTGCTCTTCGGGTGTAGTTTAAATAGCCTCCAAAGTAGTCCCAGGTAAGTATTCCTCCCCAGCCCCACCCGGGTAAAAAAATAGGCCCTAGGTTAAGTAGTCCCTTCCAAGCCTCTTTTGGCTTGGAGCTCTTGCAGCATGGTCTGCATCAGGTGAGTTTGCAGCATGGTCTGCATCAGGTAAGTTTTAATCTATGAGCCTGGTGCCTTGTGGCGCCAGGACTGACTCTCCATATGCGCCTGGCGCCATAGGCGCCAGGACTGCACCCAAATAGCCCCTAGCAGGGGTTTTGGGCTTGCTTAGAATAACTTGATGCCTGCTTCCGGGGTTGCTGGACTTGGTCTGGGTCCCCAGGGGTAGGCATCATGACAGCACTCCCCCCCAAGGCCCCTCCTAAAGTCGTTCTTCCCTGTGGTTTCGGTTTGTCTCGGAAATTTCAGTGGAATTCTTTCACTAATCGGGGTGCATGAACGTGGTCACTAGGTTCCCATGACCTTTCCTGTGGTCCGTAACCTTTCCAGTCGATTAAATAAAAAAGTTTTGACTTTATCAGCTTGGAGTCCAGGATGTTCTTAACTTCAAATTCGGGTTCCCCATCTACAAGGATGGGGTCTGGTGGCTTGGTTAGTCTTGTCCCTGGTTGCACTGGCTTCAAAAGTGACACATGAAAGAGGGGGTGAATTCGCATATTAGCAGGTAAGTCCAACTTGACAGCCACCGGGATGGCCTTAATAGAGTAAGGTCCCAAATATCTTGGGTTAAAGGTCTGTGTTCCCCTTAAAGGTATATGTTTTGTGGCTAACCATACTTGGTCCCCTATCTGGTATTGTGGAGTATCACTTCTATGCTGATCAGCATCTTTCTTGTATTTTTCTTTCGCCTTTTTGAAATATGCAGTTGCTTCCTTAATGGCTTGTGTAATCGTAGCGTGCAGATGGTCCACTGCAGGCATTTCTAAGTGTTGGGGTGAGTCAAGGTCTGAGGTTCGAGGATGGTGCCCATAAAAGGTATAAAAGGGGCTTTGTCCATTTCCAGAATGTACTGAATTATTGTATGCATATTCGGCGATCCAAAGAATGTCTTTCCAATTACTCTCAGTCTGATGTAACATACAACGCAGGTATTGTTCGAGAGTCTGGTTGGTCCTCTCCGTTTGACCATCGGTCTGGGGGTGGTGACTGGTCGATAATCTCACATCGATTTGCGCCAATTGACAACATTTTTTCCAAAAATGTTAAATGAATTGACTGCCCCGGTCAGAGACCAATACGGACGGAAATCCGTGTATGCGAACAATGTTTTCGAGGAACTCCTTGGCCAGAATTGAAGCTGAAGGTAATCCCTTTAAAGGAATAAAGTGGGCCATATTGGAAAAAAGATCCACAATAACTAAAATGGTGTAAAATCCATTGCATGGGTATAGATCAGTAATAAAGTCTAACAATAAGGTGTGCCATGGTGTAGGCAGAATGTTTAAAGGTTGTAAGAGTCCAGCTGTTTTTTTCTTTTGACTTTTGTTTTGGGCGCAAATGCCACAAGACATCACAACTAATTTAATATCCATTTGCCAGGTGGGCCACCAGAATTGTCTCTTAATCTTAGCTTCAGTTTTTGCAATACCTGGGTGCCCCTCCATTAGGGTATCATGATAACGGGAAATGACTAGCTCTTGTAGTTCCTTATGTGGCAGAAATAGCCGCCCTTGGTAATAAGGCAGGTCATTGGTGACAGAGTAGTCCGGGCCTTTCTTTACCCAGTCCTGCAGGGCTGTAGGATCAAAGAGTTGCTGGATCTTTACCTGAATGTCCTCTAGTGTCTGTAGAGTAGTCATGCCAAGAATCCTTTGTTCGGAAATTATAGGTACTGGTTCACTTCTGCCTCTCCCATCTCTATTCGGGATAAGGCGTCTGCTTTACCATTCTTACAACCTAGTCGATAGGTTATCACGAAATCAAACCCAGCAAAGAACAATGCCCATCAGAGTTGGCGTGACGATTGGGCCTTGGCTGTCTTTAAATACTGTAAATTCCAGTGATCGGTGAACACAGTAATGGTATGCCTGGCATCGAGAAGGTAGTGCCTCCAAGCCTTGAAGGCGGCTTTAATGGCTAATAAATCCTTGTCGGTAACGGCATAGTTTAACTCGGGTGCCGAGAACTTTCTGGACCAAAATGCTACTGGATGAAGCTGGCCAGTTTCAGGGTCCTTTTGAGACAGGACAGCTCCCATGGCTAGACTGGATGAATCAGTTTCCACTATGTATGGAAGTTCAGGGCGCGGGTGCTTTCATACAGGTGCAGACGTGAATTTTGCTTTCAGCTCTTAGAAGGCATTTTCAGCTTCTTCAGTCCACATAAAGCGTTTATTTTTTTTGCAAGAGTGCTGTGATGGGATGTACAACATGTGAGAAATCCGGGATGAATCTGCGGTAGAAATTGGCAAAGCCGAGCATGCTTTGTACTCCTTTAACTGAAATTGGTGATGGCCACTTAAGGATTGCGTCCACCTTTCGTGAGTCCATTCGGACCCCTCTTGGGGTCAGGATAAACCCAAGAAATTCAACTTCTGTAGCATGAAAAACGCATTTTTCCAGTTTTCATATAGTTTGTGCTGGTGCAATTTCTCAAGGACTGCTCGGACGTGCTTCACATGGTCAGATTCTGAAGAGGAGTATACTAGAATATCATCGATATATACGACAACACAAACGTCAGTAAGTTCACGAAGGACATCCTTCATAAAGTATTGGAAGGCTGCTGGTGCATTCCACAACCCGAAGGGCATCACCTGGTATTCGAATAACCCATACTTAGTGCGAAAAGCAGTCTTCCATTCGTCGCCCTCTTTCACACGTATCAGATGATGTGCCCCCCGGAGATCCAACTTAGTGTATATGCAAGCGTCCTTTACTTGGTCTAGTAGTTCGGGGATCAGAGGCAATGGGTATCGGTTCTTTACAGTGATCTGGTTCAATGCGCGGTAGTCTATGCACGTTCTGAGGTCACCTTCCTTTTTGGGCACGAAGAACAAAGCTGAAGGTGCAGGGGACTTGGATGGGCGAATGAAGCCATTAGCAAGGTACTGGTCTAGGTATTGCCGTAGGTGAAGGTTCTCAGGTTCCGTAAGGGCGTAGATCCTGCTACAAGGGGGTTGTGCACTGGGTATGAGATCGATTTGACAATCGTACGATCTGTGAGGTGGTAAGGTGTTTGCCTGTTCTTTTTGGAAGACTCTCCATATGAATCTGGTGCCATAGGTGCCAGGACTGCACCCAAATAGCCCCTAGCAGGGGTTGTTGGGCTTGCTTAGAATAACTTGATGCCTGCTTCCGGGGTTGCTGGACTTGGTCTGTGTCCCCGCGGGTAGGCATCATGACAATTTAGCCACACAGAGGACTGTGCGCAACTATTGGATATCTAACACGGCAACATATGGCCGGTTCAGAGTTGACTGTGACCTGACCAATGGGTGAGTGTTACAACAGAAGTGAAGTTTACCTTTCTCAATTATTGATCACAGAGTGGGGCCCAGCGCTGATTTTAGCGACTGGTCCCACTCGTGATCATACTACATCTGTAAATGTAAAAAATGTATGTGAGTGCCTGTACCTTAAGAACATATTATTGAAACAGGGCTTCTCATTTTATTTTGACAGTTTCGAACTCCTGAAAGAGCATAAATAGACATATGAGGAGAGATTTTGCCATAACATAGAAGTGTGCAAGGTGTTGCCGCTCTTTGGTTTTAGTGTACTAATGTTAGTAAAGTGCATAGAGTCTAAATAATGTGTAAAACGAATACAAGAAGGAATGAGAAACTAATGAAGTTATTTATACATATTTACCTTGTAGAATAAAGACAGGGAAATTCTGATATCCGCACCTGAAGAAGGGCGGACCAATCGCCCGAAACGCGTAGTGGAAATCCTAGGTTAAAACCCTAGAAGCCCAAAATGGGAATATACATTGAAACAACAGACAAAGGATATCAGGACATTTTTTGAACACTATATTGCATTGAAGCCATGTGTTTTGTTGAAAATATTGTGTTGAATTTGTTACTATGAAGAATTATGTATATGTCAATATAGGGCCATATACACAGAATGTTTAAGTTGATTTGGATGTTAAACGAGTTAATTAAATGTGACTGTATATATGAAAAAATAAATATACACAGAATATTGTGTTTTTTTACAAAAATTACCTCATTATATGTTAAGTTTATTAATATGGTTTGGCTGTTGTAATTCAGCAAAAAAGAGTGCATTTGTTATGTCTTCCGTTTATAACGGTTGACCTCCACAATTTGTTTAGAATTCCAGTCTGGTAGCACAGACTTAACAGATTGCACCTAAGTCTTTAAAGAAATACAGGTAAAGCATTGAGATCTATTTAAGGGAGTATACGAGTAGAGAGTGCAACTCCACAACCAAATCCTCTCCAAAAGACTCTCTAGCAGACCATCTCCAACAGTTGGCATCCTATATCCACAACCACTGGAAACCTTCGGTAGCAGACCATTTTGAGAGATGGTACACTGCATCCACAATCTCAGGTAAGCTTCTCCTGCAGTGCACTTCTAACAGATGGTACACTAGAACCACAATCCACGGGAAGACTCTCTAGCAGACCATCTCCAACAGATGACATACTATATCCACAACCACTGGAAACCTTCGGCAGCAGTCCATTTCTGAGAGATGGTACACTGTATATAAAATCCATTGGAAGCCTCTACTGCAGAAAATCCCTAACAGTTGGTACACTGCATCCAAAACCACAGGGAACTGTGAGAGGTCAAAAATGTGTGGCGGACAACTTTGTGAAGGTTTTTCAAAAGATGCAATTTTATCAAACTCAAAAAGGTTTGCTAAACGCCTCACTATCCCTACCACAACGAGGATTACCATAATAAGCTAAAGAAAACACTATAACAAAAGGATTCTGTCCCTCACACGTGTGCATACAACAATCTCAACAAGGTAATGCATAGCAATTCAGACATAACAAAATTAACAGTTATCTTCAAGGCCTGGTAGCTGTTCCCCCTTGTAACCTGGGTGAGTCCCACTGCCCCAAATTCAATCAGGTTTTCAATCGACAGTTTAAAGGAATAAGGAAATCCCGTCTTGCAACTAAGTCCAGAAAAAGTAAGTCTCTCACACTTGGATTTGACCACCAGTTCAAAATGTTCAGCAAGTCTTTTATGTCTCCCCTCGAGAGTTTCACACAACTGCTTCTGAACAAATACATATATTTCCACAGTGCATTAGTGTCAACAAAAATACTTCTGTCAGTTTGACTCTGCAACAGTTCACAATGCACTTGCATCAGCAATGTTGATTTGTCAGGATGATTTCACAACAAGTAACCATGAGCTTTTGTGATCTTGCCACTTATTTTTCAACAATTTTAACCACGACACAGTACTTCGATGGCTTCCGCCTGGTCCACTCACCTGCCAGGCCTATGCTACAAGGTTCCTTGCCCTGTTGTACTCGCCTGCCAGGACTAATGAAACTAATAACACTACTGCAAGTAGTACGTCTGTGGCACAGTTCTACTTCAAACAACTTACAAAGTATTTTGACTTTCCACAACATCACTTTTTATTACTTCTTTGGGAAAACATGAGACACGTTGGTGCTGTTTATTTCACACTTTTGATTGCCACATGCAAAGCAGTTTATGCTCCTCTCCGCCTTAACAACTTCGGTCAGAAGGGCAGCCTTCCTGCCATGGTTGTCTTCCCACTCTTACATTAACCGCGTGCTGATAATGCTTTCCTCTCACTCCTAATCTTCTTTGGCTTGGCAATGCTTACTTAGGTCAGTTCCCCCTATTCCCTCTTTCTCCCTCTGACAATAGGGTCTATAAACAACTTGCTTCTTAATTGCCCCTCTGGGGCTTGGCAATGTTGGTTCTTGTTCACTGGATTTCTTATTGCACTCTCTTGGCTTTGGCATCAGTTGTTTATATTGGTTTCTAGCAATATTTCCCCCTCATGTGGATGGCAATTATTCTGACCTTCACAGCCACAATGACACTTTGCTGGCCTGTTTGTCAAGTTCTTATGTTGCCACTTTCTCCACTTCGTATCTGCTTGGTATTCAAAATAATGATCTTTCTGCTTCATCTCAGTTCGACATACATAACACGTATGTTTCTGCTACTTTGCTAGTTTTCCATTAGTTCGATATTCAAAATACCCGGGCTTGGCCAGCAGGCGGTTACAGAGCGCTCCGGGATCACAGTGAACTAGTGAACTCATTGGGTTTGGCTTGCGCGTCTGCTCGCTCCGCTGCCTTTGGGTTGTCTGATTCCTCTGCTTTGTGCAACACAGAAAACTTCTTCACTCTGTTTTCCCCAGCACGCGCTGGTCAGACAAGGAGCGTTCCTTGCTCCCGAAGGATCTCTGGTGCTCACCTGCCACCAGAGCCTGCCTTATTGGGGGTGGGGGAGGGGCTTCTCAACTTCCCGCTTCCTGCCGCGCTACCCCTGCAGCCATGATCTTCATGGAGAAAGCTTTTCCAAATGACGCTTCCCGCTGCGTGACCTCTGCAAACAAGGTCCCTGAAGGAAGTGACCCTTGCAGAATCAGCATCCGCACTGCAAGCTATGGCAGCTCCGGCGTCTCTGCTCTCCTTCAGCTGCAACTGCAATGTGGAGTCACTGCAATCACTCTACCTTCCACTACTGCTCTTCTTCATGGCCTGCACCTGAGGGGGCCTTTCATGCCTTCCAGTATCCATCAGGTGTGGGTCATTAACCCTGTTAACATGCAACTTGCAGTCCCGGTTCTCCGCATCCCTCTCCTTTGTCCAAGTACTTTTGGCATTGTGGTACTTGAAGTCCCCAATGTTGAACTTGCTCTGTTTAAGGGAATAATGGTTACCACATTTATTTCTATCTGTAATCACCTTTTTTAAAAGGAGTATTATATTGTTTTACTGAATGGGTTTGCTCTCCAGAGAAATTAGGACTTACAGAATCTAATATGTTAATATTTAAAGATGAATCTTTAACATTCCCCTGTTGAAAATGGGAGCCTTCCCCTGCACAACTGTGCTTAATTTGTTTTTTTTTGTTGGGGGGGGGGTGGATTCCTACTCCCAATACATGATTAGCAAGGACAGTTTTCACTACCATCAGGATAAGTAGCTTTGGGAAAAAATCAGCTCCCTCTGACAGCAAGCCATTACATATTCCGGGATTACTGACTGTTCCCCCTATGAGGAAGAAAAATACTGCATCTCTCCCAACAGGGTCCTCCCGTTCCCTTGGGGACCTTCTCCTACCACATCCAGGGTCAGGATTAGGTACCGGCTGCCTTCCCCTGGCCGCCTGAGAGGAGAATTTAGGTAAGATCCTTGTGAGGACTCTAGGATTCATCACAGAACCTTCTGCAGCACGCTTCTCTAAAAAGGGGGCATACTACATCTACAATTCCAGGTAAAAGTCTCAAGCAGAGAATCTCTAACAGCTGGCAGATGGTACACTATGGCCCTTATTACACGTTAGGCGGTAGAGGGTTAACGGCGCCAGTAGAGCTGCCGGCGCCGTTAACCCTCTACCGCCTCATTACAGGATCTGCTTGCGGATCCCGCTAAGGACGCCTGGTAGAACCAGGCGTCCTTAGCGGGACACACTAGCAGAGCAGGATGCTAACAACAGGCCATTTGTTAGCATCCTCCCCATTCCCATTGAACCCTATGGGGGCTCAAATGGGAATGAGGATGTACCGGGTCCGGGTTCCTGGAATGGGGGAATACCGGGCCCTTCAAGGTCGGAATGGCCCGATATTTCCCCATTCCAGGAACCCGGACCCGGTACCCGGTTTGGAAGTAGCCATGCCGCTAAAGACGGCATGGCTACCTCCATACTAGTAATGAGGCCCTATGTCTGCTATCCCTGCGAAGCCTCTCCAGTAGACAATAAGCTGATCCATAAGTAGTATAGCCAAAAGACCATACACTATGTTATGATGCACAGTTAAGTAAACGCGATCAGGGGATGGATGTAGCCGAAGTGCAGTAAAAAGAAATGTTTTTAATTTCCCGTTAAATGTGGAAATGTTTTTAATTTCCCAGAGTAACAGGGGAATGGAATTCTGTAGTCAAGGGAGAGCTAGTGAACAGATGGACTCCAATTTCAACTCTTTTTGCATTGTGTGGTAGAGAAAAGGAGAAGATGAAAGGTTTATGGAGGGAAAGCATAGTTTGGGTTTAAATATGGCAGACCAGCATCCCTTGCTAATAAGGGTCACTCTCCAGTACACACTATTTTGGAACCAATTCTGGAAGCCCCACAGTGTCAAAGAAGAAGACTTGGAGCAGAGGCAATGCCTTCTCACTGCTTCAGAAGCAGCTGTGTTCATGCAGCACAGTTTGCAGTCGAGACACCCAATAGGTAGGGCTGTGAAAAGAGAAACAGAATATCGAGGCTGAGTACCCCAAAAGGAAATACACCAAACGCAGGTCTCAAAGGAACATACAAAGTACTTTATTCTCTATCAAATACTATTACAAAAACAGTGCAAAGTCAGATAGCTATCGGCCCTCAGTACAACACAACGAACTCCAGCGTGGTTCAGTGTGTTCAGTGAGAGAATGTACATTAGAATGCATTTGTTTTTTATACGTTTTGTGAGCGGTAGGGCCAACCCCTTCTTTGGGTTAATATTCTACTTTATGTGTTACTTATTCTAGGGTTCGTTGCCATGTCTAAAATAACCGCTTCTAGCTGGTTCGTTCTTTATTACATGTAACAATAAGTGTATGCATTAACCGTGTATTCTAAATTTCGTATTGCAGGTCTTCTTAAACATTTATAGAATATAGTAAAACAGATGTTCTTTGTCCAATGTGTAAATACATTATCATAATACATACTCGTGGATTGGTTTCATTTCGCGACTAATCCTTTTACACATAGGTCAACGTAGGACGAGGTCTCAGCTCATGACCTCAACAAGTAGCCTGCAGGCAGATTACAGATTAGCGACGTACAGAGGTCAAGGCGGCCATGTTGTATTTTGCAATGACATCGTACACCATTTTAGCTCCCAGGATGACTTTTCCACATAAATCCTAAAATGGCAGTTTGACCTAAAATGGCGGCCTACATATATTAAGGGTCAGGACCTTGTAACACAGATCTCGCAAATGACCTTCGAGCAGCTTGGCGTAGGCCAATATCAATATATTTGTTACAATAGAAGGCACGATATACTTTTTATTCCGACAAACCCCCCTTTTGGCCTATGCCAAGTGCTAAAAAGCTATTTTGGGTCTCCTTATGAATAACTCCATACATCAGTATCCATGTACCCTGAATCACTATCTGAAATATCTATTGCCATTAGGTATTTTACTAATATATCTTTTAACACATATTCGTTGGAAGTTTTATCTGTGGCATACACCTCATGTCCTATCGAATTTATCGCTTGTGCACAACACCCCCCTAATATCAAATACATACCAGGCAGACACTGAATGCAGCAAAAAAGAAACAACAGAACTCCTAAAATAGTTAATAAAACCGAAAGTACCTTCCATCCCCAAGATCGCAAGAAGTCCCAGAACCAAGCGCTCAGATCCCAGTTTCCCTCGGGAACATGCACTTCGGAACCAAGGACGTGCAGATTTTGTATTGCCTTAAAGATAGTTGGGGAGGGATCTGGTGCAAAAACACAGCAAGCGGACCCCACTAATTTACATACTCCACCACGCTCAGCTAGAATGACATCTAATGCCATTCGATTTTGGAGTGCTACTAATCTTATTGCTTTCTGCTCTAATGTCATATTGTAGAGTATATCTGTGGTCCGGTTGATGGTTCTCTCCAGTACTCTCTCTAGTTTTCTAATATCTTCTGAATTTGCTATCTGTCCCCAAAATGGCACAACTGATTTTGCTATGTCTCCCAATACTTGTGCCGGGGTACCACCATTCTCATCCCGTTGTGGACGAGCCTTCGAAACTTCTTTAGTACTTGCTATAAACACCCCAGGTAACAGGATCCCTAAATAACAGGTTCCTTGCCAATCCCTGGGCAACCATGGAAACGCTATATTATCGCAAACAAAATAGACAGGTTCGCCTACATACAAAGGTCTGTCTTTCCCAGTCAAATTTGCAACGTTGGCACAACCTTTAAAATCTCCCATTGACTGAGTGCCATTCCTCTGTATGCAGAAAGAAACTGAATCGGGGCTATGGTCAACAGTGTTAGAAGGAGGCACGGCATCCTTATTGCCTATCGGAGCCATTTTGAAGGAAATCAAAGATTGAAAAGGACGAGACAGTCTATCAGATCGGCCTAATAGAAGCAACATTCGGTCTACTCCTATTCGAAAAAAGAGAGCATCCCAGGGGAGTCAAAACACGTTTCTCAAAACTATTCAAATTGGTACCATCAAAGTTCCCTGAGACGCTATCATTCCATCGGCCAAAGAACAGTGCTCTAAGAGAAGCATAGCAAGCAGTTGTCAACGGTAAAGGATGAATATACCAACCTAGCCCCTTATCCCAGTGTTGCGGTAAATGCGAACAGACCCAACAATTGGATCTGTTAAAAATGGCATGTGTAGCGTTCAGTATAAGTATAAAAGTATTATTATGATACCTTTGTCTGTGCTGGGAATCTCTAGGGGACAAAGTATGCGAATGCACAAAAGGTGTCGAACCGTGCCGTATGTCTATTTTCTTGGACGCAAGTAATATCTGATTTTTCCTGGTTCTAATTGATCCGGAAGCAATGTGTCGTCACTTCCCGTTGGAAGCAACGTATCCGGGACAAACGAAGGGGCTGCGTTTGAAACAGCCGCTCTCGGGTGCAAAATCGGTAGAGAGTGTCGAAACAAAATGGCAGCTTCCCCAAGCCTCCCGGGCTTAGAGATATTCTCCGACACACTGTCAGTGCTGTTTACTGCTTTGGAATCATTGGTTGCAGTATCAGCAAGGGGTTCTGCTTCTTCTGTAACGTGTGGCACAGGGTGAGGAAGTTTCTTGACGTGTGACACGTGGATCCAATTCTTCCGGCCAGTTACCCGCACCGCAGTTTGGGTGACCAACAGGACCTGGAATGGCCCACGCCAGCGAGGCGCGAGGCAGGAGGTGCGCTCAAATGACTTAGCAAGCACCCAGCTACCAGGTCGTATGCCGTGGCCCGGGCCGTCGTACCGCACAGGTAAGGCCTCTTGTACCTGATGGTAAATCAAATACAGGTTTTTAGTCAATTGGCTACAATAATCGGAAAGTAATACATTTTCAATATCTCCTAACTTTCGACATTTTGGCAAATTCCAGATATTGGCAGGTCTCCCCATTACCACCTCAAATGGAGAGAGCCCAGTCTTAGTTTGAGGGGTTGTACGCATGGCTAGTAACACGATCGGTAAGGCGTCCGGCCATTTTAGTTTGGTGCCGGCACACGTCTTAGCGAGCTTGTTCTTGATGATATCGTTGTGTCTTTCTGCTAGTCCGGCACTCTGAGGATGTCTGGCCGAATGGAACCGTTTGTCAATTTGTAACGCTGTACATATCTGTCGGATTACAGCGGCGACAAAGTGTGGACCATTGTCCGACCAGATAACTCTCGGCAAACCGAACCGGGGGAAGTATTGTTTTAACATAGTTTTCGCAGTGGTCATAGCTGTGGCATCTTTAACAGGGAAAGCCTCGACCCACTTACTAAAGGCACAAATGACTACCAATACATATTTGAAATTATTGCACCGCTCCATTTCAATGAAATCAAAGTGAATTACTTCAAATGGGACAGAGGGTGGCCGAAAACCTCCCCTTCTCGGCTGCTGTCCCCTTTCCCACATTATGTTGTAGGCAAATCATACAATTCTGGACATAGTGCTGAGCAATTTTTGAAATTTTGTCATTTACCCACACTCTTTCTAACATTTTCGTCATCTGTTGAGCACATACATGCGTAGGAGCATGTGCCATTACAACCATCATTGGCATATACGCATCGGGGAGTAACCATTTCCCATCCACCTTGTCCACCCAACACCCATCGTCATCAAGTTCTCCCAAGCCCTCAGCCCACCTCTTTGCTTCTTCTACTGTGGCATCGGCTTGGATATCCCGTACAGACCCCACTCCCTCATCCATTACATTAGCTTTTTCAGTTTTCCTTGAAACATATATCTCCGTAAGGAGATCATTGGCAGTTTGTCTGGCTATTTGATCAGCGAAAGCATTCCCTTTTCCAATGTTATCTATAATCTTGCGAAGTGCTGCACATTTTACAACTGCTAACTGGGTAGGGGGCGCAAGTGCTGAGAGAAGTTGCACTATTAGGGTACCATGTTGGATCTTGGTGCCATGCGAGGTTAGAAATCCTCTTTCCGACCAAAGTCTCCCAAAGTTGTGAACCACCCCAAAGGCATACAGACTATCAGTGTATATATTTACTGCAAGCCCTTCGGAAAGTTCACAAGCTAGGGTTAAGGCTATAATCTCTGCGGCCTGCGCAGAATTATGTGTAATTCTCTTAGTTTCCACAACCGTGCTTAGGGTAGTAATTGCATAAGCGGCTGTGGATGTATCATCCGGAAGTTTAAAGCAGGAGCCGTCACAAAACAGCTCCCCTTGCGGATTATCCAAAGGGGTATCTTTCAAATCAATCTTGCCCTTTGTTTCTTGCTCGGTCGTGTACAAACAATCATGTGCTTCTTCGTCACCGCAAGTAATATCTTGCGGGAAAGGTAGGAGTTTGGCCGGATTAAGAACACAACACCTCCTGATTTGAATGTGAGGGGCAAACAAGATCAATTCGTATCTCGTCAACCATTTCGGAAGTGAGGTGTTGCGTTTGAGTTCGGTTCAATAGAACATCTACAGAGTGAGGCACCATCAGGGTTAAATCATGGCCTAAGACCATTTCCTCACTCTATTTTACAGACGCAGCAGCAGCGACAGCATGCAAACATCTTGGCAAAGCGCATGCTACAGGATCAAAGGCGGAGGAATAGTAACCGCAGAGCCTATTCTTCCCTCCATGCTCCTGCGTTAATACAGCCAAAGCACATCCATCACGTTCATGCACAAACAATACGAAGGCCTTTTCATAGTTTGGTGTGCCCAAAACTGGTGCAGAGCATAATGCAGTCTTAAGCAAGTCAAGTGAATGCTGGTGTTCCGAAGTCCATGGCAATGGCGAAGAAATGCCCTTCTTCGTCAAGACCAACATCGATTTTATCACTAGTGAAAAATGTGGGATCCATAACCTACAGTAAGAAGCCATACCTATCAAGGCCCTAACTTCCTTCTGCGTATTTGGGACAGACATACCAGAAATGTGTTTTATTCTTTCAGGTGTCAATCTTCTTCCCTCCTTTGACAGGAGACCTCCTGGCAACAATATTGAAATTTCTTAAGCAAAGCTTTGTGACCATGCTTAGCTAGATGAATAAGTAGTAACACAGTGCCCTCCTTACAGGCAGTCTCAGAGTCTGCAGCCAAAAGCAAATCGTTAACGTACTGAAGCAAAGTACAAGTAGAGGGCAATTCAAGGGTATCAAGTTGCTCTTTCAAAGCCCTACTATAAATACTGGGACTCTCTGTGTACCCTTGAGGTGCACAAGTAAATGTAAACGCACGTCCCCCTAAGGTGAAGGCGAACAAATATCTACTATCCTTGTGTATACGAATACTAAAGAACGCATTCTTTAGGTCCACAACACTAAAGTAAGTATCTGTAGCAGGAATCATGGTTAAGATCGTTTTCACATTAGGCACAATTGGAAACTGCGGTGCCACGACTTTATTAATGGCACATAAATCAATTATAAAACGGAATGGAATTACATTATCACCTTTCTTGTACACGGGTAAAATCGGACTATCACACAAACTTCCTGAGATTTCTTCAATCAGACCACAGTGCACAAAATCGGAGACAATACATTTCAAAGCTTGCTCGCCCTCAACCGAAATCTTATACGGGGGAATGCGTGGCAGCTCAATTCCATGTTTCAAAACTATCTTAACGGACTCAATCTGCAAAACACCGACATCATTGTCATCGACAGCCCATAAGCTTTCTGGTACATCAATGAATTCTGGAGGCAAAGGTCTAGTCAGAAATTGCGAGGTAGAAGATTGCTGCGGTGAAATTATCAAGCGGACTCCATCAGAAGAACAATAAATCACTGCATTTAATTCTTTTAACAAGTTCAATCCCAGCAAGTTTTCCCCGCAATCCGAGGTCAATAGGAAAGGACACTGGCCCGTAAAAGGACCCAAAGAAATAGGTACTGGCATATAGACTGGACAAATAACAGGAGTACCGGAAACCCTACAGAAACATTGGTTTGCCCTGACAGTGGAACGTTTGGAACCCGTGAACGATCAATGGAACACTTCTGCGCTCCAGTGTTTATCAAAAACTGATGTTTCCTATTTCCCACTATCATTTCAACGTAGGGACCTTTCTGATTGATGGGAATAGGTGTAGGTTCCAAATCCTGCTTCGGGCAATCCTAACGAAACAGAATATTGTCAAAAGGAAGCTCTTCAGACAAATATGCAGCGGTAGGATGATCGAATATGTTCCTAGTATCCACACTCGGAGTCTGATTGTCCTGCGAAAAAGGTTGCTGAGGGTCCTGTGTGAACTGACCTCTACAAGGGCCCCCTACGCCAGGGCGACCTCTAGATCGCCTACCCATGTTATTATTCAACCTCTGTTGAAGGACGGGGCATTGTGCTCGCCAAGGATCCTCTCGTCGACAATAAGCACATTGATTAATGTTCACAGGACACAAGGGCACATTCCCCTGTGGGACATACTGCCCTCTAACCTGAGAGTTACCCCCTCTGGGGCCTCTAACAATTTGCTGCAATAACACCTTTGTCTTTCAATCACCTTTCCATTTTTCAATCCTATCTTTTTCATTGTTGACACGATTTTCATATTACTGAGCCATATGCATTACTTCTGATTGCGATTTCGCCTGCCAACCGCTCTCAGAGGACATAATCTGTGACTGGATGTCAGGCAGCAATCCACATACAAATGTATCCATAAATAACCTTTTCCCAGACTCTGTGCCTAAGTCTTGTCCACTGAAATCCAAAAATACCTGTTTGAAACGGTTAAAGAACTCGGTAGCACTCTCAGACTTTCCTTGGACATAGGCCGTAAGCTTGTCCCATATAATTCTTTTTTCGGGAATTATGGTTTTTAATTTTGCAATGATTCTATCAGGCAAAGTTAATATCACCTGCTGTGGTCTTTCACCAGCTGGCCTTTCCCCATCGAATCTAGTTAAATTCGCCCATGTATCTCCCAGGCCGGGTACATCGTCAATAGTTCTAACTTGTTTCCATAAATCTATGGGCAGGAGTACTGGAAACAACAAATCAATGTCACCCAAGGTGAACACTGAGGATTGCAAAACGGATTCCATCTCTTTCTAGAACCCTGTCGGATTTTTCCTAAAATCAGGAATAGACTGTCTAATGGTGTTCACTTCCTGTCGTGAAAAGGGGACGTGAACGAACTGTGATACATAATGTGCGGGAATGTCCACAGCGGCTATTTCTCGTGCAGCATTGGCCGCAACCTCAACCTTCGGGACAAATGTCGGAGGTACCTCTCTCATGGGCAACTGAGATGTAGGCAACTCCGAACGCTTACTAAGCAACAGAGCTAAATTGAGTGCTAAAGCAGTCGAAGAAGTGTCAGACGAAAAAGCTCTCTTATAAATACTCAATAAGTCTGTGGGACAACTAATCTTCCTCTTTACATATTCATCTTGCAGGTACTCTATCATTACCTGTATCACTTTTCTCTGCATTTCCAACGTATATTGACTATATGCGTCATATACCTCAACTGGAGTTATCGATATGTCTGAAATCCATCTAATCGCATCTTTCTTACAAATTCGCATTTCCTCCAATATCGGTTTACAACAAGGAAGGTACCGTTTCTGTACATACATACTTTCCTCTTCATCATCCTCATTCCGTATCCTTTCTAACTCCTTTCTATATTCAAATAACCTTTCGACATGCTCATTTACCTTCTCCACAGTATCTCTGGAAAGTGCTAAAGTATTTAGATCCCTTAACCCTTGCGGAACATCCGTATTATTTAATCTTCCCCACATTATACATAACTGAATCCCCAAACCTTCAATAAAAACATTTTTCTCAGAAAAACTATCCGTATTAGAAAGTGTGGAAAAAACACTAGCCTGATCATCCTTCTCCATACAATGTTTAGCCCATGCAATTAACTCACGTTTCTTCTCCGGTGGTACAGTACTGCGAGTGACGACCTTCGAGCCTGCACCATGATCGATTACAAGCGGCCCAAGACCACTTGGAAGAGAGGGAATAGGCAAATTCGATGGAGGAGCTATAACAGGTGCGACAGGAAGAGGCAGAGGAGCAGGCGGAGGAACAACAGTCAAAGGAATAGGAACAACAGGTTGAGTAGGAAGAATAGGAATAACAGCAGGGAAAGGTACTGCAGCAGGAAGAGGAGCATACGGAGGTGGCGCAGAGGCACCAGGCCTTCGTTCATTTAATATTTTCTCAAAAAACTCATCAAAATCATGGAGATCTTTGGAAGGATAGATTTTCTGAATACCAAGTGAAAAAGCCCTTTCCATATTTTTAGCCGACTCAGCCTGTTTATCCTGATCATATAATAATGCTTTTTCGGAAACCGTCTTATGACGGCGGGCATGTTTTTCTCTACTCTTAAGCTGTTGTAATGCCTCTTTTTTCCAATTCTGTAAAACATCAAATGCTGCAGGTCTAGCCTTTTTCTTTAACAATACTGACTCCAAATATTCAATGCGAAGGATCTCAAAACTACCATTGATTGGCCACTGAAGTTCTGAGGTATGTCTGGTTTGTCTGTGCCCAATATCATTAAATACTATACTTCCAATGCCATGCTTACAGTACATAGTACATGCCGGCGACCCCTCCTGTGGTGCCAGACGGCTAAATTCCAAAGATTGTCTATCACTGCGGAACAATGCCCTAAAGCAGGTAGACAATTTCCCAGGCGTATATCAAATTCTTGATGTTACCTGGTCAATAATTGTGTCTGCAGATACAATGCGCCAAAATTCAAATTGCCAGGGTTCAATTAAGAATCGAGTCACGACTCACCTGGCCAAACCTAAGGAGGACCGATCAGTACTTCTAAGAATCTTACCTAACTAATCTTACCTTGCGTATGGTGATTTCGGCAAATCTGCCCGCCTCGATAAGTGGAACCCCCGTCAAGATGCCGTCTCAGACCACAGGCTTGTCGTCCAGGGATCGGATCGTGCAGCGCTGCTGAGGTGTCGCGTCTCATCCAGGGGCCCCTTACTTTTGTACACCGTCCGATCCCGGTCCGATAGCAAGTGTCAAACTTCAACAATCTGGCATCAATCTTGAGGGTCCCTATTCGGGCACCAACTATGAAAAGAGAAACAGAATATCGAGGCTGAGTACCCCAAAAGGAAATACACCAAACGCATGTCTCAAAGGAACATACAAAGTACTTTATTCTCTATCAAATACAATTACAAAAACAGTGCAAAGTCAGATAGCCATTGGCCCTCAGTACAACACTACGAACTCCAGCCTGGTTCAGTGTGTTCAGTGAGAGAATGTACATTAGAATGCATTCGTTTTTTATACGTTTTGTGAGCGGTAGGGCCAACCCCTTCTTTGGGTTAATATTCTACTTTATGTGTTACCTATTCTAGGGTTCGTTGCTATGTCTAAAATAACCACTTCTAACTGTTTCGTTCTTTATTACATGTAACAATAAGCGTATGTATTAATGGTGTATTCTAAATTTCGTATTGCAGGTCTTCTTAAACATTTATAGAATATAGTAAAACAGATGTTCTTTGTCCAATGTGTAAATACATTATCATAATACATACTCGTGGATTGGTTTCATTTCGCGAGTAATCCTTTTACACATAGGTCAATGTAGGACAAGGTCTCAGCTCATGACCTCAACAAGTAGCCTGCAGGCAGATTACACATTAGCGACGTACAGGGGTCAAGACAGCCATGTTGTATTTTGCAATGACCTCGTCCACCATTTTAGCTCCCAGGGTGACTTTTCCACATAAATCCTAAAATGGCAGTTTGACCTAAAATGACGGCCTACATAGATTAAGGGTCAGGACCTTGTAACACAGATCTCGCAAATGACTTTCGAGCAGCTTGGCGTAGGCCAATATCAATATATTTGTTACAATAGGAGGCACTACATACTTTTTATTCCGACAGGGCGGTCAAGCTACAATCCATTTGCATAGTCTATTCGAGCAAGAACTAATGCAACAATGCAGATACTTGCTGCTAGATGTAAGGAAGGAAAATACTTACAGAAAGGTATCAAAGCAGAGAAATCTGTTCTGTAGTACCATTGAGATCTGTAGAGCCAGAGAATCTTTGTGGGAGAAAATTAACACTAATGTGCACACCTCATTGGCTGGTGTGGGGCAATCTCAGTGTTCAGAGGCCACCATCCATCCCTGGAAGCATCTGCAACAAACTATAAACTACACCAGAAATCCAGAGAAAGCATCTCCGACATTCCATAAACGACATCACATTTTCCCAGTGGGCATTCTTAGCGTATCATTGACTACATCTGCATTGCATCTTCAGCAGATCGCAAACTACAGACAATCTCCATCGCCAGCAAACCATGCATTACGCTAGCAGTCCAGAGGAAGCATTACCAATAGGCTCTGAACTACACTAGCCACCCCCATCTCCAGCAGCCAATAAAATACATCTACAGTTCCTATGTTCATAATCAAATACATTACAAATCCTACCTAGAACAGGCCACACACTACATCAACAATCCAAGCGGCCATAAAGTATAACAACAATCCATAGAACAGGGTCTATGACACCATGCCAGCAGCATCCCCATAATCCCTTAGGAATTACAACAGTCTAAGGGCAGCATGGAAGAACCCAAGCCAACATCTGCAGCAAGACCTCATGTGGGAATGATGCCCGTGACTTTAAGTCAGCATTCAGGATACTGAGCCAATGACTGTAAAAGCTCATGAAGAACTACTGTCCAAAATCTCATACAAATTGTCACCAGCAAGCAATGTTAGCAGTGGGTTTATAGCTCAGAGTAGGCATTGTTAGCAGTGGGTTTATAGCTCGGAGTAGGCAATGTTAGCAGTGGCTTTATAGCTCAGAGTAGGCAATGTTAGCAGTTGGTTTATGGCTCAGGGTAGGCAGACTTAGCAGTGGGTTTATAGCTCAGGGTAGGCAATGTTAGCAGTGGGTTTATAGCTCAGGGTAGGCAATGTTAGCAGTGGGTTTATAGCTCAGAGTAGGCAGAGTTAGCAGTGGGTTTATAGCTCAGAGTAGGCAGTGTTTGCAGTTGGTTTATAGCTCAGGGTAGGCAGAGTTAGCAGTGGGTTCATAGCTCAGGGTAGGCAATGTTAGCAGTGGGTTTACAGCTCAGGGTAGGCAGAGTTAGCAGTGGGTTTATAGCTCAGGGTAGGCAGAGTTAGCAGTGGGTTTATAGCTTAGGGTAGGCAGAGTTAGCAGTGGGTTCATAGCTCAGGGTAGGCAATGTTAGCAGTGGGTTTACAGCTCAGGGTAGGCAGAGTTAGCAGTGGGTTTATAGCTCAGGGTAGGCAGAGTTAGCAGTGGGTTTATAGCTCAGGGTAGGCAGTGTTTGCAGTTGATTTATAGCTCAGGGTAGGCAGCGTTAGCAGTGGGTCTATAGCTCCGGGTAGGCAGTGTTTGCAGTGGGCATACTCCACTGGACAGGAATTGTTAGTAGCAAGCATATTGCTTAGGGCACATGGTGTTAGCATTGGGCAGGCTGTGATGGCAATAGGAATACTGCTCAGGAAAGTGTGGCAAGGTCCCAGCCCTTTCATTATAAAACCACCACATTGAGCTCCCCTGGACTTCCAATAAAGTCCCTAAGCTCCCGAATTCCTACAAGCCACATTTTTAGGAGTGCATCATGTTCATGGATCTGCATGAATCCTCGGATCCAGACTCAGAATGTGTAGACTTGTTCGGGTCCGAGGACCCATGGGAAATGTTTGCAAACCTTTGGAAAAGATCTGTGAGCCCACCAACATGCAGGAGCACCTAAAGATCAAAAGGAAACATGGTAAACACCGTAACAACCCTGAAATCCATCCCACAGCAGTGGCATACAGACTGACTCAGCATACAGGCAGCAATCCTTGTTACTCCTGAAGCCAAAGGAGTAAAAGGGATTGGCCACCAGCCCTCACATGACTTTAGGCCGCGCCCCTAACACACCACATGACTCATGGCACGTGGCCCTATCAGGAGACAGACAGCCCCAATAGGCCAGGTGCAATGACTGAAGTAAGCCACAGCCATGGAAGGGACTGGATAAACTTGCCTTTAAAAGGCAGCCAGGCTAGGCAGAGATGGCCAGTCCATCTGAGAATTGTATGAAGGAAGAATGCAGATCCTGGGAGACCCCATGAAGGAAGGCTTGGCAACAGGAAAGGCTAGAGGAGGAACCTCTGAGAAAGGTAATGGTGTGCAGTGAAGCGTGAGAAGTGTGGGAAAAGTTATATTTAGTAAAGAGAGATGTGTTGGAGCTTGAAGGGGGGAACATCTATGAGGAAAAGAATGGTACTGGTTGAGAAGAAATGGCTGGAGCAGGAAGGGGAGTTGGAAGCAGAGAGAAACATAGTTTGGTCTGGAGCAGCAACAGTGAGATACCATTTAGGAAAGGATAGGATCTTTGTGAGCAAAGGAGAGAGGAGACAGGAGGTTGGAGTAGTGAACTAAGAGACAGACACCATCAATAGTACATGAGTAAATGAGTACCAATTTCGATTGGGTAATAATAGTAATAGTAATGTATGTACATATGTCCTATCTAAAACACTTTACATTATAGCGCTATATAAAGAACAAATTATTATCATTATTATTATTACTAATAATAATAATAATAGAGACAGGAAAGGGTTGATAACCTAAAGAGGGGGATAGTCTTAGGCCCTTAGAGAGGAGATAAGGAAAACACAGAGGTCTCGCGGGCCAAATTGATGTAATGGAAAGTATCAAAGCAGGTGGACAAATGAGACAACACGACTATACAGTGGGGAAGGAAGAACAGCCCAGAAGGACAAAGTGCAAAGAAAGCGCCCAGGGCAAACCTCTAGAGAAGCAGTGAATAAAAAGGGGGAGAAGGGACATGCTTGTCCAACAAACCCCGCCTGAGTGCAAGTGTCAAGAATCCGGAGACAAGAGGTAAGAAGGGTGGAAAAGCTGCTCAAGGTGGAAGTTGGGTTGAGGAATGGCCAGTAGACTAAAGGGGAGGAGATTGTGCTAGGGTTTGTGGCATACATGGTTTACCCGAATTATCATTCCAAAATGGACCTCGGTTAAGACCTAGATAGAAAACATAGACAAAGATCTAACCTATTAAGAGATTGGATAGTAGCATAACATATCAGGGCTAGCAGGAAGAAGTTCCTTGGTAACATTCTCCTGTGCTTCACTCTTGGTTTTGTTCTAGCCCCTTTCATTTGCTTTTGGATTTATAATTCCTGTCGGACATGTCTGCCTGTCTGCCCCACTCTCCTTCGGTCAGATCCTCATCTTTCTTCTCTGCTCTGTGCCTTCCCTATCCTCTCTGTGCTGTCTCTCGGAATGTGCGCCTGTTACGTTTAGTGTTCATAAGCAATGATGTTCTCCCTCTCTGCTCTCCCTCGCCCATGGTCCCGCTGTTAATCTTTGTCCGGAGGCAGTTCCATACTGGCCTCTACTTTTGGCAAGACTACAGCTGGCCCTATTGGTGCAGCTTTTTCACCCCAGCTACAGCTCCACACTTTTCTTTGGTAAAACATGTGTCTATTTCGCTTCTACGCTCTAATGTGAACAAGGGGGTACACCGGCTTCTCAGGGCAGTTGTGTTTGGCAATTTTTTCCCTTAGGCTTTAGGATTATTTCTGCCTGTTCTCTTGGACTACAGAGGATAGGGCGAGAGATGGAGGTGCCAGCATCGCCCTCTCCTATAAAATTCTTGTGTGTACCAGATGCACTGCTCATTAATTCTGGCAACTAATATATTTCCTTTTGCATCTACCAGGCATCATGTGAAGAACCTGCCCTTGACCTTCTCTTGTGTTGTCTTCCTTCCTATGGATAATGGAAGCCATAGGTGTAGAATTCCCCTGGGAACTCTAATGTAAAGTTATAAGGAAGGGCCTGTCCTCCGACTTCCAAGATTCTGTGGGGAATCCTGTGGATGCCCCATCAAAACCCTGCCTAAAGTGTCCTCCCAGGGGGCCAGGAGATGGCAGACACTTTCTAATCCCAATCCTGGGGGTGGTGTACTGCGGAAGCATCACCTGGGTGGAGACAGGACCCAGGGTAATGAGGAGAGTCCATGGGATGAGACATGGTATTTTTCCTCGCAGAGGGATATTGTCATGATCTCTGCTTCCAAAAGATCAGGACTTGCCCGACTCCCTTGGAAGCAGACCCATAACCCCGGTTCTGAGTGCCAGCCAGTCCCAATTGGGACCTTTTGGACCCTGTCCTGGCGCCAGTGGCACCAGGCTCATAAAGATGCCCAGTCCCAGCGCTGGAAGCGCCGGGCTCATAATGCTTGGGTGGACTTACCTGCAACAGACCATGCTGCTTACTTACCTGCCAGTTGAACCCCTGATCCTCTTCTGTTTGGGACTACTTTTCCTGTTGGGTGGGGCAGGAGCCACTCCCTAGGTTCAGAACACTGGAACTCTTCTGGAAAGCAGGAACGCTTTTCTTACCTAGGCGTGGCTGTGGAAGGAGACACCTAAGCACTACAGGAGGCTATTTAAACCACACCCGATGGATGAATCTTGCTTTGCGTTATTCTGCATTCTCTGCAGCAGAACGCTCATCGTGTCTTCTGCTTCTGATCCTGGGCCTAAGGGAACAAAGGCTTACCATCCTGGAATCCAGTCTTCAGCAGCACCTGTAAAGACAAAGAAAGAACAGGTTAGCACTACGGTCTTCAGTGGCAGCGCATCTCTTACCTGGTCCATCGGCTGTCACCAACGCCTCGTGCTGCATTCCGGCATCTGAAAGACAAAGGCTTACCTACTCTTCGCATGCTCCGGAGGTCTTCGCACTGCATTCCGGCATCTGAAAGACAAAAGCTTACCAGCTCTTCGCACGCTCCGGAGGCCTTTGGCGCTGCATCCCGCATCTGAAAGACAAAAGAAGGTGCGTTTAAAGACATTGGGCAACTTTATTACTCACGTGCCATTACTCCTTCCCACGCCGAATCCAGTGGGTATTCCAGCACCCTTCAGCTTCTCTAAAGCTCCGAACTTGTACCTGCAAGATAAAAGGGACAGTTAGTGCGCATCGTGAAGCAGGCTACAAGCGCTTACTTACGTGCTTCCAGGCGCTTCTATTCCTCACGCGGGTTCGATCCTCAACTCTCATCAGCCCGCCATCCGCCATCGCCGGAACCCTGCAAAACAAGAGATATCATTACAAAAGACTTTTAAGACATTTGAAGTGCCCAGAATTTACCGTTCGTGCAGTTAACGACGGACAGCAGTCCTCTGAGGTCAAGAGGCCTGCACCCTTATCCAGTGAAGAAACTGGTTACGGCACCCTGCCCCGAGGCAGATGGAGAGCTCGGCGTTCACTTACCTAAGGTGAGGGCATTAACCTTTGGGGTTCTACAGGAGAAGAGAAAGGGAAGAGGAGAGAGGCACCCAATAACCCCAGTTCATTAATCCCATATTTTCTATCTGCAGACATCTTACCCTTCGAGTCAGACATACAGTGCACAGAGGTCCAGCCCAAAGAGCCAACCGTGTGTTACACATCACCTTTGAAGATACGGCATTCACCCAGTCAAGACCGGCGCCTCTGCGGGAATCAGGTGAGCGTTACAGAACGCAAAGCCTACCGCAAAACTCCCACCCAGGCGCTATGGAAACCTCGGATACCGACCAGCTAGCCCAGTTACTTGGGGAACTAAGAGCAGAAGTGCATGCAGCCCGTCAGGAAACGAATGCTCTAAGAAGGGAACTGATTATTTCCAAGGAGCGAACAGACGATCTCGCTAGACAATTGCTACAGTCACAAGCCGGACAAACTCCGTTACCCGCATCAGGGGCAAATCTTCCTTCAACATCCTCTACGAACCCAGTGCAGATCAACCTACCTGGGAATGTACCTCTGGCTCCGCCCGAACGATTTTCTGGTGACCCAAAGAGGTTTGCAGTATTTATTAATCAGTGCCGGTTGCACTTCTTATGCCGGGCAGCAGCCTTTCCAACTGATCAAGCTAAGGTAGCTTTCGTGCTTTCGTACCTTAGTGGCAATGCGGCAGACTGGTCGATCCCTCTAGTTAATCAAGATGATCCGGTTCTCCATGATTTTCAAGCTTTTCAGCTCAGTATGGAAAAACTGTTTGCAAGACATTCACAGGGGCAGGCCTTGGACAATGAGCTCCTTTCATTGCAACAGGGTAATCAAGACCTTTTGGCTTATATTGCGTCTTTCTACAGACTGATAGTGGAAACTCGATGGCCTGAGGACAAAAGGATTACGCTGTTTTATAGAGGTCTATGTGGAGAGCTCAAAGATGTGTTAGCCCAAGTAGTGAATCCCCCGCAAGACTGTTCGGACTATATTGACTTAGTCGTTCAAATTGACCACAGACTGCAGAACAGGAAGGCAGATCGTTCCAAGTTTGATGCTCGAGTATTTTCCAAACCACCAACTCCTACCAAAGGAGTAGACTCTGGGGAACCCATGCAAATAGGGGGCCTGAAAGGACCACTAACACAAAAGGAGCGGGAAAGGAGAAAACAGCTGCAATTATGCCTCTATTGCGGAAACTCGGGGCACTTTCTTCGAGACTGTCCGGTGAAACCAGCCAAGAAGGCAGTAGGAGCTGCAGTTACCAGGGTCACAAACTCTGAGCAGGGAAACGACCTCGCCCGACAAGAATAGAGGTCCTCTTGCCGAGCGTTAAAACCAGTTCCGTGACCTCGCATTTCGTGATACCTATGGTCCTCATTAGCCCTGAACATCCGGATCGATTACATGCGATTGAAGCTTACGTCGACAGCGGTGCCATCGGCAATTATGTGGATCATGAAATGGTTTTGAGGATGAATCTGACTCTTTGTCCAAAGGCTGTAAAGGACGTCATTACTACGGTGGATGGTACGGAGATAGCCTCCGGACCAGTAACGCATACCACCCAAGAAGTGACGCTAGTAAGTCAAGATGGACACCATGAGAAGATCGTGTTCGATGTGATCAAGGCCCCTCAGTTCCAGATTATTCTAGGAATTCCTTGGTTAGAGAAGCACAATCCTCAGATCTATTGGCGAGCAAGAACGGTTCAGTTTCCAGAATGTGTCTCTACTTGTCACCCTCGACCTGGTGTTGCACTGGCAGCAATTTCCTCGGAGGCTCCCCAGTTACCTCCTGAATACCTAGAATTCCAAGATGTTTTCCGGAAGGATCAGGCTAACTCTCTACCTCCTCATAGGTCTTATGACTGCCAGATAGACCTGATACCTGGATCTACTCCTCCTTGTAGTAGAATTTATGCCCTCACCGAGCCTGAGAATCTTCACCTCCGACAATACCTGGATCAATACCTAGCGAATGGGTTTATTCGTCCTTCCAAGTCCCCTGCTTCCTCAGCTTTGTTCTTCGTTCCAAAAAAAGAAGGGGACCTTAGAACTTGTATAGATTATCGCGCCCTGAACCAGATCACCATTAAGAATAGATATCCGTTACCTTTGATCCCTGAACTCCTGGACCAAGTCAGAAAAGCATGCATATATACAAAGCTGGATCTTAGAGGAGCCTACCACTTGGTACGAGTAAAAGAGGGCGATGAATGGAAGACGGCCTTCCGCACCAAGTATGGGCTATTTGAATATCAGGTCATGCCCTTCGGACTTTGCAATGCCCCGGCCGCCTTTCAATATTTTATGAACAATGTCCTCAGAGAGCTCATAGATATGTGTGTTGTTGTTTACATTGACGACATCCTCGTTTATTCTTCATCGGAAACTGAACATCGGAAACACATGAAAATGGTCCTCGAGAGATTGCGTCAACACAAACTTTTCGCTAAGTTGGAAAAATGTGTTTTCAACGTGACTGAAGTTGAATTCTTGGGATTCATATTATCACCTAGCAGAGTGCGTATGGATTCAAAGAAGGTCGATGCAATTCTCAAATGGCCATCGCCATCCTCCGTAAAAGGTGTTCAAAGCATGTTAGGCTTCGCTAACTTTTACCGCAGGTTTATCCCCGAATTCTCTCGAATAGTCCAGCCCATCACCACCTTGTTAAAGAAAAACAAACGTTTTGAATGGTCTACCGAGGCGGAACAAGCTTTCCAGAATTTGAAGACTAGATTTATCTCTGCCGCGATCTTTAAACATCCTCGCCCAGAACTCCCCTACATCGTTGAAACTGATGCTTCGAGCCTTGCCATGGGGGCAGTTCTATCACAAAAGGACCCAGTATCCAATCAGTTGCATCCCGTGGCATTTTGGTCCCGCAAATTCTCGCCTCCTGAAATCAATTACACTATTACTGATAAGGAACTTCTAGCTATCAAGTCCGCCTCTAAAGCTTGGCGGCATTATCTTCTGGGGGCCCGACACACCGTTACTGTGATTACAGATCACCGAAACCTGCAATATTTGAAAACCGCAAAAGCTCAATCCTCTAGGCAACTCTGTTGGGCACTATTCTTTGCCGAGTTTGACTTCATAATTACCTATCGACCTGGTACAAAAAACGGTAAAGCTGATGCCCTTTCTCGGATGGGAGTGGAAGAACATTTGATCAATCCTAAACCTGTACCTATCATTCCCGAACAAAGAATTCTAGGTGTAATCGCCACACAATCCATAGAGGAAGTTAAGGATAAAGCCAGGCTACTGGTAACTCCAGCAGACATACAGAATTGGCATCTGCAGGGAAAAGACTTTACGGTGAAGGACAACCTATTATATTTCCAAGAACGGTTATACCTGCCCAGCACAGATTTACAGAAAAAGGTAATCTCTTGTTATCACGATTCTTTAATGGAAGGACATTCCGGTATGACCAAGACCTCAGAAAAGATCAAGCGCTACTTCTGGTGGCCGTCTTGGAAAAAAGATATCAGAGACTTTATAATGTCCTGTGGAGTATGCGCCCAAAACAAGAGTCAAAAGGAAAAACCAGCCGGCCTCTTACGCCCTATTGACATCCCGCCTCGCCCTTGGCATACGCTTTCTATGGACTTCATCACCGATCTACCTCCATGCTCCGGATACAATACGATCCTAGTAATCGTGGACCTATTCTCCAAGATGGCGCATTTCATTCCACTCAAAGGCTTACCAACAGCAGCAACTCTGGCCCGAGAATTTCTCGAAAACATCGTCCGACTGCACGGTTTTCCTTCAGTTCTAATTTCGGATCGAGGTAGTCAATTTATTTCTCATTTTTGGCGAAGTTGCTGTCGGTCGGCTCAAATTGATGTGAGACTTTCGACCAGCCACCACCCTCAAACCGACGGACAAACCGAGAGGACCAATCAAACTCTGGAACAGTATTTGCGCTGCATGCTACAACAAACTGAAAAAACTTGGAAAGATATCCTTTGGATAGCCGAATATGCCTACAATAACTCTGTCCACTCGGGAACTGGGAAGACCCCGTTTTTTCTTTTATACGGTAGTCACCCTCGAACCTCGGAGTTGGATCCACTCCAAGATCTTGGAACACCAGCAGTAGACCACCTGCATTCTACAATCACCCAAGCCTTTAAGGAAGCCGTTTCTCACCTTCAAAGGGCTAAAGAACAATACAAGAAAGGAGCAGACCAACATCGGAAGGAAGCCCCCCAATATCAAGTAGGAGATCAAGTCTGGTTATCCACCAAATATGTACCTCTAAAAGGACCACGCACATTCAACCCAAGATACCTTGGTCCCTATTCCATCACTACCATAGTAAATCCAGTAGCGGTCAAGTTGGACTTGCCCCCTCACATGAAGATACATCCGGTCTTCCACGTCTCTCTATTAAAACCCGTGCAACCTCAAACCCGACTAACTACATCTCCAAAACCTATTCTAGTTGATGGAGAACTCGAGTTTGAAGTCAAAAGCATCCTGGATTCCAAGATCTCCAAATCTAAACTATTTTACCTGATTGACTGGAAAGGCTACGGTCCCCAAGAAAGATCCTGGGAACCTGCAGAATATGTCCACGCGCCTCGTCTAATCAAAAGATTTCATCGAACATTTCCTAACAAGCCCAAACCCCCGGAGAAACCCAGTTTGGGAGGGGCCTTGAGGGGGGGTGCTGTCATGATCTCTGCTTCCAAAAGATCAGGACTTGCCCGACTCCCTTGGAAGCAGACCCATAACCCCGGTTCCGAGTGCCAGCCAGTCCCAATTGGGACCTTTTGGACCCTGTCCTGGCGCCAGTGGCACCAGGCTCATAAAGATGCCCAGTCCCAGCGCTGGAAGCGCCGGGCTCATAATGCTTGGGTGGACTTACCTGCAACAGACCATGCTGCTTACTTACCTGCCAGTTGAACCCCTGATCCTCTTCTGTTTGGGACTACTTTTCCTGTTGGGTGGGGCAGGAGCCACTCCCTAGGTTCAGAACACTGGAACTCTTCTGGAAAGCAGGAACTCTTTTCTTACCTAGGCGTGGCTGTGGAAGGAGACACCTAAGCACTACAGGAGGCTATTTAAACCACACCCGATGGATGAATCTTGCTTTGCGTTATTCTGCATTCTCTGCAGCAGAACGCTCATCGTGTCTTCTGCTTCTGATCCTGGGCCTAAGGGAACAAAGGCTTACCATCCTGGAATCCAGTCTTCAGCAGCACCTGTAAAGACAAAGAAAGAACAGGTTAGCACTACGGTCTTCATTGGCAGCGCATCTCTTACCTGGTCCATCGGCTGTCACCAACGCCTCGTGCTGCATTCCGGCATCTGAAAGACAAAGGCTTACCTACTCTTCGCATGCTCCGGAGGTCTTCTCACTGCATTCCAGCATCTGAAAGACAAAAGCTTACCAGCTCTTCGCACGCTCCGGAGGCCTTCGGCGCTGCATCCCGCATCTGAAAGACAAAAGAAGGTGCGTTTAAAGACATTGGGCAACTTTATTACTCACGTGCCATTACTCCTTCCCACGCCGAATCCAGTGGGTATTCCAGCACCCTTCAGCTTCTCTAAAGCTCCGAACTTGTACCTGCAAGATAAAAGGGACAGTTAGTGCGCATCGTGAAGCAGGCTACAAGCGCTTACTTATGTGCTTCCAGGCGCTTCTATTCCTCACGCGGGTTCGATCCTCAACTCTCATCAGCCCGCCATCCGCCATCGCCGGAACCCTGCAAAACAAGAGATATCATTACAAAAGACTTTTAAGACATTTGAAGTGCCCAGAACTTACCGTTCGTGCAGTTAACGACGGACAGCAGTCCTCTGAGGTCAAGAGGCCTGCACCCTTATCCAGTGAAGAAACTGGTTACGGCACTCTGCCCCGAGGCAGATGGAGAGCTCGGCGTTCACTTACCTAAGGTGAGGGCGTTAACCTTTGGGGTTCTACAGGAGAAGAGAAAGGGAAGAGGAGAGAGGCACCCAATAACCCCAGTTCATTAATCCCATATTTTCTATCTGCAGACATCTTACCCTTCGAGTCAGACATACAGTGCACAGAGGTCCAGCCCAAAGAGCCAACCATGTGTTACACATCACCTTTGAAGATACGGCATTCACCCAGTCAAGACCGGCACCTCTGCGGGAATCAGGTGAGCGTTACAGATATCTTTAATGCCATTCCGAGAGAGGTTATAGCCTGTTGCCATTCTAATGAGTTTCAGCCTATGGTTAAACGTAAGGTAAAAAAAGGTAAAAAAAAGAACAGGATTAAAACATCTAAATCTATCACATCAAAAGAACAAATCTGTTATATCCCTAAATGTCCTCCTCAATATCAAAGGTATACTACAGAGAGTAGAGAAAGTGTTGTACCTTCTGTCTCTAATTACAATCCCTCTTCTAAAACCCTCAAGGGAATTAAAACCACTAATAAAAGTAGAAGAGGCATGGGAAAACCTAATTCCCTTAAAATGGACTAAATGCCCCAGAATCCCTCAGGGACCGTGACAAAGAAGAGGTATGAGGAAGAAGGCAGAAGTAAAAGACAGGCAAGCAGGCCTAACAGAATTTGCCAGGGCCAGGCAATTAACACTAAGGGCCTGCACCTGAAGCCAATTGCCCAACCTGAGAAGCATAAAACTCTGCAGCACAAAGGAGCGGTAGAAGGAAGCTGGAGCAGGAGCTGGAAGGTCGGCAGTAGTAGTAGAGGAAGAAGCAGAACATGAGGCTGGCAGTTCACAAGGAAGTGTGACAGATTCCAACTGCAGGTTTTGAGTTGGTCCTCTGCTAACAAACCCTGTTTGGCTGTGGCTGCACTGGAAGAGGCTGGGAGATGTTAACAGCCTCTACAAGTGTGCCTAATTGCTGTGAATGCAAAGCTGAAGTGGTTCAGCTACCCGAGGCCCATGTGCAGAAGCAAGGCGAGGGAAATAGGAGAGAAGGGGCCTCTCCATGGTTGAGGCCAGATCAGAAACACCTGTACTGCAGAGGGCTGTGGGTCCCAAGAGTGCCTGAAGCAGTAGTAGCAGAAAGAAAGTCAGGAAGTTGAAGGCACCCACAATTGTTGTTATTCTGGAGCCAGGGAGTAAAGCTTGGCACTCCAATTCACAAGAAACCCCTTGCCGGTAACTTTAACCAGCTAAATGAAACACTCACATAGAAGTGGGTGCGAGTTAAGGTTGTTAGTGGTCGTGAAAATCTAAAGGACATGTATCCAGCACATGTTTGGCACAAGTTAAAGTGTGTAGAAGAGAAGCCTTTTAAATTTCATTGGTGTCTGAAAAACCATTAATGGAGTGGTCGCATGTCTCCTATTAAGCAGTGAAAACTTGAGAGGTAGCAGCTGACTTTACGAATTGTTGCGAGAATATTTACATCAAAGAAAGTGAACTGGATGGACCCCAGCTGGCGCAAAAGACTGGGGGTCTCCAAACAGCCCTGTAAGATGAGCAGCAGCACCCTTGAGATAGATGGGGATGCAGATTCGTACTCTTGCATGAAATAATAATGACAACTCAATAGTTTGGCAAAGGTAGTCCGTTTAATGACAAGTACAAAAAAACAGGGAGTTTAATGAACATCAGCAACCACTCGATCTTCCTTCTCGCTTAAACTCCGATTAATTTCAGAAAAACCACAACCTTTATACAAAAAACTCATCATCATTGATGTGTAATCTTAAATAACCTAACATGCAACTTGATTGGTTATAGGAAGGTAACTTTAACAAAGGTACTATATCTATATATGGTAACGGGGAGAGGGGATTGGATAATAATGTCAGGTGGGGCAACTAAGCCCTTCCTTCGAACTGGCTACTGTAAACGTCACTAAAAGTACGATGTCCCATTGGCTCTACTATCTATAGGACCCTAGATTACATGGTCCACTATGATTGGGTTGGCATGAATCCCACACATTCTTTTCCACTTCCACTTAGCAGCATGTAGAATAATTGGCCAGGTGCAGGGAGTAAGCCTGCACCCCAGCCTTCCTTCAATTTATGTTACAACCATACATCACCTCAGTGGCCCTGTGTCAATTACTGCTTTGTAGTTTAGCCTTGAGGCTGCCTCTTGGTCTGAGAAAGTTTAAGATGGATGGGTACGACAAGGCTCCATGCGTAGGTGTGAAAGTCTCATCCCTTTCTGCCGCCTTGCCATGTAACTAGGACACCGTGAAATCGGCCACTTCTTCGTGGAATTCTGTGTATTTGATTTAATTCTGTCAGTCGTATACCATCTGAGCTTATCTCGACCTTGCTGAACAGGAGACTCTTGCTATTCTTATTTCTAGTTGTAGACATCGCCAGCCTATTCCAGCCTGATACAACCTGGGCCTCTTTGCAGGGTTACCTTGAGCGGGGTTTCACTCCGCCTTTACTTCTTGATTTGTTGCCGTAGCCTTTTAATCTTGAAACCTTTAGTTGACTCTATTCAATTCTGCTGAAGTGCGTAGTGAACTTTTCACTCATCTATAAAGTGCTTTTGAGGTAGATATATGTATAGTTGGCACCTGCCGCAATCTACTTTCTACTAGGCATAGCAAGCTCCGCGATTTCTCTGCATCTTGCGGTTTCTCGCTCATGTACACGTTTAAACGGACTTAATGTCTTCATCGTGCATATGGCATAAGTTTCTTCATCTTGAAATCAACTGTTTCGCCTTAGGCCCAAGATGTCACTTATCCATGGCATTTCGTCTCTTTATCAGCATTCTTAGGTCATTATATGCTCTATTTGTGCATCCGTTCGATCTTCTCATGACGTCATCAGTCGTCTTCTTTTAGTATCTTCTTGGTTTCTTCGGGTATTCTATTCTGACAAATGCTCTTTTGTCGTGTCTGTGGATATGGATTTCTCAGTGGGTACCTTACTGTCCAGGTTTGCTTAGGTGTCGGTACTTCAATAGGTGCTGTTATTCTGATAGGCACTGGGCAGAGCCCAACTGCGGCTCTCTGCTAGTTTATCTGTTCTTCATACGTCACATATTTTGGTGTGAACATTCCTGGCACTTCGAAGGGGGTGACTGGAGTGCAGATGCTGTCTGGCACTTCCTCTTCACTCCCCCCTCTGGGCGATTCATCGACCACTCTTACTTCTTTCTCTGTATTTACTTTTCTGTCATCCTCTAGATCTAGGCATCTAAGTCTGCAGAACTGTTCGTTTGGAGTCCATATCTTTATCACTCCCTTTAAACATCCTGCTGTTCTTACATGCTCATCTTTGTTCCATGTTATTAGTTGACATTCTCCACTTGGATTGCAATAGATCCATTTTCCCACATATTTTCTCTGTTTCTTTGGATACCAAAACTTTGTTCTTTGTGGTGCATAAATGCTGGCCTTCACAAAGTCTCTTATTTCTCCATCAGTCAGGTCTTCGGGCTTCCATCCTGACTCGACGGCAATCATGATTTTCATCCCTATGGCCTTTTTCGCAGTTTTCTGGCACTGAGAGATGATTATCTTGATAGCACAGAATCCAAGCAATATCATCACCAACATGGCTCGTAGGAACTTGAATGCATCTGCCATCCATTGCGGAACCCATGAAAACAGTGATCCAAACCAACTGTCATCATCTACTTCGTCGGCTTCATCAATCATCTGTTTCTGTAGTTTTGTCAGCATACCTATGGCCTCTGTTAAGGTCCCATTATCGTTGTCGTGAGATGGTATAAATGTGCAACATGATGCTCCGATTTTTGCACAAACACCTCCATCCATAGCTGTGATCATGTCTAGGACATATCTGTTTTGGAGAGTCATTAGTCAGATCGCTCTTAACTCTTCTTTGATAACATTGGATCCCTTTATGGTTGTGTTGATGGTATGCAGTCAATCCCATCTGGTTATCTGCAACCATTTAGTATTTGCTCCAATCTGAACTCTTGGCATCAGGATTGTCGTGAACACTGATGAGGTCAAGCTGAACAACCTGTGTTCATATGGGATTGCATGGAAGGCTTCTTCTGATTTGGCAGAGAAGTGGTTTTCTCTCTTCATTCGGCTCATCAATTCCACAGATATCTTCT
Source organism: Ambystoma mexicanum (assembly GCF_040938575.1). Taxonomy (NCBI): domain Eukaryota; kingdom Metazoa; phylum Chordata; class Amphibia; order Caudata; family Ambystomatidae; genus Ambystoma; species Ambystoma mexicanum. The sequence goes on along the minus strand of NC_090931.1, from coordinate 907,811,260 downwards.
TCCTCATATGAGCATCTGCTTTCGGGAAACTGTCGATATTCAGGTCACCCTTTGGAATCACCAATGCTGGAACATGGACATTCACCAATGTGCCTATACCTCCCCAATTCTTCGGCAACCTAATATATGCTTTGGATCCACATGACCAATAATGATCCATGATCACTGCATTACCATGTGCCATTCCTGTGGCATCGAAGATTTGTCCACAGTTCTGATTTTCTTCTATTTTTCTTGTACAATTGTTTCTGAAGCACAGTTTGGCATTCTCCAATGGCACTATCTGTAGGGGTCCTCCTCTGTCTTTGACCCATGTTAGCAGTCTGACCAGTCTCGGCCATAATGGTTTGCATATCCTCTGTGCAGTTTCAATGGTTTCCTTATGTCCAATGATAATCCATGCTCTGCAGATTACTACTCCTTTCTCCCATCCGTCTGGTGAAAGCACTGTTCCCCAGATTTGCATCTGACCTCTGTTCTTCCATCTTTGTGTTTCTTCAGGAGATTTCCCTTGGACGCTCAGTTTCTTGTTTGTTTCCCTTCTGATCTCCGTCCTTTAACTCCAGGCTTATCATATCTTATCACTAAGTTCTTTGTTTTGCCATTGTTTCTTGTCTTTATGTATTGTACATAATCATCTTCATATGGATCCGTCACTTCAGTTGCCCACTTGAGTGAAGCATCACTACCCATGAACTGACCTCTGGTCTTGCACATTGTTATGTGTGACAGTCAGTGTGCTGCCTGCACATCTACACCAACAGCTACATAGATTTTTGACTTCCCCATGCTGTAAGGCAGGAGTGCACATACAAAGCATTCTTCCTCTGAAGTTCGTCTTCCAACTTCCTTCATGTGTTGGTACCATATGTTGTTGCCCAAATGTGCTGTGCTGTCCAAGTAATCGTTGAATTCATTGTTGCCTTCTTGTGTGCTCCTTCTAATTTCTAAGGTCTTCCTGTAGTTTGATATAACCACATCCATAAACATATCTGTATAGCTTCTTCTTGCTGGAGGATTCTCAGGTATCCTCATCAATGATCTGGGCATGTCCACATGCATTATCCTGGTAGGATACGGTCTGGTAAGTTTTTCCTTGTCCTCCTGTCTCTTTTTGGCCCTGGTTATGAACGTCCATATTGATCCTGCCATTGTCTCTTTACGCAATTGTCTTGTAGGCCTTGTGCTCGTCCCTTTCATCACTGGATCAGGCGTGCTTGTCGATGCTGTCTCTGCTTGATCATTCTCCAGAGTCTTCTGTCTCCTTAAAGGTTCCTTTTCCATGTGCCGTGTACCACCCTCTGGTAAAATGCTTCTTTTTGAGCTCTTTCCGGCCTCTTCCGATTTTCTGGACTGTGATTCTGCAGTTGTTGACACTAGACCAGGTGTGTATGTACTCGTTATTTGTGTATGTGTACCTTCCCTCAATCCCTTCTCAGGTTCACTTCGTCGACCCTGTCTCCGGCGTTGCAATTCATTTGTTACATCAAGTTGTGCATGTGTCATTATTTATCACATCCATTTCAAGTTTAGTCACTCCATCATTCTTTCTAGGAACTGGAATGACTATGTAAGGTCTGGGTACCTTTGTAGGTTGCATGCGTACATCATTAAGTGGGTGCACGGTAACCTGAACGCTCTGTGCACCAATGAAAAATGCAGTTCTAATGGTCAATGATAATAATATGATAATGAATATTATACACATGTAAATAATGCTAATAATAGGTTAGCTTGCAGCATTTGTTTCTTGGACAATATGTACGTCTCTCCTCCTGAGGGAGGACAACGTTACTGCTCTGGTTTCCCATCTCGATCATTTAAGGAAGCAGACTAACTTTTAATACATACTAATATTTGTCATTACTATCTGGTTTCTACTGTCTCTATTTGCAGGTTGCACATGCTAAACTGCTTATCCTTTTTGTCTGAATAATAGACTGTCTCTTGTCTCTGGAAACAGTTGCTTTTCTAAAAACGAAAGTTCAAGATGAGGCAATAAGTTCAGCAAGTCTTTTAATCAGCATGTTCAAAAATAGAACAGTTCTCAGTCAATGTCTCTCTCTGTTTCGCACCAGATGACATGCCGTTCCCTTTTTTTTCTCAGCATAAACAAAAGCGAAGTCCTTGGCAACACCTTCACGATCTGTCCCTCAACGTAAAGTTTTACGATTTTCTCCGGTGATTCTGCTGCTGGTTATAAAGTTTGACCTGTATTATGATACCATGCAGGAGCCTGCTCATCTGCTCAGAGTTTGCTGGGTCTCTAATGAACTTAAGGACATCAACACTGGCATGTCTCCTCACAAGTTCTGGAAAGTCTTCAATTAATCGAAAAAATATTTTGCTAGCTAGTCTGCTACCTTCTCGTGACAGGGACATTTGTCTTGTCCTCGCTGTATTCCGGAAGCAAAAGAAACTGCGCTGCAATCACTGTGAGCAGCCTCCTGATTGTCTTTTCGTTTTCAGGATCTTGAAGAAACTCTGTTATGCCTGTGATTCTCCCCACCAACGACGGGTATGACCTCAATACTAACTCGAAATAGATCAGAATGTCTTTGGTGAGGTCACTATTGCGTGACACCATGAGTGAGTCCAAACAAGGCTTCTGTATTGAAAGAGTCCAATTTATGGGTCCTCAATCAAAATCTGGCATATCTGTTCTTTTCAAGGCTTCAGTGTGCCTCAGTCTAAAGTCTAAAATCAACAAGCTACTTTTGTGGCATATAAGTGCAATTCTTCTTCTTCACCCTGCAACTAGGATACACAGAGTTTTTATGTCTATTTATTCCCTTATTTTGCTCAAAGGAAGTGTCCAAATCATGCCACAACTTGCACAACATTGTTCTTTGTCTCTGGTTTGCTGGTCATGCGTCCTTCTTCCTCGTCATGGATCTCGTCTGCACGTGCTGTGGTTCTTCCCTGTTGTCTGTAGTCTCTACGTGGTGGGGTGCGGGCAGGGGGTCTTCTTCGATGTACGGCTTGATGTCGCCCACACAGATCCAAGCTCTTCTTCCCTGTAGTTTGACTGCAGAGGGTGTGACGTCCTCTACTTGAAAGGGGCCGTTGAACCTTGGCTCATCCCACTTTTTTCTGGTGTGGTTTCTCACCAGGACTGTGTCCTCAGGGAGTATGGGAGGTATGTGAAATTTCGGAACTGGGTCTTTTGTATTATCTCCGTTACAGTTTTTGTTATGTTAAATGTACCCTGTTGTTGTAACTGTACAGCGCTTTGGTATAAAGCGCTATATAAGATTAATAAATACAAATACAAATACAAATCTCCCTCTGTGTTCTGTGCTGCACTGCACCCTTCTTGTCGTCGCTGCAGCTGCCCTGAAATAACAGTAAGACAAGATGTCATGCAATTCAAGTAGTTTTGCATTCCCAATCGTAGCACTTCTCCTGTTGGCTGGGCATCACATCTAGCTCTATTTTGAGGTGTTAGTGGCATGCGCATCCTTCTGCCTGTCACGATTTTGTGCGGCGTGAGATGATGGTCAGAACCAGGCTGGTTTCTGAGTGCATACAGTGCCAGTGGAAGACAGTGTAGCCATCCCTTCTGCAGAATAAGCTTTAACTTGGATATACTTTCCTTTAACAAGCCGTTGAGTTTCTGGCATATGCCCTTTCCTTGAGGATGATACGCAGACAAAAACTTGTGCTTTATACCAAGCAACAAGCTAATCTGTTCAAATACTGCATTGACAAAATGAGGACCATTATCTGACCTCATGACTTCACACACTCCCCATCTGGGAAGCACCTCCCTCACCAAGAATTTGGCCGTACAGGTAGAGTCTGGGTGTGTAGATAGACCTGCTTCTATCCATCTAGAGAATGGACACACCACAACAATTAGATACCTGTACCCGTTACATACTTGAATCATATCTACGTAATCGATATGCAAGTGCTGAAAAGGCTCATTAGGCCTTGGGATGACTCCTCTAATCACACGTAGTGTATGTCCAGCTGTGGACTGCTGACAAATTATGCAGTTCACCATAATAAATGCAACGTGTTCAGCCAAGTTCGGTATAAACCAGTCTTCAGCAATCATTGCTGCTAGATTCCCCTTCGTCATGTGTGCTGGATAGTGTAACTGTTCCAGTGCTATCTTTAATAAGGCTATAGGCATCACCGGTTTACCAGCGCTGTCTTGTCGCCACAAGTTCTCAGAGCGGTTTAAAGAACACCCTTGTCGCTTCCACAGGTTCTTCTCTTCCTGTGGTGCCTCCCCTTGGAGCTCTATTAACTGAGTTCTTGCCAGATTACTATAACCTTCAGGCTCACTTCGTGCAACAGTCATTCTCTCATGCACATCAGTTATTCCCATTTCATCTTTAGCCACCACATGCTTGGCTTCAGTGTCTGCTGCTTGATTTCCACGTGAGATAAAATCTGTCCCTTTTGCGTGGGCGGCACATTTTACGACTGCTATGCCCACTGGAAGCTGTAGTGCCTTGATGAGCCTGTCCAATAAGGCTGCGTGTTGCACTTGTGTGCCGTCCACTCGGCGGTAGCCCCTCCTTTTCCAGCGCACCAGGCCTGCATGTACTGTTGATGTCACATAAGCAGAGTCACTGTACACTGTCACTTCCTGGTCTGCGTGATTCTCAAGTGCGAGTATAAAAGCCAATAATTCTGCAGCCTGTGCTGAATAGTGTGAGGGTAATCATGCACTAATGAGTACTCGAAATACCCCATTCACCATGTGCTTCATCACAGCGGCGCCTGAATACCCCTGTCCATCATTTTGATTGATCCTCGAAGAACCATCAACAAAAACGATTTCTCCTCCTGCCAATGCAGTTTCTTTTACTCTGGGAATTTCATCATAGAATTCTTCATAGTTCGCACAATCATGCATTGGCTCTCCTTCAGTGACTGGCTATGCTATAAACATAGCTGGTTTCACTATTTTGCATCAAACTATTTTAATTGTTGGATTTGATATGACCACTTCATAAGCAGAAGCTCTCTGAGATGTCAATGTGCCTTTTGGTTTCTCTAGAATGGCAAATAATTTGTGCTTAACAAACAACGTCATTGGGCATCCCATTGCAATGGTTGTAGCCTTCTCTATGGCGAACTCTGCGGCAGCTAAACGTTGTTCGCACGGGAAGTGACCCCTCATCACTGGGTCCAAATCCCCTCTCTAGTATGCAAGGGGCTTGTACCCCAACGTGGTTCTCTGTGTGAGTACCACTGTCATAACACTGCCATTCGTGTGTGAGAACAAGTAGAATTCCTCTGCATAGTTGGGAATCCCTAAAACGGGTACCTTGCAAATGGCCTTTTTTAGGTCAACAAATCCTCCTTCCATAGTCTCGGTCCACACGATTTTTTCTTTCATTGCATGTGCTTTCTTCAAAGCTTGTAACAAGGGTCTGGTATAGGAACTGTAGTCAAAGACCCATGTCCTGACATAATATCATAATCCGAGAAAACTCTGCTTTTGTTTTGTCATGTGTGGTTTGGCTGTCCTTAAAATGGCTTCAGCTCTTTCAGGGGTAACCCTTTTCCCCTCATGTGAGATTAGCTGGCCTATATACAGCACTTCCTGTTGACAATATTGTAACTTCTCCTTGTTAACTTTATATCCTTTCTCAGCCAGTATAGTCAATAGCTGAATAGAATCGGGTCTGCACTTTTCCTCTGTCGTGCTGTAAATTAGAATGTCATCCACGTATTGTAAAACAACACGGTCTAATGCGATATTGCTCATATCCATTTGCAGGACTCTGTTGAAAATCGAAGGAGACTCACAGTACCCTTGAGACAGCTTGTGCTCTTCAGACAAACTTGTCTGAACGTAAACAGTGTCAAATCTTGTGTATCTTTGTGCAATGGGATGGAGAAAAATTCATTTTTCAAGTCAATCACCATGAAATAATTTGCTTCAATGGGTATATTATATTACATAGGATCATGGATGGGTTAGGGACTAGAGGGAACTCGGCCTCGACTATCTGGTTCATTGGTCGTAAATCTTACATTAAACACCAAGACCCTCCCCCTTTGATTTCTTCAAGGGATAAACCGCAGTACTGCACGACAACTCTGACGTCACTAAGATGCCCTGCTCCATGATGGCGGAAATTGTCTTAGAAATCCCTTCATCTGCTTCTCGAGACATGGGATACTGTCGTGCTTTTGGTAGAATTGCTCCTGGTTTCAATTTGATTTTTACTTCTCTGACTCCTTTCAGTAATCCTACGTCGTAGGGGGCTGTAGTCCATACTGAGACAGGCACCTTTGCCATGTCGTCATCAAAATATTCAGGACGGTTTTGTGCCAGCATCATTCTCTGAGGCACTTCTCTTTTGATCATTTACACCAAATAGATGAGATTAACCTCAACTGTCATCTCATCTTCACTTGTTTGCTCTCCGAACAGATCGTCATCAGTGACGTCCGTCAATCTGTAACCTTCCCCAATGGCGATTACTGCACACCATTGTCTGCCTTCATCATCACAACCGTCAAGCAGAGACATTTCTCTTCGCACTATGGCTGCTTGTATTGTCAAGGGAACACTCATCCCTTTTCCTCATGCATAGGTATCCTCGGTCTGAATAAGAACTCATCTGGCGTTCCCATGGTTTTGTCTGCAAGGCCTGGTAGCCATGACATTAATATGCGCACTCCGTAAGCGAATATTTCTGGTTCCAATGGAATAGCTCTCATAGCCGTTTGTCCTATGTATGCTCTAATCATTTCGCATACATTCAAATAATGCATTCCTTGAGTTGAACATACTATGCCCTTCTCCGTGAATGAGATTGTCATGTTTAACTTTGTCATTAGGTCTCGTCCCAATATATTCACTGGGGCTTGCCTTGAATATAGCAGGGGCACATTCATGTCACATCCTCCTATGGAGACTGGAAGTTCTTTTGTAAAAGGAACGTGACTTGTTGCTCCTCTGAAGCCCTGAGTATTTATGGCATCGCCGGACAAAGAAAACATGCCTTCACGTATACACGAGCGTGTCGCACCTGTGTCAACTAAGAAAGAATATTCTTCATCCCCTATACAGACATCAACCCTTGGTTCCTGGTGAGGGTTCGGTGTTACTGATAGGATAGAACACATCAGGTCTCCCAGTGACCTGTCCTAGTATATATATAATCTTGTCCCACTATGAGTGAACGGATTTCCCCTGTCATTTGTGGCATTTCTCATTCCTGAATTCAGTACCTGTCCTGTACCTGTTGTTTGTGACAGTTGCATTGGTGACTGTTGAGACTGACCCTGTAGAAAATGTGTCACATTCTGGGGTTGCAAACTTTGCTGTACTTTCGGCGCTTGCTGCTGCACAGTGTGATTCTGCGCAACTCCATTTCCACCCTGCTGCGAGAACGCAGATGGATTCACCATCCCTCCTCTTGTGACTTGGTCATTTCGCACCATGCCTTGACTTCTGCACGTATGTGCTAGATGCCCTGTCATTCTACATGTCCAACATGTTGGTGGTGGTCTGATTATTTGCCCATTTTGCATATTGTGAAAACCTCCTTGATTGCTTTGAAAACCTCCCTGATTACTCTGCCATCCTCTTCCTTGAAAGCCTCTTCCCGTTGGGTAAAGCCCGTTTTTGCTTTGATCAAACTATCTTTGGTTATTAGCCTGCTGCATGTTTGATCCATCTGTATTAGTTATCATTGCCCCCTCAATGGCATACTTTGATAATTTTTTCTGCTCTAATTTAGCCTCTTCAGCTTTTGGTGCAGCATCCTTTTTGCGATTCTTCTCTTGAAATAGCTGCCAATAGTGCGCGATGGTGAACTGTATTTCTGATCATGGCTTAGCCTCAATCCCTACCAATTTCTTGAGCTGCTTCTGTACCTGTTCTAGCAGCCCTTAGCACAATATATGGTAAAACACAGGTATAGATTTCCCCCAAGATTCATGAGTTTCCAGCACCCAGGCATCTTGGAAATTCTGAATTTAAAGCAAAGGATCATCTGACTCCTTCATTTTGCATGACATTAAAGCTCCCATATCAGAAGTGTCCGGGTATAGCACTCGAAGCGCTTTCCATACCGCGGTTCTACAATTGTTAAACGGTGCCCCGTCATGCATGGTATTAACTTTGGTCACTCCAGGGTAGCCTGCTCGTGCCCACACATCGTTGGCTCTATCACCAAGTATGGCGATTAAAATACCCTTAACATCCCCTATAGCTAACGTGTTTCCTCCTGTCATTTTTTTCTAACTCATGTATCCATTTCCCGGCTCCCGATGTCAGTATTGGGAGCTTATTTTTCAGATTCTCTCTGTCCATGTGAGGACCGGGTATATATTGTGGCCTCACTCCCCCTTTTTCTAGTAAGGGGAACTGGGACACATGACACTCCTTTTCCTCTCTCATCTTTCTTCTGCCTGTCGCAGGAATAATGTTCCTGCATCGCTATCTGCCTGGCAATGTCCTTAGTCTGCTCACGTAGGGTGGTGGAGACACCCCGCCTCAAGGTTCCGTGCTCTCTGTCTTCGCGTGCGTTCTATGTCGTCATCAAACTCTCTACGCTTTCTCGCTTCCTCTCTGACCTGTCTTCTTCTTGTCTCCTCGCATCTCTTTGTTCATTCGGCCTGTACATTTCCTCCTCCCTTTGTCTTTTTATTCTCTTCTCCCGTATCTTTTGTTCTTCTTCTTCTATCCTTCTTTGCTCTATTCTAACTCGGTCATCAGCTGTTCTCTGCTCTTCTGCCTTTTCCTGTTTTCTGACCTTTTCATCATGACATAACTGCTCTTGTTTCTGTCTATCCTTTTTCTTAGCCCCTTCGTCTCGTGATCGGTTTCCCTTTTTCCTCCTTTCTAATTTGTCCCATTCTCCTTTTTGTCTAATATCCTCAATGCCTTTGCCATCGAGGTTCAATAAAATCTGACCTCCCATCCATTCGTTCTGTGCGAATGCCATCTCATCAGTCCTATCCTCATCTCCTTTCCATCTCTTTCCCTCTCTTCCCTTATCTAGAGATGTACTTGCTTGTGTTTGGTCTCCTTTTTGTTTTCGCGCCTCTCCTTGTCCTTCGGGACTTTGGAGGTGATATCTCTGTCTCTGTCTTTCTCTGGGCTTTCATCACTACTTTGAGTAGGTGACTCATATGCTGGGTTGCTATATCCCGTGGCTGCTTTAAATTCCCTCAACGGGTATAATCCTTCGTCTTTACTAGTTTCGCTGTTCGCTTCGGCGGGGTGGGTGGCGAAGAAGGCTCTTTACCCCCCTCTGTGCATGCATTCAGTATCCAATCTAATGGTGGCTCCTTCCCCTTTTCTTGTTGGTACATTTTCCAAAGTTCTAAACTAGCTAGGCGTTTGTCTAACTTTCTGCCTGTGTATGTGGCGTGCAAATATGTCGTCATGTGCTGAAGGACCGTTTTTGATAGCGAGCTACCTTGGGGCCATGGCATAAACATTTTGTTTGCGGTTCCTTTAACCCATTCTGCAATGTACTGTTTAAGCTTAGGTGCATGTTTTGGCAGCTGTTTGCACATGTGTGCCAGTGGGGTAATGTCTTCCATGCTTAACCTGTTTATCTTATCCTTGTATAACACTTTATTATGTTTCACGTTTTACAAACAAGATCAACAATATGAGCGAGCACCAATCCCGTTTTTTCCAACAAAAATGTCACTCTTATTTTTGTCAACTTCAACCATCAATCCATGCCATGCAACATCATATCATCACAATTGCACAATTTTCCTGCTATTTTAAAAGTTTTTTACCTTATATCGTTCATAGACAAAAAAACATAAAACATATAACGGACAAGACTGACTCCGGCCGGCTACACAAATCTCATGCCATCTGCTTCCTCAGATGTTTTCTGCCCCTAATAGTATTCCGACATGGAATTTAAGCTAATTTCTTTCAGATCGTCTTTAATTGATTCTGGTCGTCTACGTCGTCCTATCAATTCAGGACCTTAAATGAAAGCTTCTTCTAGCGCTCTTTAAAAGCTAGGAAACTGGGCGTATACTCTTTTACCTCGGTCACTCCCGGTATCTCTCTCTATTGCTCTGTCACCCTTGAGTCAATATTTTCCCCTTATATATACATTATCCTCTTACTCTGCTGTTATTCTTGTTCCCGCCTCCCTGCGTTACCTTCCCTTTACTTGTTCTTACGGCATGCAACTGTTTTGCCAAAGCATTGAGTCTTTTTCACTCCCTGCACGCATTTTTTTCCTCTCCGGACGCTCGGGTTCACCGCCTTTGTTACCGCCTTTCCATGCTGTTCGTCCGATCAGCTGCTCGTAGAAGTGGGAAGGGATTCTTGGGGGGAAAGAAAAGGTTCCTTCAGACCTAACCTAAGGACTCGTGATATTGCCGAGGACCCGAAGATACTTATGTCGACGGTCAAAGGGTGTCTTATCTAATCTAACCATCTTCTGCTACCAAGTGAACTGGATGGACCCCAGCTGGCCCATAAGACTAGGGGTCTCCAAACAGGCCTTTAAGATGAGCAGCAGCACCCTTGAGATAGATGGGGATGCAGATTCGTACTCATGATTCCTGCCCCTCATGTCCCCAGCCCTCCAAGATGTCAGGCTGGAGCCAGGCCACGATCACCTACATGGCCCTCAAGGGCCTCTCCATCCCTCCAAAGACCCACTTGGAGTCAGACCTGGCGCTTGTGGCACCAGACTCACTCACTCCCATAGGATAACATTGGGGATTGGACTTGTAGTGCATTGATGGGGGCAAGATGGATGCCCCCACATATTTCGGTTCCCAGAACTGCATGTGCGGTCTAGTCTTTTGGGGGTGGTTCAGCCCAGAGACACCTGGGATACCCAGAGACTATTTAAACCACACCCAGGCTGAGAAACATCCTTTGCGTTTTCTGCACCTGCAGCGTGACACTCACCATGTTCGGATCGGTCTCCAGTAGGCCTGCATCTTTCTTCTGCGCTCAGCTCCTGTAAGAACAAGAACACCGTTAGGAATAGCCTTACCTTGCGGCGCTTCTGCCCATCATTCATCGCTCCTTCTGTTCTGCGGGCATCTTCAGCGGTGTCATTCCCATCCCGGCACGCCGCTTCCTAATGAAAAGGGAAAAGAACAGAAAAAAGGCATTAGTAAGCATTCTGCAAATCTTCGCTTATTTTTAAATACCGTACGAGCTTCAAACGCTTACCTGAATCCCAGCCGCTCTGCGTGTGTGAAAACAAGGAAATAATATGAGGCAGGGTAACCAAAAAGGAAACACACCAAACACAGGTTACAAAGGAACATACAAAGCACTTTATTTTATACTGAATCCAGTTACAAAAGAACAGAGCAAAATTCAGATAGCTATCGACCCTCAGTACAACACAGCGAACTCCGGCGTGGTTCGGTGTGCTCAGTGAGTGCAAAAATTCATTGAAACAGTCAGGCTTTTATACATTTCTCTAGCCTGTTGTCCAGCCTTTCTGCAGGTTAACCATTCCATAAATAAGTTACTGCTCTAGGGTCCCTTGCCAGGTCAAATCTAGTTCATCTTAGGTTTATACATTAACAAGAAGAAATGGTAATAATGTATGCTCTAGGCCTAACATTACAATGCAGGACTTAGTTTATACAATGTAGTTAAGCAGGTGTTCTCATTCAATTATAGATCAGTTTCGGTGATACAGGTAATCCATTGCACACAGGTCAGCAGAAGGACAAGGTCTCAGCTCATGACCCTAACAAGTGGCCTGCAGGCAAGTTATACATTAGCTGTACAGAGGTCATGACAATCAAGTTCTGTTCTGAATAACATAGGCTACCATTTTAGCTCACATGGTGACTTTATAGAGCAAGAAAACCTAAAATGGCGGCTTGACCCAAAATGACAGTTTACATGGTTTCTAAGGTCAGGACCTTGCAATGCGAGTTTATTCACATGTAGTTTATAAGCAGCTTGTTAGCAGCTTGGCGTAGGCCAATATACATATATTCATAGCAATAGGAGGCACGATATCATTTCTAGTTTGACAAACCCTCCTTTTGGCCTATGCCAAGTGCTAAACTACTTCTGATCTCCCTGCAAATAACTCCATGTGTCATCGTCCATACACCCTGAATAGCTGTCAGAAATATCTATCGCCATTAGATCTTTTCTAAGATCTCTTTCAGTACATACTCCTTAGAGGTTTTATCCGGGGCATACACTTTATGTCCTATTGTACCTATCACCTGAGCGCAACATCCCCCTAGCATTGAATATATACTTGGTAGATATTGGATACAACAACAAAGAAATAGCAGAATTCCCAAAATAATCAGCAAGACTGAAAGCACTTTCCAACCCCAAGACCGCAAGAAGTCCCAGAACCAAGCGCTAAGATCCCAATTTCCCTCGGGAACATGCACTTCTGAACTAAGAATGTGCAGATTCTGTATTGCCTTAAAAATAGTTGGGGAGGAATCCGGTACGAAAACACAGCAAGCGGACCCCACTAGTTTACATACTCCACCACGTTCAGCCAGAATGACATCTAATGCCATCCGGTTCTGAAGCGCTACCAATCTGATCGCTTTCTGCTCTAAAGTCATATTATAGAGTATATCTGTGGTCCGGTTGATGGTTCTCTCCAGTACTCTCGCTAGTTTCCTGATATCCTCGGAATTTGCTATCTGCCCAAAGAATGGAAGGAATGATTTCGCTACATCTCCTAAAACCTGTGCTGGAGTGTCGCCATTCGCGTCCCGCCGTGGACGAGCCTTCGAAACCTCTACAGTACTTGCTATAAACACCCCAGGTAACAGGATTCCTAGATAACAAGTTCCCTGCCAATCCCTGGGCAACCATGGAAATGCTACATTAACGCAAACAAAATAGATAGGTTCGCCTACATACAAAGGTCTGTCTTCCCCAGTCAAATTTGCAACGTTGGCACTACCTTTAAAATCTCCCATTGACCGGGTGCCATTCCTCTGTATGCAGAAAGAAACTGAATCGGGGCTATGGTTAACAGTATAAGAAGGAGGCACGGCATCCTTATTGCCTATCGGAGCCATTTTAAAGGAAATCAAAGATTGGAAAGGACGAGACAGTCTATCAGAAGGCCTAATAGAAGCAATATTGAGCTTACTACTATTTGCGAAAAGCGAGCATCCCAGGGGAGTCAGAACACGTTTCTCAAAACTATTCAAATTAGTGCCATCAAAGTTCCCCGAGATGCTATCGTTCCATCGGCCAAAGAACAGTGCTCTAAGTGAAGCATAACAAGCAGTTGTCAAAGGTAAAGGGTGAATATACCAACCTAGCCCCTTATCCCCATGTTGCAGTAAATGCGAGCAGATCCAACAATTGGTTCTGTTAAAGATTGCATGGGTAGCATTCATAATTAGAAGTAGAGTGTTATTTTGATAATTCCGTCTATGCAAAAGATCTCTAGGTGACAAGGTATGTAGTTGCACAGAAGGAGTGGGAACAACAGTTATATTTTCAACAGGTAGGAAATCATTCAAAGGGTACATTCTCTCCAAAAACCAAAACCCACAACCAACAGTTACTAAAGGTCCCGTGATTATCACCAGTAGACAACAAAACGTTTTCAGGGCCCCCATACATATCTGCTCATTGTCTCTCCTAGTCACATTTTTGTCCAAAAGTTCAGTACGAACGGTAGCGGATGCGGGCATTGTCGTCTTCAATCGAGAAACACCAATTGTTCGTTTGCTGGCGACTCCGGTCGCGCGTCTTCTTAATGTCTTTTCCCACAACCCTTAGCCAGCAGAACCCTTTATGTAATTGGGCCAAAGAAAGGCAAGCCCTCAAATTCTTTCAATTGTACAGCAAGAGCCGTATTGCAAACCTATCTCCTTGGGCGGAGATTATACTTCACAGTTTCCGGTGCAAAAGAATCAGCAGACAGGATGTCGTCACTTCCCACAGGAGGTGGCCAGTGAACGGAAGTTGGATCAGAAGATGGATGATCCACAAACGATGCAGTGGGAGAGCAAGGAGGCAAGATGGCCGTTTTGTCGGGCCTTACAACTTCCGGAACGGCCTCCGATACTCTCTCTCCACCGTCTGCCGTTTCGGGTACGTTGGTTTCAATGTCGGAAAGGGGTTCTGCGTCTTCTGTATCGTATGGTACTAGGTGTGGGATCCGTTTGGTGTGGCTGCCGTGGATCCAGTGGCGACGTCCTCCTACCCGCACCGCAGTCTGAGTGACCAGGAGCACCTGGTAGGGGCCCCTCCAAAGTGGTGCGAGGCAAGACGCTCTATCGAAGGATTTAACGAGGATCCAATCCCCTGGTCGTAGACTGTGACTGGGGCCCTCGTACCTCACCGGCAATGCCTCTCGCACCTGGTGATAAATTGAAAACAGGTTTTTAGTCAATTGGTTACAATAATCGGAGAAAAGTACATTTTCTACATCGCGCAATGCGCAGCTTTTAGGCAAACCCCAAATATTAGCAGGTCTCCCCATTACCACCTCAAAGGGAGAGAGCCCAGTCTTAGTTTGAGGGGTTGTCCGCATTGAAAGTAACACGATCGGTAAGGCGTCCGGCCATTTTAGTTTGGTGCCAGCACACGTCTTAGCGAGCTTGTTTTTTATGATACCATTGTGTCTTTCCACTAATCCGGCGCTCTGAGCATGTTTGGCCGAATGGAATCGTTTGTCAATTTGCAATGCCGTACATATCTGTAGCATTACAGCAGCGATAAAATGAGGACCATTATCCGACCAGATAACTCTCGGCAAACCGAACCGTGGGAAGAATTCCTTTAACATGGTCTTTGCAGTGGTCATGGCTGTAGCGTCTTTAACCGGGAAAGCCTCGACCCACTTACTAAAGGCGCAAATGACCACAAGGACATATTTTAGACTGTTACATCGCTCCATTTCAATAAAGTCAAAGTGAATCACTTCAAACGGGACAGAAGGAGGCCCAAAGCTACCTCTTGGAGTTGCTGTCCCCTTTCCCACATTGTGTTGTAGGCAAATCATGCAATTTTGCACATAATGCTGGGCAATTTTCGAAATCTTATCATTTACCCAGACTTTCTCTAACATTCTCGTGATCTGTTGAGCGCACACATGTGTGGGACCGTGTGCCATAGTAACCATCATTACTATATAGGCATTAGGAAGCAACCATTTCCCTTCAACCATGTCCACCCAACAACCATCATCATCGGGTTTCCCCAAGCCCTCAGCCCACCTCTTGGATTCTTCTAATGTGGCATCGGCTTGGATATCCCGTACAGACCCAACACCCTCATCCATTGCATAGGCATCTACAGTCTCCCTTGAAACATACATCTCCGTGAAGAGATCAGAGGCAGTTTGTCTAGCTATTTGATCAGCGAAAGCATTCCCTTTCCCTACATCATCTATAATCTTGCGATGTGCTGCGCACTTAATGATTGCTAACTGACTAGGGAGCGCAAGCGCTGAAAGCAATTGTACTATCAGGGAGCCATGTTGGATCTTGGTGCCATGCGAAGTTAAAAACCCTCTTTCTGACCAAAGTCTCCCAAAGTTGTGAGCCACCCCAAAGGCATACTAGCTATCAGTATATATGTTTAATGTTAGCCCTTCGGAAAGCTCACAAGCTCGAGTCAATGCTATAATCTCTGCGGCCTGCGCAGAGTTATGCGTAATTCTCTTGGTCTCCAAAACCGTACTCAATGTAGTGACTGCATAAGCAGCTGTGGATGTACCATCCAGTAGTTTGAAGTAGGAGCCATCACAAAACAGCTCCCCTTGTGGGTTATCCAAAGGAGTGTCCCTCAAATCAACTCTGCCTTTTGTATCTTGTTCAGTAGCATACAGGTAGTCATGTGACTCTTCGTCACCGCAAACAGTATTTTGCGGGAAAGGTAGGAGTTCAGCCGGATTAAGAACGCAGCACCTCCTAATTTGAATGTGGGGAGCAAACAAGATTAATTCATATCTTGTCAGTCGTGCGGAAGTGAGGTGTTGCGTTTGGGTTTTGTTCAATGGAATATCTACAGAGTGAGGCACCATCAGGGTTAAATCATGGCCTAGGACCATTCCCTCACTCTGTTTTACAGACGCAGCAGCAGCAGCGACAGCACGCAAACATCTTGGCAAAGCGCATGCAACAGGATCAAGGGCGGAAGAGTAGTAACCGCATGGCCTATTCTTCCCTCCATGTTCCTGCGTTAATACAGCCAAAGCACATCCATCACATTCATGCACAAACAACACAAAGGCCTTCTCATAGTTCCGTGTGACCAAAACTGGCGCCGAACATAATGCAGTCTTGAGCAACTCGAATGAATGTTGATGCTCCGTATTCCATGGCAATGGCGAAGAAATACCCTTCTTCGTCAAGGCCAACATCGGTTTTATCACTAGTGAGAAGTTTGGGATCCATAACCTACAGTAAGAAGCCATACCTATCAAGGCTCTAACTTCCTTTTGTGTATTTGGGACAGACATGCCAGAAATGTGTTTTATTCTTTCAGGTGTCAATCTTCTTCCCTCCTTTGACAGGAGATAGCCTAAATAGGCGACCTCCTGGCAACAATATTGAAACTTTTTAAGCGAAGCTTTGTGACCATGCATAGCTAGATGGATGAGCAACAACACAGTGCCCTCTTTACAAGAGCTCTCAGAGTCAGCGGCTAAAAGCAAATCATCAACATATTGAAGCAACGTACAAGTAGGGGGCAATCCAAGGGTATCAAGCTGCTCTTTCAAAGCCCTACTATAAATACCAGGACTCTCAGTATAACCTTGAGGTGCACGAGTAAATGTGAATGAGTGTCCCCCTAAGGTGAACGCGAACAAGTATCTACTATCCTCATGTATAGGAATACTCAAAGCATTCTTTAGGTCCACAACACTGAAGTGAGTAGCCGTAGCTGGAATCATGGTTAATATTGTCGTCACATCAGGCACAATTGGAAATTGCGGAGCGACGACTTTATTAATGGCACGTAAATCAATTATAAAACGAAATGGAATTGCATTATCACCTTTTTTGTACACGGCTAAAATCGGACTATTGCACAAACTTCCTGCAATCTCCTCAATCACCCCACGATGCACAAAATCGGAAACAATGCTCTTCAAAGCTCGCTCGCCTTCAACTGAGATCTTATACTGTGGAATACGGGGCAGCTTAATTCCATGTTTCAAAACTATTTTAACAGGCTCAATCTGCAAAACACCGACATCATTGTCATCAACTGCCCACAAACACTCTGGTACATTACTGAATTCTGGCGGCAAAGGTCTAGTCAAGAATTGCGAAACAGAACATTGCTGTGGTGAAATCGTCAAACGCACTCCATCAGAAGAACAATGAATTACTGCATTTAATTCCTTCAACAGATTCAACCCCAGCAACTTCTTTCCACAATTCGAAGTCAAGAGAAATGGACAGTGGTCCATAAAGGGACCCAAAGAAATAGGTACCGGTGAAGAAACCGGGCAAACAACTGGTGTGCCAGAAAACCCTAAAGAAACATTGGTTTGCCCTGACAGTGGAATGTTTGGAACCCGAGAATGATCAATGGAGCACTTCTGTGCTCCAGTGTCTATCAAAAATTAATGTTTCCTATTTCCCACTACCATTTCAACGTAGGGACCTTTCTGATTAACGGGAATAGGTGTAGGTTCCAAACCCTGCTTCGGGCAATCCTAACAAAACAAAATATCATCAAAAGGAAGCTCTTCAGATAGATATGCAGCAGAAGGATGATCAAATATGTTTCTAGTATCCACACTCGAAGTCTGATTATCCTGTGAAAAAGGTTGCTGGGGATCCTGAGAAAACTGGCCTCTACCAGGGCCCCCTACACCCGGGCGACCTCTGGATCGTCTACCCATATTTACAAATGTGTTATTCGACCTCTGTCGAAGGACGGGGCATTGTGCACGCCAATGACCCTCCTGGCGACAATAGGCACACTGGTTAATATTCACAGGACCCAAGGGCACATTCCCTTGTGGAACATACTGACCTCTAATCTGCGAACTACCCCCTCTGGGGCCTCTAACAATTTGCTGTAACAATACTTTAGTCTTCAAATCACCTTTTCTCTTCTCGACTCTATCTTTTTCATTATTGACACGATTCTCGTAGTACTGAGCCATGTGCAGTACTTCTGATTGGGATTTCACCTGCCAAGCGCTCTCAGAAGACATAATTTGTGATTGGATGTCAGGCAGCAATCCACGTACAAATTTGTCCACAAATAATCTTTTCCCAGACTCTGTGCCTAAGTCTTGTCCACTGAAATCCGAGAATACCTGTTCAAACCGATTAAAGAACTCGGTAGCACCCTCAGATTTTCCTTGGACACAGGCCGTAAGCTTGTCCCAAATAATTCTCTTTTCGGGGATTATAGTTTTCAGTTTTGCAATGATTCTGTCAGGCAAAGTTAGTATCACCTGAGGTGGTCTCTCACCAGCTGGCCTTTCCCCATCAAGCCTAACTATGTTAGCCCATGTATCTCCCAACCCTGGTACATCGTCTATAGTTCTAACTTGTTTCCACAAATCTACAGGCAGGAGTACAGGGAATAGCAAATCAATGTCGCCTAGGGTAAACACTGAGGACTGCAAAACGGACTCTATCTCTTTATAGAACCCTGTTGGATTGTTCCTAATGTCAGGAATAGTTTGTCTAATAGTATTCACTTCCTGTCGTGAAAACGGGACGTGAAAAAACTGCGATACATAATGTGCAGGAATGTCCACAGCAGGTGTACCTGCTGCAGCATTAGCAGGAATCTCAACCTTTGGGACAAATGTCGGAGGAACCTCTCTCATAGGCAACTGAGATGTAGGCAACTCCGAACGCTTACTAAGCAACAGAGCTAAGTCGAGCGCTAAAGCAGTTGAAGAAGTGTCAAGTGAAAAAGCTCTCTTATAAATGCTCAATAACTCTGTGGGACAACTAACCTTTCTCTTTAAACATTCATCCTGCAGGTACTCTACCATTACCTGTATCACTTTCCTCTGCATTTCTAGCGTATATTGACTGTATGTGTCATATACCTCAACTGGAGTTATCGATATGTCTGAAATCCATCTAATCGCATCTTTTGTACAAATTCGCGCCTCCTCAGATGTCGATTTACGACACGGAAGAAATTGTTTCTGTACATACATACTTTCTTCTTCTTCATCCTCATTCCGTAACCTTTCCAACTCCTTTCTATACTCAAATATCCTCTCAACATGCTCATGTACCTTCTCCACAGTGTCTCTTGAAAACGCTAAAGTATTCAGGTCCCTCAACCCTTGTGGGAGGTCTTCATTATTTAATTTACCCCACATTACACATAAATGAATCCCTAAACCTTCAATGAAAACATTTTTCTCAGGAAAATTATCCATATTAGAAAGTGTGGCAAGAACATTAGCTCGATCATCTCTCTCCATACAATGCTTAGCCCATGCAAACAAATCCTGTTTCTTTTCTGTAGGAACAGTATTACGAGTAACAATCCTCGACCCCGCACCCTGATCAACTACAAGCGGTACAGAACTACTTGGGAGTGAGGGTGCAGGCAAATTCAATGGAGGTACTATTACTGGTGCAATGGGAAGAGGCAGAGGAGCAGGTGGAGGAACAACAACCGGAGGAATAGGAACAACAGGTTGAGCAGGAAGAGCAGGAATAACAGCAGGAAGAGATACAGCAGGAGGAAGAGGAACATACGGAGGTGGTGCAGAGGCACCAGGCCTTCGTTCATTTAACAATTTGTCGATAAACTCATCAGAAACATGAAGATCTTTAGAAGGATAGATTTTCTGAATACCGAGTGAGAAAGCCCTGTCCATATTCCTAACCGACTCAGACTGTTTGTCCTGATCATATAACAACGCCTTTTCAGCATTTGTTTTATGACGGCGCACATGTTTTTCCCTACTTTTAAGCTGCTGCAACGCTTCTATGTTCCAATTTTGAAAAACATCAAATGCTGCAGGTCTGGCCTTCTTTTTTAACAAGACTGACTCTAAATATTCAATACGAGGGATCTCAAAACTACCATTGACTGGCCACTGAAGTTCGGAGGCATGTCTGGTTTGTCTGTGCCAAATTCTATTAAATACTACACTTCCAATGCCATGCTTACAGTACATAGTACATGCCGGCGACCCCTCCTGTGGTGCCGGACGGCTAAATTCCAAAGATTGTCTATCGCTGCTGAATAATGCCCTAAAGCAGCTAGACAATTTCCCAGGCATTTCTCAAATACTTGGTGTTACCTGGTCAATAATTGTGTCTGCAGATACAATGCGCCAAATTCAAATTGTCAGGGTTAAATTAAGAGTCGGGTAACGACTCACCTGACCAAACCTAAGGAGGACCGATCGGTTTACAAAGGACTTACCTAACGAATCTTACCTTGTGTATGGTGATTTCGGCAAATCTGCCCGCCTCAAAAAATTGACCCTCGTCAAGATGCCGTCTCAGACCACACGGCTATCGTCCAGGGAACGGATCGTGCAGCGCTGTTGAGGTGTCGCGTCTAGTTCAGTCGGGCCCGTTATGTCACACCGTCCGATCCCGGTCCGATAGCGTGCATCAACCTTCAATAATCCGGCATCAATCTTGAGGGTCCCTATTCCGGGCGCCAACTGTGAAAACAAGGAAATAATATGAGGCAGGGTAACCAAAAAGGAAACACACCAAACACAGGTTACAAAGGAACATACAAAGCACTTTATTTTATACTGAATCCAGTTACAAAAGAACAGAACAAAATTCAGATAGCTATCGACCCTCAGTACAACACAGCGAACTCCGGCGTGGTTCGGTGTGCTCAGTGAGTGCAAAAATTCATTGAAACAGTCAGGCTTTTATACATTTCTCCAGCCTTTTTGTCCAGCCTTTCTGCAGGTTAACCATTCCATAAATACGTTACTACTCTAGGGTCCCTTGCCAGGTCAAATCTAGTTCATCTTAGGTTTATACATTAACAAGAAGAAATGGTAATAATGTATGCTCTAGGCCTAACATTACAATGCAGGACTTAGTTTATACAATGTAGTTAAGCAGGTGTTCTCATTCAATTATAGATCAGTTTCGGTGATACAGGTAATCCATTGCACACAGGTCAGCAGAAGGACAAGGTCTCAGCTCATGACCCTAACAAGTGGCCTGCAGGCAAGTTATACATTAGCTGTACAGAGGTCATGACAATCAAGTTCTGTTCTGAATAACATAGGCTACCATTTTAGCTCACATGGTGACTTTATAGAGCAAGAAAACCTAAAATGGCGGCTTGACCCAAAATGACAGTTTACATGGTTTCTAAGGTCAGGACCTTGCAATGCGAGTTTATTCACATGTAGTTTATAAGCAGCTTGTTAGCAGCTTGGCATAGGCCAATATACATATATTCATAGCAATAGGAGGCACGATATAATTTCTAGTTTGACACGTGAACACTGTCTCCGGAACTTCTCATCCATTTGCAAAAGGGAAAAGACACTCCAGGTTAGTGTGGAAACATTTAGAGGTGCCGCATACCACGCTTACCCACCGCATTTGTTCTTCATAACCGGCATCCACGCTGAAAACGTTGCGGCACCTAAAAGACACAGAAAAATAACTCAGTTCAATGCAAATACGAAAGGGGTGCATCATGCATCGCGCTCTCTCTCACCTTCAGCGCTACTCATCCCAACAGCACGCCGCCATCCCCGGACGCTGGCCATCATCTAAGGAAGGAAAGGAACGAAGACTCATTATACTTACTTGTCGCACACTTGCCAGTGAAGTAACTAGGCAGCAACGAGCCTGCATCAATCAACGCGCCCATGCGCTAAAACAGGATGGAGAGCACACTATCCAAGAAAACAAGGTGAGCTGTGGATCAAAGGGAAGGGTTGGACCCCGGGGAAGAAGGGGTTCAAGCACACAGAGACAATGGGGAATTAAACTCTACCAATCCTGTGTTTCAGGCCCAGTCTCCAGTTGAATAGCCTCCAGGGAAGGGTTTGAGGTCGTAAGAGATCAGAACAGGCTGAGTGACGTCCCCGTGGATACCAGGTGAGCGTTACACGCATCAAATAATAATGACAACTCAATAGTTTGCAAAGGTAGTCCGTTTAATGACAAGTACAAAAAACAGGGAGTTCAATGAACATCAGCAACCGCTCAATCTTCCTTCTCGTTTAAACTCCGATTAATTTCAGAAAAACCACAACCTTTATACAAAAAACTCATCATCATTGATGTGTAATCTTAAATAACCTAACATGCAACTTGATTGGTTATAGGAAGGTAACTTTAACAAAGGTACTATATCTATATATGGTAACGGGGAGAGGGGATAATAATGTCAGGTGGGGCAACTAAGCCCTTCCTTCGAACTGGCTACTGTAAACGTCACTAAAAGTACGATGTCCCATTGGCTCTACTATCTATAGGACCCTAGATTACATGGTCCACTATGATTGGGTTGGCATGAATCCCACACATTCTTTTCCACTTGCACTTAGCAGCATGTAGAATAATTGGCCAGGTGCAGGGAGTAAGCCTGCACCCCAGCCTTCTTTCAATTTATGTTACAACCATACATCACCTCACTGGCCGTGTGTCAATTACTGCTTTTTAGTTTGGCCTTGAGGCTGCCTCTTGGTCTGAGAAAGTTTAAGGAGGATGGGTACGACAAGGCTCCATGCGTAGGTGTGAAAGTCTCATCCCTTTCTGCCGCCTTGCCACGTGATTAAGACACCGTGAAATCGGCCTCTTCTTCATGCATTTCTGTGTGTTTGATTTAATTCTGTCAGTCGTATACCATCTGAGCTTATCTCGACCATGCTGAACAGGAGAATCTTGTTATTCTTATCTCTAGTTGTAGGCATCACCAGCCTATTCCAGCTTGATACGACTTGGGCCTCTTTGCAGGGTTACCTTCAGCAGGGTTTCTCTCCACCTTTGCTTCTTGATTTGTTGCTGCAGCCTTTTCCTCTTGAAACCTTTAGTAGTCTCTATTCAATTCTGCTCATGTGCGTAGTGGACTTTTCACTCATCTATAAAGTGCTTTTGAGGTAGATACATGTATAGTTGGTGCCTGCCGCAATCTACTTTCTACTAAGCATAGCAAGCTCCACGATTTCTTTGCTTCTTGCGGTTTCTTGCGTATGTACACGTTTAAACTGACTTAATGTCTTCATCGTGCATATGGCGTAAGTTTCTATGTCTTGAAATCAACTGTTTTGCCTTAGGCCCAAGATGTCACTTATCCATGGCATTTCGTCTCTTTATCAGCATTCTTAGGTCATTATATGCTCTATATGTGCGTCTGTCCAATCTTCTCATGACGTCATCAGTCGTCTTCTTTTCGTATCTTCTTGGTTTCTTTGGGTATTCCATTCTGACAAATGCTCTTTTGTCGTGTCTGTGGATATGGAATTCTCAGTGGGTACCTTACTGTCCAGGTTTGCTTAGGTGTCGGTACTTCAATAGGTGCTGTTATTCCGATAGGCACTGGGCAGAGCCCAACTGCGGCTCTCTGCTAGTTTATCTGTTCTTCATACGTCACATATTTTGGTGTGAACGTTCCTGGCACTTCGAAGGGTGTGGCAGGAGTTCGGACACTGTCTGGCACTTCCTCTTCAAAAGGTTGTGGGCCTCATTAGGACCCAGGCGGTAAGGGGTTTACGGTGGCGTAAACAGCGCCGACCCTTACCGCCTGATTCCGAGGTCCCTTAGCGGCATGGAGGTTTTAACACCTGCTTTTAGCAGGTGTTAAAATCCATGGCGCTAAGGGACCTTGTTGTTAATTACGCCACCGTAATTTACGGTGGCGTAATTAACGCCTTCCCCACTCCCATTATGCCCTATGGGGCAAAAATGGGAATGGGGAAGGGTAAATGCGTTATTGGCGACTTACCGCCCCACTCACCTCGGAATGGGGCGGTAAGTCTGCCAACCACCATGGCGTAAACATAGTTTACGCCATGATGGTAAAGGTACGACCCAGGCGGTAACTTACCGCCTGGGTCGTAATGAGGCCCTGTGTGTTAACGATTGTGATTCACAATCTACGTTGAAGCAGAACTCTGCATGAATAAAAAGGAATGCAAGTCTTTAAGTTGAGATTCTTCATCAAAGGGTGGTCACATGTACCTAATTCAATTTCTCTAATGAAACATGATTCTTGTAACTTTGTATTTTTAGAAGTTGTTGCAGTCACGAGAAGAACATGCATTACCCAAGCCAGTCGACAGATCCTTTCTAAGGTGAACCCAGCCCTGTTAAGACCTAACCCCTGATGTTTTGAAGTTATTTAAGCTGTTATAAATCCAGTGTCCTCAGATAACCTTGTCACCCTTGTATCAAAGACTGGAAGAGGGACAATATAGCTTTGGGTTAACTACTGGAAACAAGAAGGTGTTGCTGGGGGAAGGTGCTGGGTGCTTGTTAAAAAGAATTGACAACAAATCTATAAAGCCGAGACTGTTGAAGTTGAGAGTGAGAAGTAGTCTAGAAACCAAGACATATTCTAGTGGTAGCTTAAAGACAGACAGACGAGGTAAAGAGGCTGCCCTTTCTTATGGCATAGAAAAGAAGAGTGCCTTGCCTACCTGCGG
The DNA here is from genome assembly GCF_040938575.1 of Ambystoma mexicanum. Lineage (NCBI taxonomy): Eukaryota > Metazoa > Chordata > Amphibia > Caudata > Ambystomatidae > Ambystoma > Ambystoma mexicanum. The sequence continues at coordinate 907,786,730 of NC_090931.1, read as the reverse complement.
AGGTCGAAGAGTCTTGTCTAAGTTGCCTGATAAATTCTTAATATTTCAAGTTGCAACAAAACTAATAGAACTGTGGTTATCTATAATATTGTCAGAGCACCTTATGTTGAATGTAGTTGAAGTAGTAGTAAACTGTGAAGTCAAGGAGCCGGCTTTCACAGTGCCATTTGCAGAAGGGAGTTGTCAAGAAGAAAGCAAACCCTTTGAAGAAGCAGCCTGACAAATTATATCAAAGACGCTGTAGAGGCTACAAAAAGAAGGACAGTTGTTGAAGCAGAAGTATTGAAGCAGAAGTGGTACATTTGTTTGAACTTTTTGAATTCTATCCTGGAAGGAGGTTGTCTAGGATTAGCATTGGTCCTGTTTTCTTTGTGGAGATTTGAAAGGGAACCTTTCAACCAACAGAGAAAAAACTGTTACCAGTGGATTTTTATTTGGGTGAACTTTTGTTTCTTTGGAACTTTTCAAGAACTGAGTTAAGACTTTATTTTTCTTTGGGAAAGATTGTCTTTGGACATTCCTGGGGAACGAGATTTACCCAGGACAAGTGGAAGTTAACCAAGTCACTGGTTATTTGGTAAACTTTTATTTGTGTGTTTTATGCTTTGCTTTGAATGTTTTGTTGTTTAGTGTGAGCACCAGTTTTGAGTATGCTAGGAGATTTTCCTTTAGATCGTAGACTAGGAATTCCCTGGTAGAATAGGCTTACTTAGTTTTTCTGTGCATTTTCTGTTTAAAATAAAATGTCAAATACTGAGAGAACTACAAGCAGTTGTCCACCTCACATTACTGACCCCTCACAATTCACTCTCAAAATGTTGCAATTTGAAAGCCTTAATAAAATTAACTTGAATGGCAATCCCGTAGTAGGTATGGTTCACGCCATTCAAGAAAAACACAAGCTGAAAGGGGGATGCTATTAAACAGGATTTATGATATCCAAACAAGGCATCCCATGTGGGCAAAAGGGATATAGTGACTCAGGGACATCTGTGTGACTCCTTCTGAGAAGACCCTAGGTTTTGGAAATTCAGGAAAGTTTTCAGGACATCTGTGGACATTTAATAGCTTCATAGCTTAATGCCATCTGCAGTTTATGGCTAAACCAGAACTGTTCATTTCCTGAGAGGTTAAGGTATGTGATAAACCATGAATGAGACGCGGACAGAGAGGACTCATATAACATTTAATTGAAATTAAAAGGGGTTGGAAAATGCCTCACTGCTCTTGGAGGTATTTCCCTACCTCAACCAAAAACCAGGGGTCTGTCCTGCGTCAAGATGTCCAAAGCAAAAATGCCCTGTATCAGAAATCCTACCTAAGCCCTCACATTCCGAAAGAATCTATGAGGTTCTAAGGGTATTGGTTTGGCCTTGAAAGTGCACAAATATACAAAGTTCCAAAAGAAAAGGATAACTACAACAAAAAGGTTCCAAATGGATAGTGTTCACAGTTCCAGGGGATTGCTCCCTTCCCTAGGTTTCTGTCCACCACAAACATTAGTTCAACAAGAATAACCAAGTTCTTTATAGGCCAAGAGGACAACTCCCTCTCTATGTATTTGCAATTAACTTCACAGACGTAGCTTTGCCTGGTATACTCTCCTGCCAAGGCTTTCTTAGATAGTTCACTCAATTCACAATCCCAAGGATATGGGTCTTCTTTAGGATTGTATTTACACACTTGGCCATGCCTGGTATACTCTCCTACCAGGGTTTTCTCATATGACTCAGTTCACGATCCCAGGGGAATGGGTCTTCCCTGGGATTCACCTCACACACTTGTCTTTGTCTGGTATACTCTCCTGCTAGGGCTTTCTCATATAACTCAGTCCACAATCCCAAGGGCATGGGTCTTCCCTAGGATTCCCTTCACACACATGACTATGCCTGGTATACCCTCCTGCCAGGGCTTTCTCATATAACTAAATTCTCTGTCAATATGGTTGCCGGTCCCCGACTCACACAGTTTTTTAGGCCACAACCTTTTCCATGCATTCAACATCAAACAGGTCAGAGACCCTTCTTGCAACAGTCTTTCTCTTCCAGGGCTTCTCACACTTCCCAATCAGCATGAAGCAATCCTCCTGAAGTGCTCCGGCGTCCCACCTTCCCCAGCTGGGCTCACTGTGAATGCTGCAGTTCGCTGGTCGATCAGGAGAACGATCGGCTTATTCTCCGCTCTCTGTCTGGTCACCGCAGTTGAAGGGCAGCCTCTTGCTCTCAGCCCTGCCATGGTTGCCAGACATTTCGTCAAAATAAATTCGTCGACAGGTCATTTGGTCGAAACCATTTGGTCGAAAACCAAATGGTCGAATTTTTTATTTTTTTTATTTTCACTATTTTTTTGTTTTTTTGGGGGGGTTCCCCCCCAACCCCCTTTTTTTCTAAAAAAAACCTTTTTTTCCCTAAACTACAACCTAAAAAATATATATATAATTTAAAAAAAAAATTCGACCATTTGGTTTTCGACCAAATTACGTCGACCAAATGTCTTTCGACGAAATGACTTTCAACGAAATGTCCGGACACCCCCTGCCATGGCAGAATACTGGTTCTTCAATTTCTTCCCCTCAGGAACACAAGCAACCCCTTAGCGTAGGGCAGTGGTTCATCTGCTCCTCCCCCTTCACCAGGCTTTCGCCTGCCACCAGCGTCTCCTCGAATGTCTTCCGGCACAAGCCGCCTGATATGTGAGGTATCTCTCTCCTTCCTGCATTAGCTGTGGGGAATTTAGATGTCCCGGCATTGCATGTCTCCTTCCAAAAACTAGAGCACGGTGTGGGCTTCCGTGTTCTAGTGATCTTCATAGCTCCATTCCACCTTTTCCTCCCAGTATTTCCTAAGGATTCATATACATGGGATTGATAGTTAGTTTTTGTCATTCTATTTTCAAAATATTATAGAATGCTATCAGTAGGTCTTGTAGGTTGTTGAAGGGTATTATCACAGTATACCATCAGGGCCTGGGGAATGGAGGGGGTATCCCTAGAAGGAATACCGCTGATGATGCCTGACTCCCACCTGAGAGTCGCCTCCCCCCTTGTGGTCCTCCCTCATATTGCCGGCCCCTAGGTCAGAATCAGGTAGCAGTTGCCATCCCTTGGCCACATGGAAAGAGCCTATCTCAAGGAATGGAGTGATGACATCATAAGATTCATCACAGGTAGCATGTATGCTGTCATTTCTATGCAAAAGCGCTTTAGTGCTGGCCACACCTTTGATCCTAGATAAGAGCCAAGGGGTACAAGATTATGACATATTTTTGGCACAGTTAAAAAACATGTTTGTGGAGGCCACAAGGGGGTGTGCTGATGGGAACAGCCTAGGCACATATCTGCCCATACATCAGGCCATAAGGGAACCAGAGCCCCCCTTTGACATCCCCCTATAGTTACCCCACTAGACCCCGACGCAGGGGAATGGCTAGAGCACGCCCGGAGGAATTCGGGAACGAATCTGCCCGTCACGAGGCGAGATATTGCTGGAGCGAAGAAGGACCGACTTGGAGGAGGGGCGAGAAGCGCTTCCTTTGCAGCCCACTGCCCAGGACCAGGCCGGACACTCAGGGACTCACGCCCCATCACTGAGGAGACTGCACCCCCACCGGACAGGGGTCCTGGATGGAAGAGAGCACTGGTGGTGCCCCCGCCCACAGAGACCCTGTGGAGGGAGAGACTGAGACCCCCAGAGACCGTCAGTAGGTCTTTGAATCACCTGCTTGGAGGAGGCCAGGGTCCTCAGTCCCATCACCGAACACCTTGCTGCCACTTCCAGAGCCCTGCTGGATCCTCGACAGTCTGCTCCAGCTGTCCCACCTCCAGGAGGACCCTGCTGGAACCAGAAGCCTGAGCAGGCAGCTTCTAAGGGCCTGCAGACACACTCATGTCTGCTCCCCAAACTAAAGTTGAGTGAGCCTCGGCCCACTGTGTAATCTCCTCGAGAGCCCTAAACTGCCAATAATAACCTGAAAACCTACAGACTGAGCACCATTTAGCACAGCCTTCTGTTAGCTGTCGGTGTCTCCCCGGGCCCGGAGGGGAGCAGATGCCTGCACCTGTGGGACAGAGAAAGGATCCAGTGGGCACCTCGTGTGGACACCTGTGGCCGGGGCCCAGCTGGGACACCTGGGGACACCGGGGCAGGTGGAGGACCGCCAGGGGAAGCAGAGGAGACATCCAGAGAGATGTGGGGAATGTTGGAGGTGTGGGCCCCCTGGATAGGGACATGTGCCTGCCTCGCCCCGCAGTTACCCACGGGCCCCACGTGAAGGAAGCTGGGCCCCCTGGAGTGACAGGAGATGGTGGCCAGAGGTCTGAGCAGCCCCCATGGAGGATACAGGGAGGTGCACCTAAAGAAAATAACATTAGAGACACTGAGACATTATGTCATGCTCCCTCCGTGGCGCTTGTGGAGCGCTTGGAGCTTAAGGTGCCATTAGAATGTGCCTCCTTTTCTGGTCCGTATCCGGGTTATGGGTCTAGTCTTTTCTCTCCCTGGTGTTTTCTTTTCCTTATAGCCACACCCGCGTATTCCGCGGTGCGTTGCAACCCTTTGCTTGGTTTCTGGGTTTACGCACTGTGCTTTGTGCTCTCTCCTGTGTTATCCTCCTGTCTGACCCAACTTTCAGCCATCTCCCTTTGCTCCTTCTGCTCACCTCTTTTGTTCGCCTCCCGGGCCTCGTCCGTGACTCTCGGCTGGGGTTTTCCTTGCGCCGACAGCCACAGTCTTTCCCGCTTCACTTCGGGGTTTTGTCCCATTTCAGTTTGTGACTGTTTTCTCCGGCTTTCCTGTCCGCTGGGGTCCTGCCCGCTCTTAATCCTACTCTAATGTCTGTTATCCTTTCCGCTTGATGCTTTTCTTACCTGCTGCCTTTTCCTCCTGCTGTTATATTCTGGGTCTGCCTTTTCTATTTTCTCTGTCCGGTTCCCACTCCTTACCACTTTATCCTACATCTCCTCCGGCGGTGGATTTTCCAGCATATCGCTCCTTCCACAGACTTTGTGAACTCAAGTACCCCCCTGGTTTGCCCTTCCCATTGTGGACTGCTTACCTGTACATTTTTCTTCTGCTTGCTTACCAGTCCTCCGGCTTCCCAGGCTGCTACCTCCTTGTGGAACACTTCACCTCCTCACCACTACAGTTCTGCCACACTTATCAATCGACTTGAGAGGTTTTTTTCTGCCCCAGGCTTTTTCCTCTCACTGGCGCTCTCAGGAAGGGGTCCTCGGCCTGCCAATTTGGAACAGGAGGCAGAGTGGCTTCTATCCGAGGGCGGCCATACCTCTTCAAGAAAAAACAACGGATTAGAAGAAGGAAGGGGAAGCTACGCTCAAGATCTTCTGAAGACACGGGTGAGGAGGAAGGGGATATCGGATTGAGTGACGACCAGGAGGTGGTAGTCAAACCCGATGTGCTTGACACATTACTACAAGAAACAGGACCTGTAATTGAGGATGTCCCTACCCCCACTACAGGCCATGCAATCTGAGCATTCACAGCTACCAGGGGCCTACCACCTGATGCATATGAGGGGCTGGTAGACCGACTGCAAGGTATCTTGCACGGCACACACCTGAGGGCAGGTCGACCTACAGCAGAAGTGCACCAAGGTAACCAACAGTGCACTGGTCCTTGAGGGTAGGCATATGGACGTAAGGACTAAGCTATCCAGTTTTGAGTACGCCCGAAGGGAGATCCCGGGAGTCCCCAGTTGTGGAGGCACCATGTCGGCTGGAGGGAGGGAGTCCATGGCAATGAAAAATGATGTTGCAGCACTGATGGAGGAGATCAGGAATATAAGAGCTGACATTGGGGGTAGGACCGACAAGATGGAAGACAGACTCGAAGAAGCGGAACACCACCAGTCCTCCCGGGACGCACTGGAGATCCAAATGGAAGGGAATGGCAGAAATGGAAAGGAGAGAGGGTGAGATCACGTTGAAGATGAACGACATGGAAAATCGAGAAAGGCGGAACAACCTAAGACTTTTTGGTATCCCGGATAAGGAGGGTGAGACAGAGATGGACCTAAGGAGCACCCTCCACGAAGTTACGAAGCTGTTCTTTGAGGACAACACCATTGATGAAGCTAAAATAGAGAGCATACAGAGGGCAGGCGGCCCGGCAGGGGACCCTAGGCTAGTTCTAGCCCAGTTCCACAATTACCCGGATAAGCATAAGATTCTTGAGAAAGCAAGGAAGAGGGGTCCAGTGATGTACGGCAACTCCAGAGTGACTATTTTTCAAGACGTGTCCTCCCTCATGCTGGTTAGGAGGCATCTGTGCTCACCCCTCACGAAGTGGCTGAACAAGAAAGGGATCAGTTACAAGTGGGGATTCCCATTCTCTATTGATTTCGACGTAGGCAGGGATAAATATAAACTGTCCATCGAAGATGAGATATGCAGGGCCATGGAGGAATTACTTGGGAGACCCTCGAGCCTTGCAGGACCCTAATGGAAAAGAGGCTGGTGAGGGTCAGTGGCAGATCAAGGGACTTAGGAGACGATGAATCCTGGGATCCCAGAAGTTCAGGAAGTTGAATGCATCCACGGCAGCCGAGACTTGAATGAAGATGACTTATCTTTTTCTTATGTAAATGATGCGGGAGAAGGGAAGGTTCTGTAAGATGGGACAATCAGGGCAGAACTTGTGGGTAACGTTGGTAGGACAATGGCCGCCGGGTACCAGGAGAGAAAGTAGACCCAAGGGGCCGGTCGAAGCCAGTAGGTGTTATTTGTTGTTTATAAGGTTGGGGGCTCTAGAGGAAGGTGATGTTTTAGGTTGGGATATGAGTGTCTGGGTCCTGTTGGTGGCTCGGTATCGACCTAGTGATGGTAACTGGGGAGAACCGGGGGCCCCTCTGGGTTGGGAGCTGGGGGGAGGTAGAGGTATGGGGAACCTGATACGAGATGTTCTCAATGGGCTTTCTTCCTACGACACAGTTAGAATTGGTATGCAAAGGTTTGCCAGGCAGCAGAATGAAAGGGCCCAAAGTGGGGTAACATGATGGCAACCACAGGGAAAGGGGCCCAAAAGGCCTGATTGAGGATTGCCATGCTTAATGTCAAGGGGCTGAACTCTCCAACAAAGAGATCTCTGGTTGCAAGGGAATTCCGGAAGGTTGAGTTGCATGTCATGTTTCTTCAGGAGACGAAGGTTTATAAGGGTGAGAAGTGGAGAATTCCCAGTCGCTTGGCCAGTCAGGAATACTGGGGCTCTGGTCCGGTGAGAAAAGCGGGGGTGGGTATCCTCTTTGCCAAAACGCTTAGGTTTGAGGTGACCAAGGTCTGGTCGGATGCAGAGGGGAGGGCCCTGATAGTCTCTGGCCCTATTAGAAAGGTGTGTTTTACCTTTGCCACAATCTGTGCACCAACCAGGGACAGCTGAGATTCCTGAAGAACATTCTTCTGCAAATACTGGTGGAGAGTGCAGGTCATCTCATCCTGGGAGGAGACTTTAATATATGGGCTGACGTGAACTTGAATAGACAGTGGTTGCAAGATAGGGATCAAGACTGTCTGAGACCGGGCTATGGGGAGGTCCAAGAGACCCTAGGTTTGTATGGTCTGTGGGATATGTGGCGGCACTTTCACCCACAGTTAAGAGGATATAATTTTTAATCACCCCCAAGGAACCTATACCAGGATAGATTATGTATATGTCCCACGTGATCTGTGGGAGGAGGCGTGGAACTCAGGGATCCTCCCGATTCCCTGGTCAGATCATGATATGGTCACACTGGATCTGGACTGGTTGGGTATGCTACCAAGGAGTTCTAGATGGAGATGCAATGAGTCCCTGTGGAAGGACTCAGTATTCTACCAGGAGATAACTAAGGAAATTGAAGAGTTTTTCACTATAAACCACACAAGCGAGGTGGAAACAAGAGTGGTATGGGAGGTGGAGAAAGCAACCTGGAAAGGGGCTCTGATTTGGGAAGGCACGCACAAAAAAGGGAACAGACACTTATTGAGAATAGATTAAGGGAGGAGATAAAATATCTGGTCAAGCAAGCGCATAGGCCAGGACCGGGGAGAGAGGAGAATATCAAAGAAGCCAGGGGAAAGAGGAAGGAATTACGGCTCCTTGTGGAGGGAAACATAATACACAACCTGTAATTTCTTAAACAGAAATTCTTTGGGAAGGGGGATAAGGCCATTGCACTCCTGGTGGCTGGGTTGAGAGGGCAGTGAGCAGAATGGTGGGTCTCCGAGATTGAAGGGATGGGAGAAAGACACAAGACCTCAATAGAGGGGATTCAGGAGACATTTGCCTCATTCTACGAGGCCCTATACAGGTTGGAGCACGTGCCAGGAGATGGTGGGATTGAGGAATACTTGGGAGACACTCCCTTACCCAGTCTGATGGAGGTGGAATCCACCATGTTGGATGCCCCTATAACGGCGGACAAAATCAGAACAGCAGTGAGGAGACTGCCAATGGGGAAAGCTCCAGGTGAAGACTGCTACACTGCAGGTTTCTACAAATCCTTCCTCAACGTACTGCTACCATTTATGAGAGAGCTCTTCAATGACATACTGAACACGGGTAAGGCCCCAGAGTCCTTCTCAAAGGCAATCATCACAGAGATACCCAAAGAGGGGAGAGACCCCACGAAATGTGGAGCATACCTCTATCTCGCTTCTTAGTATAGACGCCAAAATATACACACAGGGTGTGGCAGCTAGACTCAAAGGTTACATGCCACGTATAATCCACCCAGACCAAATGGGTTTCATCAGGGACTGCCCGGGTGCAGACACCATGAGGAAGACACTACACCTGATGCATGAGGTTCGGAGGGTAAATGGGGACCCCTCATTTCTCTCAGTGTCGACGCTGAGAAGGCTTTCAATAGGGTGGAGTGGCACTTCCTCAAAGCAGTGCCTGTCAAATACGAGATAGGGGAGGGATTTCTCTGCGGGATCATGGCGTTGTACTCCTGCCTCATTGCATGTGTAGCAGTGAATGAGGGATACTCCCATTGGTTTGATCTGGGTAGGGGGACAAGGCTGGGCTGCCCACTCTCATCCTCACTGTTTGCACTATCGCTAGGACCCCTTGCGCAGAGGATTAAAGGAGATGATATGTTTGAAGGATTCCGAGTAGGAGGGGTCGAATACAAAGTCGCATTATATACGGACAATATGCTGTTGTACGTTGTGAACCCCCTGACGTCTATGCCAGTGGTGGTTAAACAGATTGAGCAGTACGGCTCCCTGGCGGGCTTCAAGATCAACAGGTCTAAGTCAGTCCTCTTCCCCTTAGACAGGGTCAGAGATGAGGAAACAGGGAGGTTTACACCTCTGGGGATGCAGGTTAGTCTGGGGACATTGAGATACATGGGAATCGGGAGAACTGTATGGGGCAAACTTCCCCTTCCCCCTGATGGACAGGCTTAAGGAGGATTTGATGAGGTGGGGTAAACTTACAATATCTTGGTTAGATCGACTCAATGCATTAAAGATGACCCTCCTCCCTAGACTCCTGTACTTGTTTCAGATGCTCCCCATCCGTATCCCAGAATCTTTCTTTCAGGAGGCGAAGAGCACCCTATTGAAATTTCTCTGGCATGGGAAGAAGGCCAGGATAGCGTGGGATGTTTTGGTACTTCACAAAGAAAAGGGAGGGGCAGGCTTTCCAGATGTGAACTGATACTACAAGGCCGCCCAACTAAGAGTTTTAATACCCCAATTTAGAGCTTAGGAGGACCTTCAATCGATTGCATTAGACAACCTGAACCTGAAATCAGCCACGGTTGAGGAATGGCTCTGGGTATCAAGAGACAGGACCCCCCTTAGGATTCGTGAACATCCCCTTGTGGAGACTATCTGGGACATTTGGAGAAAGGGGGCAGAAATGAAGGGAGTCACGACATGGCCCTCCCCTTGGGCCACCTGTGGGTCCCAGCGGTCAGGGATTTTATCCCAACCCATAAAGATTCCAGAAATGGTTTGAAGCGGGGCTGGAGAGGGTTGGTCAACTGTGGAAGGGGCCTAGGTTTATAGACATAACCGAGCTGGAGGAAGCCTGAGGCATAGGCACACTCTGTCTTCCTGTACCTACAATTGGAGGGGGTAATGATAGACAGGGTTTGGAGTGAGCAGATACGGCATGACCTCACCCCCTTTGAAAACATTCTAGACACCAGGACAGAAATGAAGGGCCTGATTTTGGTATTGTGTGGAGCCCTCCTGGACTCTGGGGGTGGTTCCACAGAAAAACTAAAAGGAAGGTGGGAATGGGATTTAGGAGAGGAGATAGAACCAGCCCCTTGGGGGAAACTTTCTAAGGGGGCCTCACAGACTTCAATCTCCTGTCAATACAAACTACATGCCATTAAGCTACTACATAAGTGGCAATACGACCCGGCCAGACTGTCTAAAATGTATCAAGGTGTCAGCCCGAGTTATTGGCAGGAATGTGGGGCGAGGGCCGACTACTGTCATATGTGGTGGGAGTGCCCTAGGGTGCTGGTCTTCCGGGACGATGTCTTGGGGTGGATTAAAGAAGTGGAAGAGATTCACCGGGTCAAATCTCCCTTGATGGTCCTATTTGGGTTGAAGAGGCAAGAGGAGGACCTTATTAAACTACCTAGTATGGCTGCGGGCCTACTACTGGCAGAACAAGCATCCTTGGCTACAAAATGGAAAGGCACCCATACCCCAGACAAAAAAGAATGGGATAATGTTGCCCAGAACCTATATGCGATGGAACGGATCTCTGCAGGGCTGCATGGTCGGGCAGGTTCCCTGGAAGCGGAATGGGGTGGATTTGTGGAAATATACCTGATACCAAACACACAGGGGTAGAGGACGGCGTGGCAGAATGAGAAAAGATGAGTGATAAGTCCGCAGGGGATGTGAGCCTCAATCGGGCCTGAAACGCCAGGAAAATCGGTCATAGAGGGAGCCGAAGAGGTGGCCTTACGCCAAGGGTTTATGTTTTTGTGTCTTAGGAGGCCTAAGAATTAAAGAAGAGGTTTTAGGGGGGAACAGTACCAGGAGGGGGTGCGTGCCGAGGGGGTTCCGGGGGGCAGGGGGTGGAGTTGGCCAATGTTGACTTGTAAGGGAAGGTATATGGAATATGGATTATTTTATTAACTTTCTCAATGTGAAATGGATACCTGCCTTGCGAAGTTGTTCAATGTGTTGTGAACAAAATCTTTAATAAAGACTAATTTGAAAAATTAAAAAATAAACATGTTTGAGCAGAAACTACTTATACAAACAGCACACATCAAACTTTGTAGGCTAAGACAGTATCACGACTCTGCATCACTGCCTCTGGGTGGTGCTGTCTGCAAAACAGCTGGGTGCTAGCAACCGTCACCAGATATGAACCATAATCACAGTACAACCTCTCCTTACACCAACCTGTGTTTCCTGAAAAACGGACCACCATTCTCAAAATGCACTTTTGAGAGATCTCGAAAACAAGGAAACTTAATCCAGAAACACTCCCAGACTTCAAATTACATGCACATAGGTTTCATGATGCATTGAAGAAGGAAGCCTTTTGTAAAGGACTGCAATATTAAGAATGCCATGGCAATTATGGTGCTTTCATTTCTGCACAGAAACTCCTGAAGTTTGTCGGCAGTGGCTCCTCTCCCAAAGTCCATACTAAACATTTCAACTAACCATATCTTGTGACCATGTTCTCAATAAGTCACAAGATAACTGCAATAAAATGTTTATTATAAAAACTAGTCTTACAAAAAAATTGTACTTTTGGTTTGCAGGCTAGTTGTCATACCTGTACACCTTCCCTCGCCCTTTCACAAGGCTACCACCTCACTAATCAAACAATTCAGACAACAATACAGATTCTCTCTATAGTCAGGTGACCCCCCTTACACCACCGTCTAGGCCAGCTCTACTATAGGGAGTCCTAAAGGCTCCAGCCTTACATATATAACCCCCTTAGAGAGTATATATGTAAGGCTATTCTGCATGGCCTGAACCCTGTCCTCTGGTTGACTGCTTCTCAATCTTTTTTCACTCTTGCCTGTCTCCCCTCTCTCTCCATACTCCTTCTCCTGGTCTTCCCTCTCTATATAACCCTTCTAATGTCTCACTCTTGACTCGCTACTCCACCTTCTAGTCTTATCTCCCTCTGTTCCTCCTCTGGTCTCTATTTTCAAGCTCCCTATCACTATCTCCTCCCCACACTGTCCTTGCCTCTACTCTCCTCCACCCTCTTGCCTCTCACTTCACTCTCTCTCTATCACATTCTCTCTCTGTCTCTCAACCTTCTATCCCTCCTACTCTCAAACACCCTCCTACTCTCCCTCCAAAACATCTTTAATCACTCTATCACTCACACACTCACATACACTCCCAAATTTGTACCACCCTCTCAATCCCAACACTTTACCTTCATCTCTCCAAAAACGCCAAATGTTTCCTCTAAGTTGTCCACCACCTACTCACACTCCCCTCTGGTCTCTTGGTCTTTCTGCAACCTCAACCAAACACCTCTCGTTGCAGACTGACTTTCCTGGCCTTTCATACCCTCTCCTTCTTGTCTGGAAGCTTCTCTCTGCTCATATTGGCTGCCTGAGTTGGCTATAACCTCAACTCTTCCCCTTCTGAGTGGGGACTTCCCCTGAAAGTCTTCCCAAGGGCACTTAAACCTCCCCATTTTAACCCACCATAGCCTTCCAGCTTGCCATGTGGTCCTCTGCATAATTCTCTCTGTGTTCCCCCACTGACTCAAGTAACTTAATGTCCACCAATGCTTCAGGGAGGGATCCCTGGTCTCCCTTAGGACTGTGTCATGCACTTATGTGTGTCATGCTCAGCTGGTTCCAGCTCTGCCTGTATTACTCCCCTGTTCCCCTGTAGGATGCCTGTCAAGGTGTTTGGTCTCTCATTCAGCTTCCGAATGGGGACGCCTAGTCAATTTTCAGTTGGATAACCAGTCCGTTCCTCCTGTTCCATGCCGGGTCTTGTCCGTTGGGCCCTGGTGCATTGTGGTAGCTGTAGTGTCTTGAGAACCACCTTAAAAAGAATAGAAAGAGGCCTGACCAGGACAGAGGCTGATAGGCATCAGATCCAGACAAGTGGTGCCAATAAACATGAACAGCCCCATGCAGACCAGGAAGCTGGGGACAGGAGTCCCTCTCAGGTCCCCCACACCACCTTTGGTCTCTTTTGCCCCCCTTGACAGGGTCAAACCCATGACTCTGTCACACCTATGACTGATTGCATGCAGCTCAATGGCATGGTTCCTTCCTGTGTTTCCTCCCTGCTAGCACTGCATGCTTGCTGCCACACCATGAATCTCTGTGTTTGTGCATTGAGTGCTGAACTCCTTGCAGCTGGAACTAATTTTGAATTTCGCCCTGCCTCTCCAACGTATGTTTGCAGCTCCTGTGCTGCATTGCTCCCTTTTAGCCAACCCTGCCTTGGAAGCTCAGTCCTCCTCCCTTTGCCTCCAGCCAGTCTCCTTGCTTCTCTCCCTTGTGCTGTGTCCCCACAGCTTCCAGTCTCTGCTACTTGTGCTGTTTGGCTCCGGCCTCCCACCCCTGCTCCTTGTGCCAAGTCCCTGCAGTCTCCATCCCTGCTAACTATTCTACTTTTTCTTGCTTTCTTAGGTCTATATAGTCTCAAGTTTTTCCCTATATAGCCAGATTCAGTTTATCTTGTCTCTCTTTGTTCCCTTTCTCCCTTAGTTCTAGTTATGACTCCTATGCCCCTGCTTTCTATAGCCTGTTTCCAGTTCAGTTTACATCTTTTCAATTACCTATATTCAATCCCGTGCCATGTAGTGCTAGCCACCTAGTTTCCAGTCCATTGCTACAGTTTCCATGTTCTGATCCCTTGCTAAATGTGTCATTGTTCTTAGCTCCTCTGTTCCTATATTTGTGTTGCCCTGAACCTTACTTCGCTCTGTCGCTGGCCTTGAATCCGTCTTGGGCTCTTAGTGCCTGGTAAGTGTTCAATAGTTTCCTCCACCTGTGATTCTTTGCATTCCACTGCTGGGGTACCCCATTGAGCGAAGACCTCATCTAGGACTTCCTGGCACACTTCCCACTCATGTGAGTCCATGCTCTGCCTGCTCAGAGCATCCCCCAAGGTGTTCTCTGCCCCTGCCAGATGAACTGCTGAGACTGGGATTTGGCTCTCTCGTAACCAGAACCACAGCTGAATTGCCTCTGTGCAGAGTGGGTGGGAGTGCACACCACCATGTTTGTTGAGGTAGTGCATGGCCACAGTGTTGTCCGTCAGGACGAGGACATAATTCCTTTGAGAGATGGGGTAAAAGCCCTCAGGGCTTAACTGATGGCACGCAACTCCAGACTGTTGATGTGCCACCTGGCTTCTGATGGAGACCAGAGGCCGCTCACCTTCAAATCCTTGCAGTGGGTGCCCCAAACCCTTCAGGGACACATCTGTGACCACTAGGGCCAGGTGCCGGGGAGGCCAGAAGGGTTCCCCTGACAGAAGATTGCTGTGCATGTTCCACCAGCCTAGTTTGTGGACTACCTGGCTGGACACTGAAAGGCGATTTTGTGCGCTGCCAGATACTGAAACCACTGGTCCCTCAGAAGCCACTGGAGGGACCTCATATGCAGCCTGGCCTCTGGCACTAGAAAAATACAGGAGGCCATGAGACCCAAGAGGCAGAGGAAGGAAGCTGCTGGAAGGGTAGCGTGGTTCTGAAACAAATGCACCATCTGGGCTATGTTGCTGACTCTCTCCTCGGGAGGAAAAGCCTTCCCTACCCGGGTGTCTAGGACTGTTCTGATGACTTGGAGCCGCTGAACTGGTGTCAAATGGGACTTCGTCAAGATGAGGGAGAAGCCCAGCTCCTGCAGTAGAAGGCAGGTGTCCTCAAGATGAGACAAAACCTGCCCCGCCGACTTCCCTCGGATCAGCCCGTTGTCCAGGTACAGAAATAAATGGACCCCGGATCTCCTGAGGTGAGCCACAACTACTGACATGAGCTTGGTGAACACCCTTGGCACGGAGGTCACACCAAAGGGAAGCACTTTGAACTGATAGTGCTTGTCCCCTATGAGGAACCTTAAGAACTTCCAGTGATTTTGGTGTATCGACACATGAAAATAAGCATCCTGTAGGTCTATTGACACTAGCCAGTCCTAAGGTTCGAGAGCGTGGAGAATATCTCTCAACGTCACCATCCTGCATTTACATTTCCTCAGGAACTTGTTCAAGGCCCTGAGATCCGGGATGGGACAGAGACTTTATCCATTCTTGAGCGCCAGAAAATACTGGGAATACCAACCCGACTCTCTCTGATTGGGAGGTACCTCTTCCACGGCACCCTTTGACTACAGGGCTCTTCCTGGAGCTCCTGTCCCGGTTGGATTGGGGGAGGTGGAGGTATGTCTGGAGGCCTACTTAGAAAAGGCAAACAATAACCCCACCAAATCAACTGCAGGGCCCAGGCATTAGAAGTTATTTGTTGCTACTGGGGCCAATGCCCTGCCAACCGTCCACCAATGGGTGTGTCGTGGGAGGGGAAAATCAACGTGGCTTAGAGGGTGCAGGAGACCCTGCCGCTGTTGCTGCTTGCTGGCCTCTAGAGGACCCTCTAACCCTTCCGGGATGCGAGAAGCACCTCTGCCCTTGCCTGGATTACTGGAGCGGTGCCTTCCCGCCATAGGGTATGTAACTTCTATAGCTTCTGCCCCCAGAGGGGAAGCTGAAGGCAGGCTTGGCCGGCTGCACCGCTAGGCCCAATGATTTAGCAGCCAACTTGGAATCCTTAAATTCCTCCAAAGACTTTTCTGCTTTCTGACTGAAAAGCATGTCACCTTCAAAGGGCATGTCCAGTAGCCTGTTCTGAACATTCAGAGAGAAGCCAGAAGTTTTTAGGTAGGTTTGGCATCTCATTACTACTGCTGAACCTATTGCTCTGCCGGCGCAGTCCGCTATGTCCAGGCCCATTTGCAATAACTGCTTGGCTGCCTCCTTCCCATCCTCCACCAGCTGTAAAAATCAGTCCTGCATGGCACCCTCAGGGATGTATTCAGCAGCATTTTCCACACCCTTCCATAAGCCAATGGAGTACTTGGCCAAACCACAGGCTATGTTTGTGGCTTTGAGCACCATGCTGCCAGAGGTCAACACCTTTCTGGCCAATGTGTCTGATTTCTTTCCCTCTCTGTCCTTAGGCAGATTGGAAGTGAATGCTGCAGGTCTGGTGGAAATAGTGGCAGCCTATATAACCAACCCTTCCAGGGAAGGGTGTGTGACGAGGAAAGAAGGGTCTCCTCTTGCCGGTCTATACTTCCCTGTAAAATTGCCATTCATGCAGGGAATAGTAAAATGGTGCTGCCATAAGGAGGCTAAAGGGTCCGCAATGGCTGGATTGAATGGCATGTTATGCTCAGATGTGGGAACCTCGTCCAAAATGTCAGTGAGCTCAAACCCCTGAAGAGGTGCAGTGGACACCTTCAACCCAAGGGTGTCAACAACCCTGTGAACCAGATCACTGAACTTGATATTAGCATGGGAATAGGGATGTTTCTGTTGTAACTCAAGGTTTGGGGAAGTATCCAGACCAATGGTGTCTTGTAGACCCTGAGCTAGGGTCAATAAATCAGCCTGGTCATCAATAAAAACGACAACGCTGGCCCCCGTGTAAAAGAGTTTGACTGGGTCAGTGACACCAAATATGGATCGCATCGAGTCGAATAAACGCAATCTCGACAGCGGCACAAATGAAACGTCGCCAACTGTCAGCACAGAGGGCTTGAGAATGGGTTTTCGAAGCCAAAGCTTTCAATGCTGAAGGTTCTTTCGGTGCTGAGGGATGCTCCGATAACCGATGGGTGTCGTGGCATCAGCCTTATGGCCCTGCAGCGACATATGCCTGGTAGGCATGACACTCAAAGGCACGTTTGATGTCGAAGGAATGGCTGCCTTGGGGTCAGGAACACTGATCGCTGCTTTTGCTGCCAAAGCTTGCTGGTCAGGGGCTGGAGCTGCACCTACAGCAGCTTGTTGCCTAAACATATCCAGCATGGAAGTCTTAAAGCTTTCCCACTCTTTCTGAGTGGTCGGCCCCGCTAAGTGTTTACCTCGATGCAACGACAAGCTGAACTTGCGTTGATGGCAGTGGTGCCGCTTCTTCTTCCGCAAGGAAGACGATGAGGAATGGCTCCTGGAATTGGACCGTTTCTTAGTCTTCTTGTGATGTTGTTCCTTCCCTTTGTCAGGAGTGGGCTCCTCAGTCTCAGCCTCCGAGGACCGTACGAGTGACCGTGCTGGAGATTTGGCGACCACTCAGCCCAAAGCCAGTTTCCCAGCCCTCTCATGTAGGGACTTGGGTTGTATCTTTGCGCAGGACGCGCAGGCCTCCGTGTCGTGACCAACACCTAGACACCACTGACACATGTCGTGGGGGTTGGTTACCGACATTTTGGCCTCAAAATCGCAGCATCGCGGTATCACAGTATCGCGGCATCACTTGAGGCCTTAGACCCTGTGAGAGGACATTGCGTCAAGTTTTTCTGAGAAAACGTACAACTGGGTACAAAAAAACAGAGTAAACTCTAGTCATGTTCCTGAAGCAGCTGGCAAGCGCGCAGAAAAAAGGAACTGAAGTATGGGGTGCAGTGATGTGCTAGATATACAATGCCTGATGTCACTCCCGGAGCCTATAATCGAGAGCCGGACATGACAGATTGACGATCGACGGCCGAGTTGAGGTCCACTATGTCCCCTGTCGAAAGGTTTCCTAACAGCAGAGCTGGATGATGGATATCTATCAAGATGAGGAATCTGTGGGAGAAAAGCAATCCATTGACGCTGTCACTCTCTCCTGCTTTCACTACTGCTGTTCCATTGTGCCTCTCTCCAGAGCTCTGATCTATCATCGATGACCCATCAATGAAGAGAATTATCCCCCCTCGTAGGGCATTTTCCTTGATGTGAGGTACATCATCATAATAATCAGTGTAGGTAGTAGAATCATGGATTCAAAAACTTGGGCTCCTGGTTGGGAGCCTATTCTACCCAGGAGGGTTAATAGAGAACAATAATTGCAATTGAATAGGTCCAAGAAAAACAAGTGCTCTTAGAATACTCCTGCTTATTGTCAAACTCTGCATAATGAAAGAATAACTTATTCAAGCTCTGTGTAGAATCCATCTTATTCTTTATCTAAGGTTATACAGGTCAACATAAAATGGACGCTCCAGAGTTAACATCAAAAAAGGGGGGTTTTTTGACCAAAAGTACAGAAAATATTTACAACACACTGAACCAAAAGTTTCTTGGTAAAACAACCACTTTGTGTGTGCAAGACAAAATCAACTTTAAGTATCATTTGTCATGGAGTTCACATGAGAGTAGCAAACACGTAGACATTTGGACATCTATAACATCACATAAACATTTCAAAAATACAAGTCATTTTCTCTGTGTAAAGCAGCATGAATACACTGCAGTTGGGGATTGTGCGCCTACACCACGGAGTTTCAGCCGTTTCTAGGTGGGCTTAGTATGCCACATCTGGTGTACGGCCTTCATCAGGACGGGGGTCTGTACTGTATGATGTCTGTGCTGCAGGGGGAAGGGAGACTGTTGTCAGGGGAGTATTCAAACACCAGTTATTTAGAAAAGAATGAATCATGCACTGTGTAGTATTGAAAACACACAGAGCTTACCTATGGGTATATTAATTCCACAGGTTCTGTTATTTAGAAGATATATAAGCCACAAGGGCTAGTTTCTGTATGATCACGTTTTGAAAAACAAAAAATGGGGTTTCTTATTAGTGTGAAAGTCACCTTATAAAGGATTAAAAGCAACTTAGCCAAGGCGGGCACTATTTTCATAAACTGAACTCTTACCTCTCAGCCGGAGGTGAGATTTCACTTTTAAATTCGCTTTGTTTCTATTTTCTCAAGTGGCCCCGCAGGAGAAAACCTATGTGGAGCAAGGGCAGCTGATTACTATTTTTAGCATGTTAGGCACCTAAATAGTTCTAAATGCCTGCGCAAAAAGCAGTGTTACCTGTCAGTGTGCAGGACCTGATCGCAGTCTGCCGCTGGAGCGTTCGAAACGCTGAGTCATTGCAATGTTCACAGAGACCTGGCTGAGGCGTTAGTCACGCTGTTGCTAGGTCTCCGTGATCTTTTATACGGCGGCCATCTTAGATGGGGTTAGGTTGCCGCCGATAGCAAAACGAGTGATGATATTGCATCAATCGCTCGGATTGCAAAAAGAAAGTAATTACATGGGTACCCATGTCTGAAGGGTTCCAAATGGGTAATTTAGACCCTATGTTAGTAAATGGTTGCTATGGCAACCGATCGTGAGTGCCCAAATTATAGGGGATCGGGCAGGAAAGGTTGGTTCCAAATTAATTAAAAAACCTTCCTGTCTAAGGTTAGGTTTTTGAACTTGGTGATCTCGAGTTCCAGTTTGTCTAACTTGTCTTTTGCGTCCTGGATAGACATGTCCTCTAGAAATTTCTTCTCCAGTTCCAGTAGCTCTATGCCTTGTTTGTCACACTCCTCTTTGGCCGTGTCGATGACTAGAATCAACCAATCGCGGCTACATTTATTTCCCACCCCACTAAAGTTTTTGGTGAATTTCGGGTTATCCGTAAACACCCTGGGGATGTTTCGTACTTCCAGGCCTTCCGGGATTATGCCAACCCTCAAGTACTCAAGCATAAATTGACCATGGAGTTCTGTTCGTATTATTCTTTTTTTCTTCTGGTTTAATGTCTCTAGTTGGTCCTCAGTTAGGCCTCCAGTGATCACACCCTCCTCGTTGCGGAGTGTGGAAGGTCCTTAAAAGTTTTTTAAAATAGTCATCGGTATACAAGACTACATTTACCTTTACCTTATCCATGAGGACAAGGGACAAGAACATGAAATCCTACACCAATACCTATGGCCTGGTGATGTAACAGAATTGTGATCTTATACAAATGAGTATAGTAAACCCGGTCTGTCCGTCGACAGAAATCTAGACCCCCCACGAAAGTATGTATACTGTGGCAAGTATGACCAAGAGTCACATGATGTACCATCACTGTTTTCTTAAACAACCTGTCTTAATATGTTTTGACAATGCAACTGTACAAAATGCTATCAAAGACACTGCAAAATGTGAATTGCACACACGTGTATTTTTGTATGAGACAATGCATGGAACCCATTTGCACTGTTTAGTGTTTTTGCTGAGATGTTGTTTTAAGGACATCGCTGTCATGATGCCTACCCCCGGAGGATCAGGCCAGGCCCAGCACCCCCGGAAGCAGGCATCATGCCCTCGGGTAAAAGCCCAGCGGCCCCTTATAGGGACCCTTTGGACTCAGTCCTGGCGCCTTTGGCGCCAGGCTCATGTTGGACATCAGTCCTGGCGCCATAGGCGCCAGGCTCATAAAGGCAGGTGTTTTGTGCACTTACCTGATGCAGGCCATGCTGCACGCTTCAGGCCTCCCTGAGACCTGAAAGGGACTATTTTTTCATAGGGACTATTTTTTCACTCGGGCGTGGCCAGGGAAGGATACATACCTAGCTGGGGAAGGATACATACCTGGGACTTCTTTGGAGGCTATTTAAGCCACGCCCAGACAGCAGCTCATGCTTCGCGTTGTTCTGCTTCCTGCAGCTTAACGCTCACTGTGTCTGCTCCTGCTCCTGGACTACAGCCACGCCCATCTTGAACCTGGAAGACCTGCAAGGAAGGAAGAGAAGAGAAAGGTGAAAACCAAGGATTATTTCAAGCTTCTTACCTGCATCCGGAATCTTCTCGCCAGCATCCCTGAAGGAAGACTTCAATTTAAAAGCATCGCGTTGCTCGCTGCAGCGCCACGCTTCACTCACCTGTCCTGTCCTCCAGACATCTCCCGGCTCCATCGCGGCTGTCAGCATCGGACGCCACATCTCTGCACCTAGGGGAGAGAGGAAGAAACAAAAGGTGAGCAGAAGGACACACAGAAGGAAAGCCTGATTAACAGCCATAATACTTACCGGCTTTTCTTCCACATTTCGGGTCGGCGCCGACCCGTTGGCAGGTACCATACCCCGGCCCGTATGGGGAAAGGACTAGAGACATTTCAGAGGAATGATGAGGACATCTAGAGGGATCGCCCTCATTACTACTCACCTCGGCAGGTTAACCCCTCGACGCATCGCCTTCATTCTGCACCTGAAATAAAGGACAGATCACAGGTGAGAAAGACAGCATGAAGGGGGCCTCACTTGAACTTGAACTTTCATACTTACGGCGCATCGCTCAGGAAAGTCAAGTGGATTTTGCCAGCGCCATTCTGAAAACCAGTGAAGTAACTGGACGAACGCGCGCCCCTGCACCAGAAGCAGGATGGAGAGTTCAACCTTTCAAACCATAAGGTGAGCTTAAACCGGGTTTGGAGGAATAGAGAGGAACGGAGGGGGGAAGGGGGAGCTAGCACACCATTCTGCAGACTGTTAATCCCCTTTCTCATCTGCAGAAGGATATTCCTACGGGCCAAGGAAGCACGATTTGGAGGTCCTGTCCAATCGGTGTTCCGGGTCCTGCGCATCACGCTAGAAGAGGCCGCAGTAATCCAGACTAGATCAGCGCCCCCGTGGGAACCAGGTGGGCGTTACAGAACGCGAAGCCTCCCTACAAATTCCCACCCAGGCGCTATGGAAACTTCTGAGACTGACCAACTGGCCCAACTACTGGGGGAATTACGGGCCGAGGTACACGCCGCTCGTCAAGAGACTAATGCCCTCAGAAGAGAAGTGATTGTAACAAGGGAAAGGACTGATGACCTGGCTAGACAGCTTTTGCAAGGTCAAGCTGGACAAACTCCTTTACCCGGTTCCGGGGGGAACCCCACTCCTGTGGTTTCCAGTAACCCTGTGCTGATTAATCTACCTGCAAACATGCCGCTGGCCCCACCCGAACGCTTTGCTGGGGACCCCAAACGATTCGCCGTATTCATGAATCAGTGTCGTTTGCACTTCCTATGCAGACCCGGGGCTTTCCCTAATGATCAGACCAAGGTAGCCTTTGTGGTGTCATATCTCAGCGGCTGTGCTGCCGATTGGTCAGTCCCACTGGTAACTCAAGATGACCCGATTCTTCATGATTTTCAAGGATTTCCAACAAGCATGGAAAGGTTATTTGCTCGACATTCCCAGGGACAGGCTCTGGATGACGAACTTCTATCTCTGCGACAGGGCAATCAAGACCTTCTATCCTACATTGCAACCTTCAATAGACTAACTGTGGAAACTGGTTGGCCAGAGGATAAAAGAATCACGTTATTCTATCGAGGTCTACGCGGAGAACTTAAAGATGTACTGGCACAAGTTGTAAATCCGCCCCAAGAATGCACTGAATATATAGACTTAGTGGTCCAGTTGGATCACAGGCTGCAAAACAGAAAAGCAGATCGGTCCAAGTTTGAAACCCGGGTGTGGGCCAAAACCCACGCTAACCCCAAGGGGGCTGATGCCTCGGAGCCTATGCAAATCGGAGGAGTTAAAGGACCCCTAACTCAAAAAGAACGGGAAAGAAGACGACAGATGCAATTATGCCTTTATTGTGGGTCCTCAGGACACTTTCTACGAGATTGCCCGGTTAAGCCGCCCAAGAAGGTGGTAGGAGCCGCTGATAAAATCCATGGAAACTCTGTATCGGGAAACGACCACGCCCGGCAAGCGTAGGGGTCCGCTTGCCGAGCTTGAAAACTAACTCTCAGACCTCGCATTTCATTGTGCCAATGGTCCTCATAGATCCGGAACAGCCAAAACGGTTGCATGCTATAAAGGCATACATCGATAGCGGGGCTATAGGAAACTATGTGGATCGAGAATTGGTCTCTAGGATAAACCTCCCTCTGCGTCCTAAAACCAGCAAAGATGTCATCACCACTGTAGATGGAACCGAAATTGCCTCTGGACCGGTAACACATTCCACAGCTGAGGTGACACTTGTAGGTCCGGGTGGCCATTGGGAGGCAGTTGTGTTTGATGTGATCAAGGCTCCACAGTTTCAGCTTATTCTCGGAGTCCCTTGGTTAGAGACACATAATCCTCGAATTGATTGGCAAGCGAAGAGAATAACCTTCCAGGATTGTGCACAAACCTGCTACCCAGAAAATCCAAAGATTAATCTAGCATCAGTAACCTCTGTCCCCGTGCAACTACCTCCAGAGTACCAAGACTTTCAGGACGTCTTCCAAAAGGAACAGGCCAACACGTTACCTCCCCACAGATCGTACGATTGCCAAATTTATCTGGTGCCCGGTGCACAACCCCCTTGTAGCAGGATTTATGCCCTTACTGAACCTGAGAATCTGCATTTGAGACAATATTTAGATCAATACCTCGCCAATGGTTTCATTCGCCCGTCAAAGTCCCCGGCATCTTCAGTTTTGTTCTTCGTGCCTAAAAAAGAGGGCGACCTTAGGACTTGTATCGATTACCGCGCATTGAACCAGATAACTGTTAAAAATCGTTACCCTCTGCCTCTGATCCCTGAACTCCTTGACCAGGTGAAGGACGCTTGCGTATACACCAAGTTAGATCTCCGGGGGGCTTATCATCTGGTACGAGTAAAAGAAGGCGACGAATGGAAAACGGCCTTCCGTACAAAATATGGACTATTCGAATACCAGGTGATGCCTTTCGGGTTGTGCAACGCGCCTTCTGCCTTCCAATTCTTCATGAATGATGTCCTTCGGGAACTCATCGATGTCTGTGTTATCGTGTATATCGATGGCATTCTTGTGTACTCCTCTTCGGAATCTGATCACAGAAAACATGTCAGGGCCGTCCTAGAGAAACTGCGCCAGCACAAACTGTTTATCAAGCTGGAAAAATGTGTTTTCCATACCACCGAGGTTGAGTTTCTCGAATTCATCCTGACACCTAAAGGGGTCCGAATGGATTCACGGAAAGTGGATGCCATCCTCAAATGGCCATCACCTAGTTCAGTAAAAGGTGTCCAAAGCATGCTTGGTTTTGCCAACTTTTATCGCAGGTTTATCCCGGAGTTTTCACGTGTGGTGCAACCCATCACTGCACTCTTGCAAAAAAATAAATGTTTTGAATGGACCGAGGAAGCCGAACAGGCCTTTCAGGAGTTGAAAGCTAAGTTCACGTCCGCACCTATTTTGAAGCACCCGCGTCCTGATCTCCCATATATATTCGAAACCGACGCGTCCAGCTTAGCCATGGGAGCTGTCCTGTCTCAGAGAGACCCTGAAACCAACCAACTGCACCCCGTAGCATTTTGGTCCAGAAAGTTCTCACCGCCGGAGATAAATTATGCGATTACCGATAAGGAACTATTAGCCATTAAGTCCGCCTTTAAGGCTTGGCGGCATTATCTCCTCGGCGCCCGGCATACCATCACCGTGATCACTGATCACCGAAATTTACAATATTTAAAAACTGCCAAGGCCCAATCGTCTCGACAGCTCCGATGGGCTTTGTTCTTTGCTGAGTTCGATTTTGTAATCACCTACCGCCCCGGTTCTAAGAATGGTAAGGCGGACGCTCTATCCCGAATTGGAATGGAAGAAATAGACACAAACTCAGAACCTGTGCCGATAATTCCCGGACAAAGAATTTTGGGAATAACCACTTTACAAACCCTTGAAGACATTCAAGCACGAGTAAAACAAGTCCTGGACTCTTCATCCTTGCAGGATTGGATCAAAAAGGGGTCTAACTTTTCAGTCAAGGATGGCTTACCTTACTTCCAAGGACGCTTATTTTTGCCAGAAAAGGAATTGCAAGAACTGGTTATTTCCCGTCATCATGACACCCTGATGGAAGGACATCCTGGCATTGCCAAAACTGAGGAAAAGGTTAGACGACAATTCTGGTGGCCTTCCTGGCGAAAGGATATTAAATCTTTCGTTATGTCCTGTGGAGTTTGTGCTCAAAACAAAGGTCAGCCCTTAGACAATCCACCAGCACCTTGGCCACCCTGTCACTAGATTTTATCACGGACCTGCCCTCTTGTAATGGTTACAATACTATTCTGGTCGTGGTGGATTTATTTTCCAAAATGGCCCACTTTATTCCGTTGAAAGGATTACCTTCAGCCTTTGTTCTTGCCAAGGAATTCCTCGAGAATATCATCCGTTTGCATGGATTCCCGTCCATACTAGTCTCCGATCGGGGAAGCCAGTTTATTTCTCATTTTTGGAAAAAGTGTTGTCAGCTGGCACAAATCGATGTAAGACTCTCGACCAGCCACCACCCACAGACCGATGGTCAGACGGAGAGAACAAACCAGACCCTTGAACAATTTCTACGATGTATGTTGCACCAATCGGAGGGTAATTGGAAGGATATTCTGTGGGTGGCTGAATATGCTTATAATAACTCGATACACTCTGGAACGGGTCAAAGCCCCTTTTTTTTACCCTATATGGACATCACCCTCGTACTTCAGACTTGGACTCACCTTTGAGCCTAAAAATGCCCGCAGTGGATCATTTGCATTCTATGATAACTCAAGCCTTCAAGCATGCAACTGCACATTTGCAACATGCGAAAGCGAAATACAAAAAGAATGCGGATCTACATCGAAAGGAGGCGCCTCCGTACCAAATTGGGGATCAAGTATGGTTGGCTGCCAAACACTTATCGCTCAAGGGACCTTGAACTTTTAATCCAAGGTATTTAGGCCCTTACTCAATCAAAGCTATAATTAACCCAGTAGCAGTCAAGCTCGATCTACCAGCCAAAATGCGGATTCACCCTGTTTTTCATGTGTCACTTTTGAAACCAGTACAACCAGGAACCAGATTAATAAAGCCACCAGACCCAATCCTGATAGATGGAGAGCCAGAATTCGAAGTAAAGAACATTTTGGATTCCAAAATCTTAAAATCAAAGCTTTTCTATCTAATTGATTGGAAAGGGTACGGGCCTCAGGAAAGGTCTTTGGAACCCAGTGATCACGTACATGCACCTCGGCTGGTAAAAAGGTTCCACCGGAATTTCCCAAACAAACCGAAACCTCCAGAAGGAACGACCTTGGGAGGGGCCTTGGGGGGGAGTGCTGTCATGATGCCTACCCCCGGAGCATCAGGCCAGGCCCAGCACCCCCGGAAGCAGGCATCATGCCCTCGGGTAAAAGCCCAGCGGCCCCTTATAGGGACTCTTTGGACTCAGTCCTGGCACCTTTGGCGCCAGGCTCAAAAAGGGAGGTGTTTTGTGCACTTACCTGATGCAGACCATGCTGCACGCTTCAGGCCTCCCTGAGACCTGAAAGGGACTATTTTTTCATAGGGACTATTTTTTCACTCGGGCGTGGCCAGGTAAGGATACATACCTAGTTGGGGAAGGATACATACCTGGGACTTCTTTGGAGGCTATTTAAGCCACGCCCAGACAGCAGCTCATGCTTCGCGTTGTTCTGCTTCCTGCAGCTTAACGCTCACCGTGTCTGCTCCTGCTCCTGGACTACAGCCACGTCCGTCTTGAACCTGGAAGACATGCAAGGAAGGAAGAGAAGAGAAAGGTGAAAACCAAGGATTATTTCAAGCTTCTTACCTGCATCCGGAATCTTCTCGCCAGCATCCCTGAAGGAAGACTTCAATTTAAAAGCATCGCGTTGCTCGCTGCAGCACCACGCTTCACTCACCTGTCCTGTCCTCCAGACATCTCCCGGCTCCATCGCGGCTGTCAACATCGGACGCCACATCTCTGCACCTAGGGGAGAGAGGAAGAAACAAAAGGTGAGCAGAAGGACACACAGAAGGAAAGCCTGATTAACAGCCATAATACTTGCCGGCTTTTCTTCCACATTTCGGGTCGGCGCCACCCCGTTGGCAGGTACCGTACCCCGGCCCCTATGGGGAAAGGACTCGAGACATTTCAGAGGAATGATAAGGACATCTAGAGGGATCGCCCTCATTACTACTCACCTCGGCAGGTTAACCCCTCGACGCATCGCCTTCATTCTGCACCTGAAATAAAGGACAGATCACAGGTGAGAAAGACAGCATAAAGGGGGCCTCACTTGAACTTGAACTTTCATACTTATGGCGCATCGCTCAGGAAAGTCAAGTGGATTTTGCCAGCGCCATTCTGAAAACCAGTGAAGTAACTGGACGAACGCGCGCCCCTGCACCAGAAGCAGGATGGAGAGTTCAACCTTCCAAACCATAAGGTGAGCTTAAACCGGGTTTGGAGGAATAGAGAGGAACGGAGGGGGGAAGGGGGGAGCTAGCACACCATTCTACAGACTGTTAATCCCCTTTCTCATCTGCAGAAGGATATTCCTACGGGCCAAGGAAGCACGATTTGGAGGTCCTGTCCAATCGGTGTTCCCGGTCCTGCGCATCACGCTAGAAGAGGCCGCAGTAATCCAGACTAGATCAGTGCCCCCGTGGGAACCAGGTGGGCGTTACAATCACGTGCACTGGTCAGGCATATTTGTTCAGCATATTTAAACCTAGTTAAAAGGTCCCGCCCCAGTGCCAAAGGGTAGGGTCAGAATCACTCTCTCTGAACCCCCCCTAGCCCCCCTTTTTTTAAATTAATTCGGAACCAACCTTTCCTGCCCGATCCCCTATAATTTGGGCACTCACAATCAGTTGCCATAGCAACCCTTTACTAACATAGGGTCTGAATTACCCATTTGGAACCCTTGAGACATGGGGACCCATGTAATTACTTTCTTTTTGCAATCCGAGCGATTGATGCAATATTATCACTCGTTTTGCTATCGGCGGCAACCTAACCCCATCTAAGATGTCCGCCGTATAAAAGATCACAGAGACCTAGCAACAGCGTTACTAATGCCTCAGCCAGGTCTCCGTGAACCATGCAATGACTCAGCGTTTCGAACGCTCCAGCGGCAGACTGCGAGCAGGTCCTGCACACTGACAGGTAACGCTGCTTTTCACGCACTCGGCAGGCATTTAGAACTATGTAGGTGCCTAACGTGCTAAAAATAGTAATCGGCTGCCCTCGCTCCACATAGGTTTTCTCCTGCAGGACCACTTGAGAAAAAAGAAACTAGGCGAATTTAAAAGTGAAATTTCACCTCCGGCTGAGAGGTAAGAGTTCAGTTTATGAAAATAGTGCCCGCCTTGGCTAAGTTGCTTTTAATCCTTTATAAGGTGACTTTCATACTAATAAGAAACCCCATTTTTTCTGTTTTTTCAAAACAGGATCATACAGAAACTAGCCCTTTTGGGCTTATATATCTTCTAAATAACAGAACCTGTGGAATTAATATACCCATAGGTAAGCTGTGTGTGTTTTCAATACTACACAGTGCATTATTCATTCTTTTCTAAATAACTGGTGTTTGAATACTCCCCTGACAACAGTCTCCCTTTCCCCTGCAGCACAGACATCATACAGTACAAACCCCCGTCCTGATGAAGGGCGTACACCAGATGTGGCATACTAAGCCCACCTAGAAACGTCTGAAACACCGTGGTGTAGACGCACAATCCCCAACTGCAGTGTATTCATGCTGCTTTACACAGAGAAAATGACTTGTATTTTTGAAATGTTTATGTGATGTTATAGATGTCCAAATGTCTATGTGTTTGCTTCTCTCATGTGAACTCCATGGCAAATGATACTTAAAGTTGATTTTGTCTTTCACACACAAAGTAGTTGTTTTACCAAGAAACTTTTGGTTCCGTGTTTTGTAAATATTTTCTATACTTTTGGACAAAAAACCCCCCCTTTTTTTGATGTTAACTCAGGAGCGTCCATTTTATGTTGAACTGTATAACCTTAGATAAAGAATAAGATTGATTCTACACAGTGCTTGAATAAGTTATTCTTTCTTTATGCAGAGGTTGACAGCGGTAGTACAATCATGTACATTGCCTGCCTCCTTTACTTCTTTTGCTATGAATCTGGCTGGGTTCACTACTCAACACCTGACAATTTTGATCGATGGATTTGATATAATTACTTCATAGCCTGAGGCTCTTTGTGTCATCAATGTACTTTTGGGCTTTTCAAGGAATGAAAAAAGATCATGTTCAATATGTAATGTAACTGAACAACCCATAGTTATGCTGGCTGATTTCTGAATTGCAAAACCTGCTGCAGCCAATGATTGCTCACATGGGTAATGGCCTCTCATTACTGGATCTAAGATCCCACTGTAGAATGCTAATGGTTTATATCCCAAAGAAGTTTTCTGTGCAAGGACAACCGTCATCACTACTCCATTTGAATGGGAAAATAGAAAAAAGTATTTGTTGCAATCAGAAATCCCTAACACTGGAGCTGTGCTAATTGCTAGCTTCAACTCATCAAAGACATCTGTCTTGCCTGTCCATGCTATGACACTTCTGTCTTTCTGTGCTTCTTTCAGTCCTCTCAAAAGTGGCCTAACAAATGTACTGTAGTCGAAGACCCATGCTGTACAATAATTGCAAAGGCCTAGAAATTGCTGTAATTCTTTCATTGTCCGCAGCCTGCATGTTTTGGTGATTACATCTGTTCTTTCATGTGTCACCTTCCTTCCTTCTTTTGGTATTAGCTGGCCTATGTATAAGGCCGCCTCCTGACAATATTGTAATTTCTCTTTGTCCACTTTGTACCCCTTTTCTGCCAATACTCTCAATAGTTTCACTGAGTCTTCTCTGCACTCCTCATCTGTGGTGCTGCAGACTAAGATGTCATCCATATATTGGATGACTGCACTGTCAATTGTGGTCCATCTGCAATACCCTGTTGAAGATCGAGGGCGATTCACAGTATCCGTGGGGCAAACGGGAATGTTGCAATCGGATTCTGCAACAGGTGAACGCTGTTAAATATTGCAAATCTTCATGCAAGGGAATTGAAAAGAAGGCATTTTTTAAATCGATCACTCTCATGTATTTGGCTGTAGATGGTATATTACATAATATCGTAGCAGGATTTGGCACCAAAGGAAACTCTGCCTCAACAATATTATTCAGTTGGTATAAATCATGTATACATCTCCACGAAACCCCTGTTGCCTTTTTAAACGCATATGCCGCTGTATTGCATGGTGATTCTAACGATAGTTTCATAGATACCGTTTTCAGCTTCCATTGACATGGGATGCTGTTTTACCCGTGGTAAAATGGCTCCCTTCTTTAATTTAATTTTGACTGCTGCTAACATTATATGGACTGCTCGTCAATAGTGAGCTTGTTATGTGTGCCAAATTGTCTTGGAGAAAGGATGGTATTTTCCTCACCAATTACATTCTCTGGACGATCTACCTGTCCTTAATTTGCAACTGATATGTGAGACTGATGCTAAACAGCACTTTGTTACCCGAGTCCTCATCTTTAAACAATTGTTGATTTGTTAAATCAGTCAGTCACTGTGTACCAATTTACCCCTTCGTCGTCTACTCCATGTAAGATCAACCTGTCTTCTCACACTATTGCTGCTTCTAGTTCAATTGTAGTTCAATTGTAATTGTCTGCCTTTTCACCATGTCCATGGGTAGTCCTGGCCTTAACAAAAACTTTGTGGGTAACCTCAATAATGTGTTCAATATTCTTGGAAGCCATGCTAACAACATGTGTACTCCATAAAGGAATACGTCTGGGTTTAGTGGTACCCTTCTTGGTACTTTTTGGCCATAGAATGCAATTATACACGCTTGTGCATTCACATAATGGATCCCTGGGGTAGAACATATTATCTCTTTTTCAGTAAACAAGATTGTCACTTAAATGTAAGCAAGATATATTTGTGTCATTCCTGTTGCAAATTACCTTATACATTGGTTATGTTAAGGTTCTTCATGTCTTATGAATGTTATATTAGTATTCTTCATGTCTAAACGCATACATTACCTATTGTACTTGTTCTTCATGTGCCGTGAATGTTGCTTCATGTCCAATGCATGCTCTTTTTACTGTTACGTTAGTTTGAATGCGTTTGTCATCTTCAGCTCACATTGCCCCCAAGTCCTGCTGTACCAGTGGAGGATAAAGGAGGAAAGGCTGTCTCAGGGAGTAACATCTCTGAACTTTGAGGTATTGTGCAGGGGAGGATTATAAGCTATGGATGATGTATTTGTCTGCATCCCAACATGAAGCTTCCCTACCTGTGCAGTTTGCGTGTTTTAATGTCAGAAAATCGAAGGTATGATGCATTGGAAAAGACAATGGGCCTCATTAGGACCAAGGCGGTAAGGGGTTTACGGCAGCGTAAACAGCGCCGACCCTTACCGCCTGATTCCGAGGTCCCTTAGCGCCATGGCGGATTTAACACCTGCTTTTAGCAGGTGTTAAAATCCATGGCGCTAAGGGACCATGTTGTTAATTACGCCACCGTAATTTACGGTGGCGTAATTAACGCCTTCCCCACTCCCATTATGCCCTATGGGGCAAAAATGGGAATGGGGAAGGGTAAATGGGGATTGGGGACTTACCGCCCCGCCAACCTCGGAATGGGGCGGTAATACCGCCAACCACCATGGCGTAAACGTAGTTTACGCCATGGTGGTAAAGGTACGACCCAGGCGGTAACTTACCGCCTGGGTCGTAATGAGGGCCAATGTGATCAATATATGCTCGAAAAATACATGCCCTATCCATTGGGCAATTAAAATTCTTAAGAGAACCTCTCCTTTAAGAAGTTGAGTGCACATATTCATGAAGGAAACCACACTCTTTTGCTTTAGTGTTTTTAGCCAAAAGCTCAGACAATGCTATAAACCAAAGACTGTATCACTTTAAATGTTTAATTGCTAGTTAAAGACAAACGTCTGCAAATGGCGTCCAATAATTCCGGAAGTGGTTTTACAAAACATATTTTAATATGCACAAACATTTCATCTGGCTATTGAAGCAGTAAAGACAATTCTTCAGTGTATAAATGATTCTTTTCAACATCAAAAAAAGTGTCCATTAAATCATTTCTAAAAGTTAAAATACAGTACCAAGTGTATAAATCACAAACGAGTGAATACATAAGGCATTTTACATTAGATAATGCCTTTTCAGTGGATTGTTCTAGTGCTGTATCTGTACACCAGTGTATAACTATTTTAATGGCCACTATAGTGCCAGCATATAGAAAAAAAACCCAAACACTTGTACTATTATCACACAATATTAAAGTACCACAGGCGCCTCACAAGAGGGGTCCTGTTTAACACCTAAAACCTATTATATAGACAACATACACAATATGATGTCAACTATGTATAACACAGTCTATGTCAGCAATTTATTGCAAAGATCTAAAAAACATGAGACCTGCTCATGCTAAATCAGGGTCGACCGGTTTCATAACCGTAACTTATTGTGGTCATCTTCATCAGGACTTTTAATTGAGAAGGTCTTGACTGCCTGTCTAGGGTCGCTGTCTTGCACCCCTCCGTGTGTGTTTCTATTCCTATAGATTATAGTTCAAAGGAAACAAAAAAAGGGGGATGGTCTTAATATGTGCCATTCAAACTTCTACGAGTCTATACTGCTATGCATATATTGCTTTTAAATTGTATTCAAGAATATCATTAGGCTTTCTTACTACTGGACAAATGATTGTGTCCAAGACATGTGCCTATTATTACATTTAACATCAAAGGGAGGGGGGGGGGGGGGGAAGGGGAAGGGGTAGGTGGGGGTTGGTTGTGTACAAACATGCACGGGAACATCTCCACATTCTAATCATTTGGTTGTGAATGGAGGTGAGAAAAGGGGGGGGGGCTCCCCGTGGTGAAATGACCTTATAGCCCATATCAATCTGTGCGTTAACTTACCGCACTTAGCTGAAGAGCGTCACTGCTCTTGGGTGTCTAGGGACTAAACGCTTCCTGACGTGGAAGTACTCGATGTCATGCTCTAAGGTTATAGAGTAGACTCATGTACACCCTATAAAAATACATGATGCTTTTATTTACGAAATTTTAACTCAAAAAACGGCTGTTTTTTTAAAAAGACAATGCAAGACTTATAAAATGCTGTCTCTTACCTTGCTAGCTCTGTTGAGTGTCTGTATCAATGCTTTAATGCAACTGCACCAAAAATCGTGGGCTAGAAATTGCTTTTACACTCTGCACCTGCCAAGCTAGTACCTACATAGGAAAACGACGCTCTTCGGGCCATGGAAAACTCTATGCCCGGTCGGCCATTTTAGTGCAGGAAAAACAAAGAGGCCATATTGAGTCGGGCTTCAGAGATGTATGTGTCCGAGGGCCTCCCAGTATAAGAGGTTCCTTCTAATGGCAATCACTATGATTTTTACAAGTGAAACAAATGGATACAAGTCCATTGTTGTAAAACAATGAATTAATGTATTAATATATTACTATATGAGTAAAAAATTTTTTAGTAAAAATTTAACTTTTTGAATTTAAGCGCTCTCACCGCTGGTGGCATATCGTGCTGAAAAACTACTACATCAGCATGATGTTATATGCGCCGTTATTACTAAAGCGGGGGGGGGGAGAGGAAAAGAAGGGGGGGGGCCGAGGGAAGGGAGGGGAAGGGGGGGGAAGGGGGGAGGGGAGAAAAAAGAAGGAGAGGCATCTGAATATGGCCCGTGATCTCTCTGCTCATATTTTCAATGTCCTAAAGTGGTGTCTAATGTACTATTTATTCATATTGGTACTGTATCTTTCAAAAGAAGTCCAGCATTGTGCAATCATATTATTTTCCTTCCCATAAATAAGACTGTTCAAAAATGAAGACAAAAAGGAAAAAAAGCACTTTTTCAATTTCAATCTCAAGTATAAACACAAAACTCCAATAATCTACAGACTGCTGATACCTATTGATGGACACTGGCAATACATGTGATACATTGTTTTTTCATGACTAGCAGACACATTTATACTTTCTAAAACAGGATACCCAGGCTCAATGACATAGTCAGACTCAACAGTGTGGCATGTTCCTAAATACAAATGTATGTTCAAAATATTATTTTCTACATCATACATTAATTGAGATCATGTCTCACAGGTTTCCTATATTTTTGACTTCCAGATAGTTATGGGTGCTGTCTACAAGGTGGATAGAACTAAATGCATTCAATCCTTAGTTTTGCCGTAATAAGGGCTCTGTGATGTATAATGCTTTTAGGTGGGAAGGACAGCTAGCTCATTCCACTGGATGAATTCATTGAGTCCTTTCTTATGGGTATTGAGCCTAAATATCCAGTTTTGCTCTCTCCTAAAGAGTATATTGTGGAAATTACCACCCCGTTTGGGAATATTGATTTTTTCAATTATTGTCCATTTAAATGATTCCGGGCTATGTCCTTTTGTGATAAAATGATTTACCATGGGCGCTGTCAACTTTTTAGTCCTTAGGCACGAGCGATGTTCAATCATGCGCTTCTTAATGGGTCTCATAGTCATCCCTACATATTTAAGATTGCAGGGGCATTTGATGAGGTAGATCACTCCCGCGGTGTTACAATTGGTAAGTTGTCGTTGTATCCAAGGAGTGCGGAGCCCCACATCTATTTCTTTTGTGCGCTCGGTTTGTGAGCACATTGAACAAGAGCCACATGGGGAGTGTCCTGTAGGAGCTGTACTTTGCCATATTGTTACAGGGTTGTTATCTCTTTTGTCTCTGAAGGTCTTAACTAACTTATCCCGGATATTACTCCTCCTTTTAATGGCAAATTTAGGCTCTTCCAGATGGTGTTGGCCTGTGTTCAAAATTGGCCATAGGTTCTTGATTTCCTTTTTTAGTCTGTTCAGCATAGGGGAGTAACTCATGACTGCCATGATGTTATTTTTAGCCAGTGGTTTTGGATGTTGTTGGAGAGTGACACTCCTTGGAATGTTTCGGGCTCTCTTGTATGTAGAGTCGATAATCCTCTTGGGATACCCTCTATGGGCCAGTTGTTTTTTGAGGCCTTTTCCTTGTTCTTCATAGTCTGAAATCTGAGTACAGATTCTTCTATGTCGGAGAAATTGTCCAAATGGAAGGTTATCTTTTAATGCCTGTGGGTGATAGCTTGAGTAGGTCAAGAGTGAATTCCTGTCTGTGGCCTTCTTATATACTCTTGAGCATAGTTTGTCTTGTACCACCATAATATCAAGATCCAAAAAATGTATAGTGTTTTTATCAAATTCTATAGTGAACTTGAGAAACGGATTAAGTGAATTAAGCCACGTGTGAAATCTGTGTAGTTCCGCTTCTGTGCCTCTGAAGATCATAAACACGTCATCTATATACCTCTTCCATAGGATTATTTGATCCAAGTAGGGATTAGTGGGAGGATAGATGACATCACATTCAAAGGCATTAACAAAGAGATTAGCCATATGCATATGTGAAGGACTCTACAGCAATGCTACATCTCCTGGATTCCATTACTTACAACCAAGAGACAGAATGGCTAGTTACCATGGACATAGAGTCGTTGTATACGAAAATACCACAACAAGCTACACTTTCCATGGTACAACGCCTACTGGAATCTGGCATCGACCTACATAATACTCCTTCAGGGTTGATAATACAACTTGCTGAAATAGCTCTTACCAGAAATTATTTCATCTGCAATGAAACTTTTTACCAGCAGATCTCTGGAACTGCTATGGGGGCCACTTTTGCGCCAAGCCTGGCTAATCTCTTTGTTAATGCCTTTGAATGTGATGTCATCTATCCTCCCACTAATCCCTACTTGGATCAAATAATCCTATGGAAGAGGTATATAGATGACGTGTTTATGATCTTCAGAGGCACAGAAGCGGAACTACACAGATTTCACACGTGGCTTAATTCACTTAATCCGTTTCTCAAGTTCACTATAGAATTTGATAAAAACACTATACATTTTTTGGATCTTGATATTATGGTGGTACAAGACAAACTATGCTCAAGAGTATATAAGAAGGCCACAGACAGGAATTCACTCTTGACCTACTCAAGCTATCACCCACAGGCATTAAAAGATAACCTTCCATTTGGACAATTTCTCCGACATAGAAGAATCTGTACTCAGATTTCAGACTATGAAGAACAAGGAAAAGGCCTCAAAAAACAACTGGCCCATAGAGGGTATCCCAAGAGGATTATCGACTCTACATACAAGAGAGCCCGAAACATTCCAAGGAGTGTCACTCTCCAACAACATCCAAAACCACTGGCTAAAAATAACATCATGGCAGTCATGAGTTACTCCCCTATGCTGAACAGACTAAAAAAGGAAATCAAGAACCTATGGCCAATTTTGAACACAGGCCAACACCATCTGGAAGAGCCTAAATTTGCCATTAAAAGGAGGAGTAATATCCGGGATAAGTTAGTTAAGACCTTCAGAGACAAAAGAGATAACAACCCTGTAACAATATGGCAAAGTACAGCTCCTACAGGACACTCCCCATGTGGCTCTTGTTCAATGTGCTCACAAACCGAGCGCACAAAAGAAATAGATGTGGGGCTCCGCACTCCTTGGATACAACGACAACTTACCAATTGTAACACCGCGGGAGTGATCTACCTCATCAAATGCCCCTGCAATCTTAAATATGTAGGGATGACTATGAGACCCATTAAGAAGCGCATGATTGAACATCGCTCGTGCCTAAGGACTAAAAAGTTGACAGCGCCCATGGTAAATCATTTTATCACAAAAGGACATAGCCCGGAATCATTTAAATGGACAATAATTGAAAAAATCAATATTCCCAAACGGGGTGGTAATTTCCAGAATATACTCTTTAGGAGAGAGCAAAACTGGATATTTAGGCTCAATACCCATAAGAAAGGACTCAATGAATTCATCCAGTGGAATGAGCTAGCTGTCCTTCCCACCTAAAAGCATTATACATCACAGAGCCCTTATTACGGCAAAACTAAGGATTGAATGCATTTAGTTCTATCCACCTTGTAGACAGCACCCATAACTATCTGGAAGTCAAAAATATAGGAAACCTGTGAGACATGATCTCAATTAATGTATGATGTAGAAAATAATATTTTGAACATACATTTGTATTTAGGAACATGCCACACTGTTGAGTCTGACTATGTCATTGAGCCTGGGTATCCTGTTTTAGAAAGTATAAATGTGTCTGCTAGTCATGAAAAAACAATGTATCACATGTATTGCCAGTGTCCATCAATAGGTATCAGCAGTCTGTAGATTATTGGAGTTTTGTGTTTATACTTGAGATTGAAATTGAAAAAGTGCTTTTTTTCCTTTTTGTCTTCATTTTTGAACAGTCTTATTTATGGGAAGGAAAATAATATGATTGCACAATGCTGGACTTCTTTTGAAAGATACAGTACCAAAATGAATAAATAGTACATTAGACACCACTTTAGGACATTGAAAATATGAGTAGAGAGATCACGGGCCATATTCAGATGCCTCTCCTTCTTTTTTCTCCCCTCCCCCCCTTTCCCCCCCCTTCCCCTCCCTTCCCTCGGCCCCCCCCTTCTTTTCCTCTCCCCCCCCGCTTTAGTAATAACGGCGCATATAACATCATGCTGATGTAGTAGTTTTTCAGCACGATATGCCACCAGCGGTGAGAGCGCTTAAATTCAAAAAGTTAAATTTTTACTAAAAATGTTTTTACTCATATAGTAATATATTAATACATTAATTCATTGTTTTACAACAATGGACTTGTATCCATTTGTTTCACTTGTAAAAATCATAGCGATTGCCATTAGAAGGAACCTCTTATACTGGGAGGCCCTCGGACACATACATCTCTGAAGCCTGACTCAATATGGCCTCTTCGTTTTTCCTGCACTAAAATGGCCGACCGGGCATAGAGTTTTCCATGGCCCGAAGAGCGTCGTTTTCCTATGTAGGTACTAGCTTGGCAGGTGCAGAGTGTAAAAGCAATTTCTAGCCCACGATTTTTGGTGCAGTTGCATTAAAGCATTGATACAGACACTCAACAGAGCTAGCAAGGTAAGAGACAGCATTTTATAAGTCTTGCATTGTCTTTTTAAAAAAACGGCTGTTTTTTTAAAAAAACGGCCGTTTTTTGAGTTAAAATTTCGTAAATAAAAGCATCATGTATTTTTATAGGGTGTACATGAGTCTACTCTATAACCTTAGAGCATGACATCGAGTACTTCCACGTCAGGAAGCGTTTAGTCCCTAGACACCCAAGAGCAGTGACGCTCTTCAGCTAAGTGCGGTAAGTTAACGCACAGATTGATATGGGCTATAAGGTCATTTCACCACGGGGAGCCCCCCCCCCCTTTTCTCACCTCCATTCACAACCAAATGATTAGAATGTGGAGATGTTCCCGTGCATGTTTGTACACAACCAACCCCCACCTACCCCTTCCCCTTCCCTCCCCCCCCCTCCCTTTGATGTTAAATGTAATAATAGGCACATGTCTTGGACACAATCATTTGTCCAGTAGTAAGAAAGCCTAATGATATTCTTGAATACAATTTAAAAGCAATATATGCATAGCAGTATAGACTCGTAGAAGTTTGAATGGCACATATTAAGACCATCCCCCTTTTTTTGTTTCCTTTGAACTATAATCTATAGGAATAGAAACACACACGGAGGGGTGCAAGACAGCGACCCTAGACAGGCAGTCAAGACCTTCTCAATTAAAAGTCCTGATGAAGATGACCACAATAAGTTACGGTTATGAAACCGGTCGACCCTGATTTAGCATGAGCAGGTCTCATGTTTTTTAGATCTATGCAATAAATTGCTGACATAGACTGTGTTATACATAGTTGACATCATATTGTGTATGTTGTCTATATAATAGGTTTTAGGTGTTAAACAGGACCCCTCTTGTGAGGCGCCTGTGGTACTTTAATATTGTGTGATAATAGTACAAGTGTTTGGGGTTTTTTTCTATATGCTGGCACTATAGTGGCCATTAAAATACTTATACACTGGTGTACAGATACAGCACTAGAACAATCCACTGAAAAGGCATTATCTAATGTAAAATGCCTTATGTATTCACTCGTTTGTGATTTATACACTTGGTACTGTATTTTAACTTTTAGAAATGATTTAATGGACACTTTTTTTGATGTTGAAAAGAATCATTTATACACTGAAGAATTGTCTTTACTGCTTCAATAGCCAGATGAAATGTTTGTGCATATTAAAATATGTTTTGTAAAACCACTTCCTCTATAGACCGTGATTGAGTGTTACAATAATCTTGTAATTCTCGGTAAGAATTGAAATTTAACCTTGATTAAGGTAGAAGTAAAATTAACCCTTGGTGTTCTAGTCCAATAATTCCGGACATGTTTCATCCTGCTTCATTTCTGTAGTGTAGGGCAGTGAATATGCTTGGAGATTAACTAAACTCAAGGTGTGGCTCGTGTTATGCAACCTCACTAATGAAACCAGGGGAATCACACATTGCAATGTTAATCCGAAAATCTGTTTTCTCTATTATAACCCATGCACCACACAGCTAGCACACCCATGAAATCCTTTATAGATTAATGTTGCACTGGAATCAAGTCAGAAGCAAGCATAGATCTCAAGCTGCCCTGTGTAGGTATGGATACTGCTTCCAGTCTTCAGTCTGCAAACTATAGATTATAGATGTCAGATTGCAAAAATGAAATGCAGTACTGGATGAAATACTCTCTCCTGCCCCAGGTTAACTTAATATCTGCAAGCAGAAGCCTTAGGAACAGACATTTCCTGACCTTTAAGCATGAAAAGCAAAAGTGCATTTTGATTTTTCTAGTTTAGGGTTAGTGTCAAATATATTACCTTTTCAGCTACGTTGGATGGATCAGATACTGAAATCAGGAGGGCCTGATAGCCTGTACCCTCAGACTAGTATGGTCTCTGTGTCAGCACCATTATAAACAAAGAGTGTCTCAGAGTCAGAGTCTCTCAGGCATGGGAGCCCCAAAGTCTTTTGCCTTATACAGGGAGGGTCTTTGTGCTTGAGAAAGAGCATCTCAGATTTCAGTGTCAGAGATCAGAATAGAAGGATCTCAATATCAGCCCCATCGAAGATGGTCTCTTCAAGTAAGAAAAACTCACTTTTCATTGAGGGGTCTGAAGCGTTGAATCCTCTCAGTCCAAGAGATTGTCAGTGCCCAGTGTGTCAGCACCTTTTCGGGCAAGGAGTGACACAACTCAAAGTCAAAACCCAACATAGTAAGAAGTTGAAAGAATTGATTGATTGATTTGGTTTTATTATGCGGCTTTACACAAGTGTTTCTAGGCACCACAAGACAGGAAGGGGGAGACAAAGAGAAGACAGGACAACAATCCTACTAGGCCTTGTATCATTCGGATTGTGGAAGTGCAGAAACAAAAGTGCAATTAGAGCCCTCCCTCTGATAGGTGCCGCAATCAAGGCCTCTCATACTAGGAGGTTAGAGAAAGTCCCTTTGGCGAGGTTGGGAAGGGGGGTGACAAGGACCCTGTAGGCCCAGGGAGACCACATACTCTGTGTTGTCAACCCCAGAGAGAATATACAGAGGATCCCCAAGAGCATCTCCTCCACTCCCAACATCTAGGTCAATGGCAGCAATGCAAACCCAACACATGAAGACGCACAGTATTCATATGCAAGTTCAGGGCACATTCAACTGTGGTTTGCAATCAGGGCCCACAGTCAAAAGATAGAGACAAGGAAAAATGACCGGAAAGGAGTTGCGTCCCAGGAAGTGGAGTGCAAATTAATGCCTATGACAAACTCAAACACCTGGTAGAGGTGGCTTGGCAGCCAAAGATGGATGTGAGTAGGAGATAGAACACTGAGAGAAAAAATATGTAATCAGACATTCTCCTTGACAGGATGTCAAAATCCTTTCTTAATTATGCCCCACTGAGGCACGGGCTGCCGATTGATACTTTGTACTCGTACAGTAGCATAGTGCTGGGGACGGGGCTGAACTCCACAAAACAATTCCTGATTCCCTTTCACCTGGGGACAGGTGGGGTGGTTACCAGGTCCAAGTGGAGGCTTCTGGGGTTGACACAGATTGGGAGGATTTGTCTTGAATGTGAAAACCTTATCGAACAGTAGCCTTTTCTGTCGAATGCTGCAAGTTCCCATCCAGTGTCCATTCTTTCTTCCCCAAAACCAAGAATCCATGGTCTGGGTCCTGGGCTGCTGCATCGTGAAGGTGCCAGTCTGCACGCTCTTCTTCACTGCTGAGGTAATGTATTGACTTGGGTAATACTTACCTAAAGTCTTCTGTCACTCCTGTGTGGCTAAGTGGATGATTTGTGTTTGGCAGTTTACCCATACTATTCACCCAGGCCTAACACTGGAACACATCTAGAGAGTCTTCTACAAAGTCCCTGACCACTTTCTACTAACTTTGAAGTCTGTACTTAGTTGAAGGAGATATCCTCTGGATCCCTGACTTTACTGGATCTGAGCCTCACCCTGACCTGTCTATTGACTCCTAGACCACTAGAGTCCCTCTTTAAAGTACTTACTTGCGGAAGGTGTTAGTGTTGGAACTGTATCTCCGAAATAGTATACGTTACAAGTGTTCTAAAGTTCTGACTTACCTGTGAATTGTGTAATGCCATTCTTAAAAGTAAAACAAGGTTATTTACTTCTGAAGCTGCATTTCCTGACCCAAGCAGCCTCCTGATTAGGTATTTCATAGCACTGTGTGTTCTCCGCCCCTGTGAAGCATTTGTTGTGACTAATGTGAAATTGTTTTCTTCATTCTGGAATTTCTTTTGACCACCTCACCGCCTGCAAAACCCCCCTCCTCGACCCGTAGCCCTCTTTCTTCTCTCATTCTCACTTGCCCGCCTCTCAGCCCGCCCTGTATGGCGATTGGCCCTTGAGCCCAGTTATTTGTAGCACTTGTGTGGGACATCAGGAAGCAGAACTCTCAGAGCTGCATTTTCGACCCAGGCAGCCTCCTAATTAGGTATTTCATAGCACTGTGTGTGCTCCGCCCCTGAAAAGCATTTGTTTTGGTTACATTTGTAATTGTTTTTCTTTATTCTGCAATTGTTTGGCCACCTCGAGGCCTGCAAAGCCCCCCTCCTCCACCGCCAGCCATCTTCCTTCTCTCCCTCTCCGTGCTCTGCCTGCCTCCCAGCCGTCCCCGTATGGTGACTGGCCTTTGGGCCCAGTTGTTTGTAGCACCTGTGTGATGCATCAGGAAGAAGAACTCTTGCAGCTACATTTTCAACCGATGCAGCCTCCTGATTAGGCATTTCATAGCACTGTGTGTGTTCCACTCCGGCAAAGCATTTTTTTGGCTAATTTGTTATTTTTGTTCTTCCGCAATTTAGCGGCCGCCTCATGGCCTGCAAAGTCCTCCTCCACTCCCAGCCTTCTTCCTTCACTCCCACTCTTGCCCGCCTCCCAGTCCACCACTTGGGCCCATATCACACAACTCACCAAGGCAGCCCACTGACCATGCAGCCCCTGCGGCTAGGGACCCCAAGGCAAAGGGCAGCCCCCAAAGAAGCAGCTACAGACTGGGTTGGCCCGTGTTAGCCTGTGGTGCCTGCAGCAGTCAACCAGCAGCGACTGACAAGATAGGCTCGGTCTGGACCGGAAGACCAGCAATCACTGCTCCCCATTAGTCTGTCCTGCCCCCCTTATAATCATATTCTTATATTATCTAAAAGCCTGCAGTTTGTTGCGCATTCGTATGTTCGCCATATCCAACGCCTAAGCCAACTGTGTCATTTAGCAATATCTCGCGTCTAGGTAGATTGTTAGTCAGCCGTGTGTCACATCCAGGTCGATTGTGTTAGTCAGCCATATCTTGCATTTAGGTAGCTTGTGTTAGTTAGCCATATCTCGCATCTAGGTACATTGTTTTTAGTCTTTTGATTAGCCGAATATTGGCAGAAGTCTTTCTGCGATGAAAATAAGGTCTCTCTTCACCCTATGCCAGGGTTGTCTTAATGGGAAAGACCAGCCTGGCAAAAGAGAAGGAAAAAACCCAAGGAAAAACTCCAATTGGAGTTAAAAAAAAACCTTGGTGCAAAGTAGCCGTCCAGTATTGGTAGCAATTTAGTAGTGCCAACCTAGGCTACGAGAACCATGAGCCCACGAATTATAGCAGGTTACGAAGGCCTCAGTAGATAGTACACAAGCAAAAGCAATGTACAAGAACAGAACCAATTGGCAAGGAGGATAGCAGAATGGGTACTGCTAAGGTATGAAGTCACAGTGGGGAGAAAGGTACAGAAGCAAGAACAAGGACCAGCACGGAGCAGCACAGGAAGAGAAAGGAGTGTTACCGGCAACTGAGAAGTTGCAACGTGGTGCATTGTTTTCTTCCGACTGTTTTCATGGCCGGGTGTGAGAGAGCTCCTCCCCCAGAAGGAAACACTGCGTGAGCTGCGCCACATCCTGCCTTGGTTGGCAAGATCAAGTTGGTTGGCCTGATGCAGGAGGCGCCATGTCTTGGTTGACGAAGTGCACGCACAATGTATGAGGTGCCATGATGTCATTGGTGGAATGATCGCCATTAGTCATACAGGGACCAGGAGCGGTATGGCGATCTGACAATTGTGTTAGTCAGCATTATCTCGCGTTCAGACAGATTGGGTCAGGTCGAAGGTCTGGACAGTCACATCTAGGCAAAGTGTCCACTGTTATACTTGCAGCAAAGGCATTTACCCCTCCACCCAGTAACCCAAACATTGTAGCTACTGCCTGCATTGCTATTCCCCAATCTAGGTGTTTCACCATCTTTCCAGGGTCCCAAATCTAGGTGCTACTGTATTTTACGGTCTACTGTTGGATCCCCACTTAGGCGTTTCTCCCTCTATCCAGGTGTCCCAAATCTAGGTGCCACTGCATTTTACTTTCTCCTGTTGTATGATATGATGTGATATGGCATATATAACGCACCAATACACAAGTGTTTCAAGGCGCGTATCCCCACTTCGGCATTTCTCCCTCTATACAGGTGTCCCAAATCCAGGTGTTACTGCATTTTACTTTCTAATGTCGCAAACCCCCATTTAGGCATTTCTCCTGCTATCCAGTTGTCCCAAATCTAGCTACTACTGCATTTTACTGTCTACTGTTTTGTCCCCATGTAGGCATCTCTCCCTCTATCCAGGTGTCCCAAATCCAGGTTTTTACTACAGTTTACTGTATACTGTTGCAAACACCATTTAGACGTTTCTCTCGCTATGCAGGTATCCCAAATCTAGGTGCTACTGTATTTTACTGTCTACTGTTGTATCCCCATTTAGGCCTCTCTCCCTCTATTCAGGTGTCCCGAATCCAGGTGCTACTATGTTTTACTTCTACTGTGGTATCCCCTTTTAGGTGTGCATCCCCCCTCTCTATCCGGGTGTCACAAAACCCACTCCTACTGCCCAGACCAGGTACCCGAAGGCCAGCTAAATACACATCTAGTATTGTACCCTAGTTGGACGTGCCCCTTCTACTCAGACACTTAATCTGATGTATCCTTCCCACACTGGCCAAATCGGAGCCGCACGCTGGCGCAGCAGTAAGCCTGTCGAGAGACACCATCAACTTCACCTCGCAGCCCTGCACCAACCCTCCAGAACCCCAAGGTACACAACCCCTGCCCCTTCTTCCTTCCGGGCCCTACTCCCACTGTTCAGACTTTCGTTCCAGGGAGACCACGAAGAGCGAGACAAGCCAATCACATTGGACCAAGAAAAAGAACACTGCAGTCGGACTCCACCCAAGCATACGGTATGTATACCTTACACCCATCAATGCACCCTAGAAGGCAGCTGTGGCTATGCTATTCCGGTCTAGAAGCACAAATAGCCGTCCACAATGAAATTCCTGACGTTCCTCAACACCTCTGCA
This sequence comes from Ambystoma mexicanum, assembly GCF_040938575.1. Classification (NCBI taxonomy): domain Eukaryota; kingdom Metazoa; phylum Chordata; class Amphibia; order Caudata; family Ambystomatidae; genus Ambystoma; species Ambystoma mexicanum. The sequence goes on along the minus strand of NC_090931.1, from coordinate 907,742,070 downwards.
ATTAGTATACAGTGACAACCAACGAAAAATAATTCAGTCTAGCTGGGCACACAGCGAATCATCAACACTAGCACTCTATCCTAAACCACCAACAGCAACCACCCACCCACCCACGTGCCTGACATCGAGGCTACTTACTGGAGTCTAGCCAGCCCACCTAACTCCTAACCTGGCAGAAATCCACACAAGCATATTTTAATTTAAACTCTTAGAATGTCCTATACATGGACTACGGTCACCAAGGACGTTCCAACAACGGAGCGCATTGATGCCATACAAATGGGGAAAGGGCGATATATAAATAATGAATACAATACAATCCTGACTAATTATCCCACGCAGGTACCTTTGTTCAAACAGTTTCCCTCCTTATCTGAAGGAACAAGTTATAAAAAGGGGAGGGAGTTTGGAAGAGAGGTGACACAGTAGAGTTGGAGAGCGAGCAAAGAGGCAGAAGTCGGCAAGAGCCAGAGAGGAAGGTGCTGAAGACAGGAAAGACCAGAAGGAGGAAGGAAGGAGGAAAACAAGATAAAAGAGGAGGGTTGGAGGAAGCGGAGAAGGTCAGTACCGTCAGCAGCAGATTGAGGAGGAGGGAGAAAGATGTGTTGTTCATTAAGTCCAGAAAGAGCATGCAGAAATGGCCAAGACCAGATATAATAAAATGAATAGGCATTTATATAGCACTACGTACCCCGTAGGTGCCTGAGCACTGAAATAACCGTTGATATTATTATCCCACGGTGTGGTACTCAATTTATTGACCTCAGAAGAATGAAAGGCGGAGTTGGCCCTGCCAGGATTCGAACCTGCACCAGCAAGCGGCGCACAGACGTTAGAAACAAGCACTTAGCTTGCCTCTGCTAACTAACCAGCTAAGAGAGAAGAGTCAGTGGCTAGGGGTAGAAGGAAGAACCAGTTGGGCACTCATTGTAGAGAAGACATGATCACTAGACTGAGACGGTTGAGAGTCTTGTGGTCCTGAGGCTGGAGATTGAAAGTGCCTAAGAATACAGACCGCACAGAAGTCGATAGATAAGAGCTAAGAGACAGGTGAGCCAGGAGCCCTAATCCAGATTTGGTGGGTTTGGCAAGATCACCAACGATACTAAAGAACGTTTGCCAGCAGAAAAGAAATAACGAAGCAGAAAAGCAGGCTAGCCAGGAGCCATACTCCAGACTTGTGCATTGGCAAGCCCACCGAAGAGAATAAAGAAGACTTCCACAAGTCATGAGCTAGGGGTGCAAACGTAGTGCTCCCTTGGAACCTGAGACCAAGAAGGGGCTGCAAAGGTTTGCGCCTGGGTTGAGAACCCTTGAGAGAAAGCCGGTGGGTTCTTCAATGACCAAGTTCACAGGATAAGACCGTTGAGAGAATCACACCTGTGCCTCGAAAAATTCTAGCGGCATTGCCCTTGGCGGAGGGCTATAATGATGATAGCCTGAAAATCTACCCGTAGTGGACTAGGAAGAACTAGACTACCAGCAGCAAATGGACAACTACGACCCAAGACTGTCCACCTTTTGCAAGAGACTTTCTGATGGCTGGATGGCATCTAGATACAAGGTCCTGAGTATTGTAAGAGACGTTGGTACAACAAGGGTTCTCAGGAAACCATATGACTAATGACTGTGAAAGACTGTGATTAGTCCATCCTTATCACAACCTGTTATAGAACATTGAAATGGAAAGAGAATGGCATGTCTGAGCAGTGCCTGCACTTGTTTGGTTGCCTAGTCTCCACATTCATTGCAAAAAATGGATGCATCAATTTTGCATTTGCCTTTCCTCCAACCCCAAATGTTCTTGGTTTACAGTAAGTCTTGTGTCTTTGACCTTACATCTTGTCTCAGATCATCTTATTGAACCCCTTCAGTGTGGCACAGAGTATTTGAGTTGAAGTCCATAGGCCAATAAAGCTAAAGTGTCTGAAACCCTCATACCCCATTATTATATAAGCAAAGCCTTCTAAAATAAGTAGGAGGATACCAAGGCCAGAGCCCCCAATATTTTGAAGACATCAGAGCCCCTCTGAAAAGAGGGGTATCAGTGTCAAGCCACTCAGAATAGGCAGGGGTTAAGGTCCAAAATTCACACAGACTAAGATGGTTTGAAAGACAACAAATTAAAGCTGTTGCCAAATCCCATAAGACTAGTAGAAACCCTCCAGAATTGTCTTATTGGGATACTGCAGCACCTCTGCAAGGAAACAAACCACACACACACTTTTAGCATTATATTGATTCAAGAGACCTGTAATGTATTGTAAAGTGGTCCACATTATACTAGCATGCCATTTTTGTTGGTTTGTTGCACTTGGCTCTGTAAGAAAAGTGTGAAGGTTTGTTAATGGGACAGCGAGAGAGGTGGATGCAAAGCCTTTGGTTTTGCTGAGCGCAGATCTGAAGTACCTAACTCCTGAGTGACAATCACCTTCTATGGATTTGTTAAAGAAACTTGTGAATATATTATGCGAAGGGAAGAACCCAAGGAATGATAGGGTGAAGTGTTTGGGTGGGGTTACTTACTGTTGTGAGGAGGTGTAATAGGACTCAAGAGGAGAGCTTAGTCATAGTTCCATTAGTGATGATTATCTAAAGACTGGGCATGTGACAGCCATCTATGGGGAATTTCTGTGTGTAGAGTAAGGTGGTTGGAGATTTTAGAGGGAGCCAATTAGGCATAGGGAAGAGGGGAGTTGGCCCTACAAGGCAAAACTACCTGGTGTTCACCCTACATTCCTGCTGTTGACCTCTCTCTCTCTCTCTCTCTCTCTCTCTCTCTCTCTGTCTCTCTCTCTGTCTCATAGATACATTGTACCTTGTATGCAACAAGGATCTGGTAAATGGCAGATGAAGGAAGATGACAGCCTGGAGACTCCGTTCATTACCATAAGCTACATGCAAAAGGTTATGGGAGGCAAGAATGTTTAGTTTAGAGAAAGGGCTGCCTGACATATGAGGGCCTCTGGCACCCATTTCACCTTCATTAGTAGGTGGCATTGCAAGCTGAGAGCTATCCTTAACCTCTTTCTAGCCTGCTCATGTGCTGTGCTCAGTGGCCTTGTGGGACTTGTACCCATTGGAGCAATGCCTCCTGGGGTAGCAAATAACGTTCCTCATGTGTTTGTCAGGATGATTGAAGAGGCGGTCAGAATTTATGGTTACCTCTTCCAGAGGTATACCCAGGTGTTTCAGCCAGAAGCATTCTCACATAATGCGCAAAGCCACAGACTAAATGAAATTCCCCACTGTCCCCACTCTCCTGGTGCCGAGGCAGCACCACAACTTTAGATTCAGAAAGATGCTAAACCGCTGCAGGGGGTTCTTCACAATGAATGAGGAGCATGAAAGAAAAAAGGTAGACTGTGGATTCCTCGGAGTGCCCTCACGGAAGCTAGGTGCGCCATCCCGTGGCCTAAATGGGGTGCCACGGCTGAAGGTAGGTGAAGAGAAGCATGCTGACAGTAAAATAAATGGTGCGTGGGTTGGGGTATAGAATGTGCAGTCAATAAGAATGTAGTCTCTAATGTGGAGCATCTCTGGCCACCTGCTGGTTAATGAAAGCTTTGTGTGAAAGCTCCACAATGAAACCTAAAAAAGTGTTCTCATTTGAAAGGCTTTCCTTGCAGATAGAGAGGTGCTGTCAGGGATTACCATAAGCACAAGATGGGAATTATCCTATTCCTGGAGCCAGGAAGGTACCGACTCACCCATGAACAGCTATCTGCACTACAGGGAGAGGGAGGGAGTGGGGCTGACTTTCTGGAGTAAGATGTGGTTGGCTGATGTACCTTAATACATCTGGTATGATTTGGGATGAGTTTGAAAATATTGTGTTTGTGTTGTTTTGAAGCAGGCTCAAAAAGTTACGAAATGCCATATGTTTTGACAATGTGGGCTCCTTTTGGGTACCTGGTCATTTTCTGCCTTCTTGTGACAGACACATGTGGCCTTCATGGGTCCCAACTTTGCCCTTGCCTGTCTATTGCTGAACCATTCATCTGCATATTTCCTGCCTTCTCTTGACACACCGTCCCAGTATGGTCTCCAGCTTTGCCCTTGGCACTTCACTACAATTGCTCCCTTTTGTCTGCACATGCTTTGCTTTCTAGTGACACACACACCCCTCACTTAGGGTCTCCATCTTTTCCCTTGGCCTCCTTTTGCAGACCGATCCCTTCTGCATATTTCTTACCTTCTCTTGACACACTTGGTCTGCAGCTGTGTTGCTCCTCTTTGTTGTGAAATATAAGAAGCAGGAGACACAGAACACATACCTTTTCTAGAATTCTTCCAATTGCGTGCCTGCGCGTCTGTGATATATATGATATGATATGATATGGCATTTATACTGCTTCTATACACAAGTGTTTCAAGGCACGACGAGGCAAGGGAGGGGGAACAGAGGGAAGACAGACAAAGATCCTACTAGGCCAGGTGTCACTCAGATCGCGCAAGTGCATGCGAAGGGAAGGTGTATGACAAAAGTAAAAATACGGCCAGCAGGTGGCAAGTGCAATGGTAAGTGCAGACATCAGGTGTCAATTGCTGGTAGTGGGCCTGTAGGGATACAGTAAACAGTCCCCAAGTGCAGGGGTTGCCAGGAAGGCAGTGCAGGAGTGCGACAGGCGGGGTAGGGGACCTGGGCCTGAGATCAGAGGGTAACCAGGTAACAAGTGCAGTTTCAGCCATGAAGTCAGCAGGGGAGAGGAGGAGAAAAAGCAGAAGCAAAGAGAAAGGTTTTGAGGTGCTTCCGGAACCGGATATGATTCTCCTCAAGTTTCAGGGAAGCAGGGAGGCTGTTTCAGAGGGAGGCCCCAGCCGAAGAAAGAGATCTACCACCAACTCGTTGCTTGGAGAAGCAACTGACCCTGAGGGAGTTGAAAACGGATGAGCGAAGAGCTCCAGAAGGAAGATATTTAAGAAGAGAGAGTTGAAGGTATTGAGGCGCCGGGCACAAGAAGGCCTTATGGACAATGCAGAGGGTTTTGCAAATTAATCTTTGCAGCCACTGGGAGCCAGTGCAGAGATTTCAGTCCTGGAGAGATACGATCCCTGGGCTTGAGGCCAAGGACAAGTCTCGCAGTCCTGTTCTGGATGAGTTGCAGAGGGCGGAGAGTAGAAGCAGGCAGATTTAGAAAGAGGCTGTTGCAATAGTCCAGCCTAGAGAGAACCAGAGCTCTGGAGACAGTGAGCTTCTGGGTGAAGGAGAGGAAAGGAAGAATACCTCTGAGGAAGTGCAGCTGGTAGTGTGACTTCTTAGAGACTTCAGAGATGTGAGGAAAGAAGGAGAGTGTGGAGTCGAAGCGTCACAGGTGGGAGCAGGGCCAAGAGAGGCCGGCCAGAGAGTGACAGGAAAGGAGGGAGCGGGTGTGCCAATGAGGAGAATCTCTGTCTTACTGGCATTAAGGCAGAGATCATTGGCGGCACACCACTCCTGGATGGTTGACAGACAGTCAGAGATGAGAGAGGGAGAAGAGGTGGCTGAGGGTAGCCTGAAAATGAGCTGGGACTCATCCGGATAGCACTGTAAGTTGGGTCAGAGCGCGTTAAGAAGTGGCAGGTATTGGTTGAACAGTCAGGGAGAGAGGAGGAACACCACAGGTAGAAATAGAGATAGAGGAGAGGAAGGACCCAAGTTGAACTTGGGAGGGTCGATCAGAGAGGAAAGAAGTCAGTCACACCAGGGCCTGACCGGTGATCCCCAGGTTATCACAGAGACGGTTGAGCAGGATGGCATGGTTGACCGTGTCAAAGGCGGAAGAGAGATCAAGTAAGATGAGGACACAGGGGGTGTTGGAATCAAGGTTGGAGAGCAGGTCTTCATGGATGTTCAGGAGAGCAGTTTCCGTGGTTCTGGCAGCTCTGAAGCCAGACTGATGATCATGGAGACAACCAACAGATTCAGTGTGAAGATTGAGCTGGGAGATGGCAAGCTTTTCCGGAAGATTGCCCAGGAAAGGAGTGATGAATATTGGGCAATAGTTAGCTGGGCAAGACAGGTTGGCAGAGTGTTTCTTAAGGAGAGGGTGCACAAGGGTCGAAGGGAAGACTCCAGTGGTGTGTTTGTGTGTGTGTGTTTTGACAAATGCAGGTGGATTTTCCCAGCTCTAGGCAAGGGGACCCCAGACATCATTTTTAAATGGGCTTCCATGCATCCTTAGCCAGTCCTGCTTGATGTGTGCAGGATATCTGCAAAGGCAGGTTTGTTGAAATAGCGGTTCCTACATAGATACACTCAGAGGCGTTGCTAGTGGGGGCTGAGAGGGCTATAGCCCCAGGTATTTTCGTTCTAGCCCCGGATAGAAGCTCAGGGGCTACAACCAAAAGGCTAGCTAGCCCCGCGTCCCAACAGTCCCAGCATTAGCGTGGCACCAGATCTTTTCCAGACCTAGCAACACCCCTGGAATACGCTGCCAAGTGAGGTGGCAGTGGCAACTTGGCACCCACAAACATAAAGCGCACTCTGTAAAGTAACTCCTTTATCATAGAAAATTTTACATTTCATGATATTTGGTCTCTGGGGCCACAGGCACACGGGTTGTGCCTGGTGTTGGCAATGTCATTGGGTAACTGGGTTGATGGTCAATGGTGGTGTGAAGGGGGGGCTGTCACCAGGCGAAGAGTGGGTTCCCGTCATCTCGGGATAGCTCACACAGACAGTTCAGCAGTAGGAGGGTGTCACGCAGGAACTTTGCAGGCATAATGTTGATGACCAACTTGCGCAGGGAGACATGGTTGCCATACACAGGGTTTCCCCGGAGGTCTCGCTGCTTGAGGATGCCGTAGGCATTTATGAGAAACTCACTGAAGATGGGGTGCACATCCAGCTTGTAGCCCAGCATCTGCAACTGGCACATGAGCGACAGGTACCGCTGGGACATTTCTTTGCGCTTCTCTTCATCCAAGGAGCCATCTTGAGACATCCGGCAGGACTGCGGGAAAAGGAGGGGAAAATTAGAGGAAAGCAAACAAGATGGCGGGAAAGACAGAATGGCACAGAAGGAAAGCAGTGGAAAGCTAGAGTAAGACAGAGGCAGGGACACACATTCCTATGGGAGAAAAGGCATGAAGAAGGAAAAGGTGCATCCTTCATCCCTAACCAGCCATCGAGAATCTTTTATAGGCCTTTCTGCGATTACGGGGCTTCTGTAACCCAATGGCCTTGCATTGTTAAGTGGGAGGGCGTAGGGTTCCTTTTCCATGGTGGCCACAGTTCTTTGTTGCACATAAATAAAATCAGTTCCGTTCAATTCAACAAGTTATTCGGCATAGGCCATAAAACCATCATTTACATGCAAACAGTTTACAGTTCTATAATTACAATTGATCTTAATTCATCATGATGAAATACATCAATAGCAGGGGATAGACCAGGATATCTCAATACGATCAAATCACAGAATCAACAAAGTATCTGTATAAAGAAAGAAAGTGCTGTTTCGAGTGCAGTTATATACATGTAATTCACTACCCAAATGGTAGCCCCAACTTAGTGTAGAGATTTCCAAACCGCCATGTAGTAGATATTCTTCATGGAACAAACACTCTGTGCAAAGTGTATAGAAGATGCGATGTCCTGACCAAATACTCTCCTTCTAGACTCCTCCGTTCCTCTGGCACCAACTCCCTGCGTGTTAAGCGCTTTGCTAAACAGACAGCTGGTGGGCGATCACTTTCCTCTGCTGGCTCCCTCCTGTGGCCTTGAGCATGACCTCCTTAGGTTCTCGGAAAAGCCTCAAGACCTTTCTCTTTACCTCTTCCTTCTCCTCCTCTCTCCCCTGCTAATCTTACAGAAGCGAGACTGCCCTTATCTGTCCTTGGGGCCTTCAACCCCCACATCTCTCATCCAAGCCTCTGTCTTTCTGCTGCACTTACTTGGGCTCACCCTACCCACAGGTGGTTGCACTTACATTCTTCTCCTCTTAGCACTTACCTTGAGCACTTCTCCATGAGCATCAAAGCACCCACCCCTCCCCCAACCCCATCTGCACTTGCACGTTCTGAACACTCACAAGGCATAGTAGGTTCGTCTCCCCGTCCCCTTACTCTCTTTATTTGTTTGTACTATTAATTCAATTACTTATCCCTGCTGTAATTCATGGTCTACCTTCCCCTGTCCCCACCCTGTTTGCCCTGTGGGCACTTTAAAACAGTTTTGCTAATTGTATAAGCGCCTAACAAGTGACCAATAAATAAATAAAAATAAATAAGTAAATAGAATCCACAGATCACATGTTTTGTGCGGCCTTTGTTTTACTTTAGTTACCTCACCTTTAGCACCCCCGACAAGTGCCCATGTGGGCAACAGCCATAATGCCCTGTTGATAAAGCGATACTAGATGGTAACGGCCTGCAGATTAACCTGGGCTCTGAGCCATTTCCGGCTGGTGAGGCCTTCAGAACGAACCCTAAATAGAACACTTTCCATTTCTCCCTCATTCACAGTAAACCATCTTTCAATCACAACTGCCAGACAATATATCGCTGATGCTGAAGCTCTGGAACCACAGACCCTGTACGGAAACACTGCCCCAAAGTGATAAAATCATTGCAATATAAAGAAAACCTGATTGTATGAAATTGAATTAAAGTACTTCATTGCACTCTCCTACATGCTGCAGGTGCAAAAACATGTATTGCTTGCATCTGCATTACTGATTGCACTCTGTTCCATATCATTTTTCTGATAGTTGAATGTATAACTTGAAAGTGACCCCCAATTTACAGGGTTACGCCTTGAATATATTGGGGTACCCCTGATTATGCTCATACCAGAGTAAATGCACCCCTCTAGGGAATTAAGGCCAAAAATCTATCTTGCAAAAGATAACAAATTTAATCTGTACAGAAGTGAAGATTGGCAAAGAACTCTGCTCCACAGTGGTATATTCTGTCCCTCAACCGCTCCCAGGTCCTGAAGACTGGTGCTGGGCCTGGAGCTTAAATACTCTTGAATTGGTTACTGGATACTGGCAGAGCTCATCCAAAATTGTTCTTCTTGCCTTTCAAGAGATTCTGAAATCTCCCTTCTTGCATGGCCAGGTTTACATTTAGACCCCCCTACTTAACATAATGCTGGTTCTGCAGGAATACCGTCATGATTCATGCCCCTGGTCATCTTGGCCAAACCAGCCTTTCGGCTGGGGCCAGGTTACAGGCTTCCAGGGTGGCCTCAAGGGCCACAAAACACCATCAGGGACTCTCTTGGAGCCAGTCCGGGCGCCTTTGGCACCAGGCTCATACTGTTATGTGAAGGACAACATTTGGATTGGGACTTCAGTTAACATGGAGGCACTCACATAGCTCAGTTCTAAAGAACTGAGCTATGCGGTCTAGTGTTTCGGGTGTGGCCAGGCCTGGGACTACTTTACCTGGAACTACTTTACTTGGGCTATATAAGCCACACCCAAACAGCAGCACATGCTTCGCGTTATTCTGCAGTTAGCAGCGTAACGCTCACCGTGTCCAGTTCTGATCTCCAGTGTTTCTTGCATCCTGCCACATGCTGAATCCTGTATCTGGAAGAAGAAGAACACCATTATTCAGCGCTTACCTGTAAGTAGCAGCCTGGCTTTGGTCTTGAATCTTCCATCTTCAAACTACCACCAGCTGCTCACCTGAATACACGAGATCCAGGGATTCTTCATCACGACGCTGCATCCATCTTGAGAACTCTGCAGCAACCTGAAAGAGACAAGAGAGATATTATTAGTGAGCACTCGCTCACGGCCACACAAGGACAACGAAAACCACTTACCAGGTGCAGTCTCTCCTTGATCTCGGAACATCACAGCGGCCCGGAACATCATAACGACCTGCAAAGGAAGCGACGCAGGAACAGCTTAGCAAAAAGAAAAGGCAAGAAGGTGCTGCGCATCGCGCCTTCACTTACCTTGCCGGGATTCTCATCCTATACAGCACGGCAACCCCAAAACTCTCCAACTCATCTGAGGGAAAGAAACTAGAGACATTAATAACAACAAAAAGAATGTACAACAGTAGTACCTACCTCATCAAGCAAATCGGAGTCCCAGCAGGCCTGGACCCGAACACGGGGCAACGCACCAGTGAAGCAACTAGGTCACAGAACGCCCACACCTCCAACGCGCCCCTGCACAGAGACGCAGGACGGAGAGCACACCATACCTAATATTAAGGCGCTCTCCACGTTCAACACATTATCAAGGGAGAGGGTTCGAGAGTGCTAATCTTCCAGCCAGGGCTGAGTGGCGTCCCCGTGGATATCAGGTGAGCATAACAAATACATTATAGCTCCTATTTATCATAATTTGCTATGGTATAAACATTCATATATAAACACACCTTCCTGCCATACTCTCACCACTTCACTCAATATTCTTATATTTCATCTGGTCCAGTAATTCTCATATAAACCCTTATTTCTACATAATGTTGCACTGTGTGCATGAGCATGTACATTCTCCTGTTCTTAGTCTGCATGGGCTTTCTTTGAACAGAAACAAACGCCCTTCGGAGAGAAATGATAGTTACTAAAGAGCATACTGAGGAATTGAGTAGACAGTTACTCCAATCACAGGCAGGACAGGCCCCCTTACCTGGAAGCGTTCTGCCAGTGACAACACCAGCCAGTCCGGTAAAATAACTCTTCCTGGAACAATTCCTTTAGCTCCACCAGAATGGTTTGCAGGGGATCCAAAGAAGTACGCAACGTTCATGAACCAATGTAGTCTTCATTTTCTTTGTAGACCCGGGGCTTTTCCTAACGACCAGTCACAGGTTGCCTTTGTTTTATCATTTCCACTCCCACCTTAAATTCCACTTCCTTTGTCTCGTTTTTAAATCTCTTCATGACCTTGCCCCTCCTTACCTCTCCTCTCTTCTCTCCTTGTATGCCCCCTCTCGCCCCCTACGCTCTGCAGACCTCTTCTTACTTTCTGTTCCCCCACCTCCTTGTGCCTCTTCTCGTTTCTGCTCCTTCCAGCTCCTTGCCCCCCTTTCATTGGAACTCCCTCCCACTCTGTATCCACTCCATGTCCACCTACTCCTCCTTCCGTTCCTTCTTAAAATCCTTCCTTCTTCACCCCCCCTCCCTGACTTCTCTCCCCTTCCTCCTCTTCTTTCTTCCCCCCACTCATCTTCCTGTGCCTTTATCTCTCACTGTCTCCCCTATGAACTCCACCCTCCCTTCTACTCTACCTACTCCCTTTTCCCTTTCCCTTTCCTCCATCGCATACCTCTCCTCTCTTCCTCCCCAAATGCAAATTGTTCCACATGCTGTTTTTCTGGTTTGAATCATGTATATTTTATCGATTCTATGTTCTATGGTCCATGTTTGATGTTTCTGGTTGTTATGCTGTAAAGCGCTTTGGTGTAAAGCGCTATATAAATAATAAAATACAAATAAAATACAAATACAAATATCTGAGTGGCAGTGCTGCAGATTGGTCTGTGCCATTAGTAAGTCAGGATGATCCACTGCTACGTGACTTTAGAGGTTTTCAGCAGGAAATGGAGAAACTGTTTGCTCGACATACCCAAGGACAAGCAGTGGATAATGAACTTTTGTCCCTCCGTCAAGGAAACCAAGACTTGTTATCATATATAGCGACCTTAAATAGGTTAGTTGTTGAAACGGGATGGCCTGAAGATAAAATTGTTATTCCACCGGGGTCTACGGGGAGAATTAAAGGACGTCCTAGCACAAGTGGTTAATCCACCAGACTGTGCAGAGTTCATCAATCTTGTTGTTCAGTGAGATCATAGACTACAGGACCGAAAAGTAAATCGGATGAGATTGGACACTCGTACCATGTATGTCCGGTCAAAGGACAATGGGCCTCATTACGACCCTTGCGGAATGGGTTAACGGGTTCCGCTAATGGAGGCTGACCCGTTAAACCCATTCCGAAAGATTACGCAAGATTACGAGGCATCATTATCGGGTCCCGCGAGGGGACCATGGAGTTAACAACGGGCCGATCGCAATCGGCCCGTTGTTAGCTCCCGCTCCCATTCCTATTGAGCCCTATGGGGGCTCAAATGGGAATGGGGAAGGTCCGGGCCCGGGTTCCCTGTAGGAGGAATTACCAGGCTCTCCAAACTCGGAATGGCCCGGTAATTCCCCATTCAGGGTCCCCGGACCCCGTTTTGGTGGCAGCCATGCCCGTATTAAGGGCATGGCTACCGCCAAACCCCTAATGAGGCCCATCGACTCATGTTCAGCAGAGAACACTGTAGAACTCATGTAAATCAGAGGGGTACGGGCTCCCTTAACTAAGGCTGAAAGAGACAAAAGGAGGCAACGTCTATACTGCGGAAAGTCATGCCATTTCCTCAAAGAATGTCCACTAAAGCCTGTGAGGAGAACTGTTGGAGCTACAGAAAAGTAAGACAACAACAAGGAGACGGAAAACTACCAAGCCCGGCAAGCGTAGAGATCTGTTTGTCGAGCGAGGAGAATGAGCCACAGAACTCACACTTTGCATTACCTGTGATTTTGATCCATCATCAAAAACCATTGCGGATGCATGCCGTAGAAGCATACATAGACAGCGGGGCAGTTGGAAACTACATGGTGTAAAGCGCTATATAAATAATAAAATAAAAATAAAATACAAATACAAATATCTGAGTGGCAGTTCTGCAGATTGGTCTGTGCCATTAGTAAGTCAGGATGATCCACTGCTACGTGACTTCAGAGGTTTTCAGCAGAAACTGTTTGCTCGACATACCCAAGGACAAGCATTGGATAATGAACTTTGTCCCTCCGTCAAGGAAACCAAGACTTGTTATCATATATAGCGACCTTTAATAGGTTAGTTGTTGAAACTTGAGAAATTGCATCGACTATAGCGCACTGAACCAAATCACCGTAAAAAAACGCTATCCACTGCCTCTAATTCCAGAACTAGTAGATCAAGTTAAGGATGCCCAGATCTACACTAAATTGGACCTTAGGGGAGCATACCATCTCGTTTGTGTTAAGGAAGGAGACAAATTGAAAACTGCATTTTGTACCAAGCATGGCCTGTATGAATATCAGGTAATACCCTTTGGACATTTCAATGCTCCCGCTGCATTCCAGTATTTTATGAATGATGTCTCACGGGAACTAATCGATGTGTGCACTTTGGTTTATATTGATGACATCTTAGTATACTCCTCTTCAAAACAAGATCATGTCAAACATGTTCGTTCAGTTCTGGCAAAACTCCGTCAACATCAACTGTATGCTAAACTTGAAAAATGTTCATTTTATGTTACCGAAGTTGAATTCTTCGGTTTTAGCCTCACTCCAAAAGGGATCAGGATGGATATACACAAAGTAGGTGCCATTCTTAATTGGCCATCGCCAACTTCGTTCAAGGGAATCCAGAGCATGCTGGGCTTTGCAAACTTTTATCGCCGATTCATCCCAGGCTTTTCTCAGATAGTGCACCCGATCACGCCATTGTTACGAAAAAACAATAAGAAATTCCAATGGACAGAAGAAGCAGAAAGGGCTTTTCTAGAACTCAAGAAAAGATTTACTTCCGCCCCAATTCTTCGTCACCCTCACCCAGATCTCCCTTATGTGGTGGAAACGGAAACCTCTAGCATGGCAAGGGGAGCAGTTCTTTCACAAAGGGATCTCAATACCGGCCAGCTGCATCCTGTGGCCTTTCAGTCACGCAAATTCGCGCCTCCAGAACTCAATTATGCTATCACGGACAAAGAACTTCTAGCTATCAAATCAGCTTTCAAGGCTTGGCGACATTATCTCGTAGGTGCCAGACATACCATCAGTGTGATTACTGATCATCGAAATCTTCAATACTTTAAAACTGCAAAATCTCAATCTTCACGTCAGCTGCGATGGGCACTTTTCTCTGCAGAATATGACTACTTGATCACATATTGACCGGGAGTCCGAAACGGAAAAGCTGACGCTTTATCCCGCATGGGTATTGATGAGAAAGTATACACAACCCCAGATCCAATAGCTATCATTCCGAATGACAAATTATTAGGCCTGACAACAACATTAACCCAAAGTGAACTCCATAACAAGATCCAACTCTTAATGAATCCCGAGACCTTACAAAAATGGAGTACACAAAACGAACATCACATAATTAAGGATAAACTACCATATTTCAAAGATCGATCATATCTGCCAAGCAAAGAATTACAAGAGCAAGTCATCTCTGGTTATAATGACTCTTTGATGGAAGGTCATCCAGGAATTGCTAAAACCTTAGCCAAAGTAAAAAGAAACTATTGGTGGCCAACATGGCGCAAATACATTATTCACTTTATCCTTTCCTGTGGTGTGTGTGCACAAAATAAATCTCAAAAGAACAAAACCAGCTGGTCTCCTACAACCCTTGGAAATTCCACCTGCACCTTGGCATACACTTTCTCTCGATTTCATCACAGATTTACCTCCCAGTCAAGGATTCAACACCATCCTAGTGGTTGTAGATTTATTTTCTATGATGGCACACTTCATTCCATTCAAAGGTCTTCCAAACGCATCCAGCCTGGCGAAGGTGTTTCTGGAACATATTGTACGAATACACGGTTTTCCTTCTGTCCTGAATTCAGATCGAGGTTGTCAATTTGTATCTAGCTTCTAGAAGAAGTGCTGTTCAATGGCCCAAATCGATATTCGATTATCCACCAGCCATCATCCCCAAACGGATGGCCAAACGGAAAGGACAAACCAGACACTTGAACAATACCTACGTTGTATGTTACACCAAGCTGAAGAAGGTTGGAAGGATTTACTATGGATAGCAGAATATGGCTATAATAATTCCCTGCATACCAGCATGGGACAAACTCCTTTCTATACCCTATATGGTAGGCATCCACGCACCTCTGAATTAGATGCTCCAAGGGCTCTGGAGATGCCAGCGGTGAAAACCTTACATACAACCATTACTCAAGTCTTCAAAGAGGCAACTGGACATTTACTTCAAGTGAAATTCTCTGATCAACATCGCAGAAAGGATCCTGATTACTGAGTTGGAGACGAAGTCTGGTTAGCGTCAAAACACGTGCCAATAAAAGGAACCCGGACCTTTCATCCACGATATCTAGGAGCTTTCACCATTGAGTCTATAATAAATCCAGTAGCTGTTAAACTAACCCTGCCACCAAACATGAAGATCCATCCTGTATTCCATGTATCACTTCTAAAACCTGTGCAACCTGGAACTCAAGTTACAACACCACCACCAGTACTGATAGACGGCGAACTAGAGTTTGAAGTTAAAGATATCCTGGATTCAAAATACACTAGATCTAAACTATATTATTTAGTAGATTGGAAAGGATATGGTCCTCAGGACACCACATGGGAACCAAGTGAGAACATCCACGCACCACGCTTGGTAAAACGTTTCCATCTAAATCATCCAACTAAACCAGGGCCAGGACCATGAGAGGGGCCTTGAGGGGAGTGCTGTCATGATTCATGCCCCTGGTCATCATGGCCAAACCTGCCTTTCGGCCAAAGCGCTAGCTCCTTCCCAACATTCCCCCCTTTCGTTACTTCGACAGTAACAAACTCATCCCCACCCAACATATCTACAACCCCAGAAATATTAGTTTGAGTTTTGCTGTTTATTGTATGGCCAGGTGTTTTAGATCCCCCAATTGATGCCACCATCTTTGCACTATTAGGAACTATATGAACACATCATCAGAGACCCAATTGGCACGTGCAGAAGGGAACCAAGAAGAAAACGATCACAGGCACCTGTAATTTTACTGCTGCCCCCAGCCATGACGAGACCCAATCAAAGGCAAGCGATTGCCAATCTGTGTTCTGAACTCCCCCTTCTTCCTTCATTTCAACACCTAGATTGTGCACCGCCTTGATGATGTGGGATAGTGACCCATTCTCAGCATCCTCTGGGGGTATAAAAGAGCAGAAGCTGCTTGTACCCCAGGAGCCAAAAAAGATTAAAAAGAAATTCTCTTCTGAGCTACAAAGTCAATACTTGTTAGGTATTCCTCTGAGAAGTGTGGAACAGTTCTTTGAGACAGTTTGAGCTCTTCTTTCTTCCCCGCCATTTAAATGGTCCTTTTTCTGGCAGCATACCAAATTCTTGTGTGATCTGCAAGCTTCTTTCTGCTTCTTTAGGTGCTAATCTGGCTGTTGGCACCTCAACAGGCATTTCCTCTCCCTTCGGGTGTTCATCCAGGATTACTAGTAGCACTGAGTGCAGGGTGGCCAGTGAACACTTGCCCCTCCAAGATGATAGGAGATGCAGGTAGGCTTGTTGGCCACAAACCCAGTAGTAATCCATCATTGCTGCTGTACCTTTCATCATATCAGGGACCACAAGAGTGTGGTTGCACTGTGTGTTTGCGCCACCAGGAACTGTACCTTCATTGCTAAATCAAAGTTCAAAGTTTTTTGGCTCTATCTATTTGCACTGGCTTCTTTATTATTGCAATCTGTGCCAGCCTTGTGATGGGTTGGGACCATATTTGCGTACACACAGTCTCTATTGCTTCTCCGCTGTACTCAATCAGCCCATATGCCAGGCACATCACTGTGGTGCCCTGCCATTTGTCATTGTCATTTGAGTAACCTCCCAAGGAAAAATATGGTCCTTGTAGACACTGGCAGTATTTTGTGTTGCCATTGCATAATGCTGGTCCTAGATGAATGCTCCTCATTGCACGCTGTGTGCCTGGAATGTGCTATTTATCCCCTATAATGCAAAATGTACCAAGCATAGTGCCTCTGTAATTGGGACTGGATGTAGAACTAAAACCTTAGGAGCCCCTGATGCGTGCGGGATAAGTGCACACACGTAACAGCTTTCATTGATTACATTCCTTCCTGTAATGTGCATATCAGAGTACCAGCTATTCAATGTTTCAAAACGCTGGATGTTAGAAATAGTATCAAAGCCCAACCCCTTATATAAATCATATGTCATTCATACTTCCCGTTTCATTCGTCTAAGAAAATCTGTAGGGGTGGCTGGCAAAAAGTGAGCCATTTTGTATTTCCTTTTTTATGATATGATATGATAGGTTATTTATAACACGCTTAATACCCAGAAGTTTCTAAGCGTGGACCCGGGGATCGAACCTGTGTTGCTCGGTGATGTCTTGTTTCCAAGGCAAGCATGTTGCCGGTGAGCTATCATACCGAGACATATAAGCATTTTTGTTCCAACTTTCCACCCCCACTCCCCTTTATTATGGCCACCCCATATAACAGACATACCTTCATCCACCCCAATAACCACACCAAGTGTCATACAAAACATCATAATACTACTACATTTCTAGACTAAATAGCATCTTTATTATCATTATCCCTACATAACAGAGGGGTTGGTCAGCCATATTTGCTTATTCCTGGAGAAGAGAAAATTGGTTATCAAGAAAGAGAAAATGAGAGAAAGAGAGAAAGAGAGAGAGAGAGAGAGAGAGAGAGAGAGAGAGAGAGAAAGTGAAAGAAAGAGAAAGCGAAAGAAAGAGAGAGAAAGAAAGAGAGAAAGAGAGGAAGAGGGAGAGAGAGAGAAAGAAAGACCCCTTTTCCACCAGGGCCGACCTGGTTCTAGACCTTAAAAAAAATAAATGTGAAAAATAAAATAAATTGACAAAAGATAAAAAAAGAAAAAACAATGAAAAAAAAGAAAGAAAAAAGAAATAATCAGGCATGTGCCACTGCACACCACCCTGGCATGGATCCTCAAAAATGTCTCTTCTTTGGTTATGCCCTTATTAAACTTTACCTTGTCTCGGGTGCTCTTCAGACATCCAAGAGATGCACCAAATATCTAACTTCTTCATACGAACGGCGAGAGGAGTACAGACCACCACCTCATATAGACCTTTAAACCTGGGGCTGATCAGTTCGCCAGATAATAATGGTCCAGTTGTAATATGGGCAATGCTGTGTATGGAACCATGGTCTCGCTTTCTACAGGGGTGGTCACTATTTCTCCCCCTTTTACTGCATGCCACTACCACCCCTGTGTGCTTCCGTCCCATCACCTGGTCAATTATTTATGACCCATCAACATAAATTATGTCTCCTTCCGTCAATGCATAAGCCGTTCATGAGAGTGGGAAAATAAATAAAACTCCTGTATATAATGCGGAGTTGCTAAAACAGGGGCTGTGCAAATAGCTTAAATCCTCAAATTGTCTAGTCATTTCCAGTCCATTCAAATGAACTTTTAAGTCCTCTGTCCTTCCCAGAAACTTTGTAACAGTGACCTTGTTTAGACTGTGTAGACTAGGATCCATTCCCTACAATAATTACATAAGCCCAAAAAACTGCTACATTTCCTTCACAGCACTGGGTCTAGGGGTGGTGCGTACTGCTGCCGCCCTATCTGATGATATTTGTTTCCCCATTACAAAAATGAGTTGTCCCAAGTATAGTCCCTGCTGTTGGCTGTATTATAACTTCTTTGTATCTTCCATGTACCCTTTGTGAGCCAGCAATTGCAATAATGCGACAGAATCCTTCCTGCACCGATGTTCATGTTCACTACATACCAACCGATCATCCACATACTGGATGATTGTGCTAAGCACCTTACTTCAATGTAATCTGTACAGGGGTCACATCTCTCAGTAACCCATCCTCATGTGGATTAACAGTCCATAATTATGCTGGCACATATCGCATGTCCTCCTCAAAAAATAAAAAAACGACTGGGTCACCACTGCCATCAGGGGGCGCTATACCTCCCTATACTGCACCATGGTATCACAGGGGATGCAGATTCCCCAAATAATCTCCCCATTTTGCTTACTGTCCTCAGATAACTCCTCATCAGTATTTTTCTTTAATTATACTGTCGGGTCTATACATAATATTGTGCGCCACTCGCACCCGTCCTGGTCTGTTCCAATCAGACTATTCTTTCTGACACTACTAGTCCTTGCAAATCTAATGGCAATATTGTCCCTGCCACGATCTCGGGTGGCACCAAGGGTCGGAAAATAAACTCTGTAGGCACTCGCCAACACCTTTTCGCAATTTGAGGTAGTGCTTTTACTAATACCTTAATACCATAACAATAAATATATCTAGGACCACAGGAAACCCATGGACTACTGACTCTCTTGCTATTGCATTGAGTATTACCATTGCTTGAGCTACACACATCCCTGGAGTGTAACACACTACCCACTGATCTGTGACTGATATAGTCATATGCATTGTACTGAGCAGATCCCTAACCAACAAGTTCACAGGAGAACTCTATGAATATAACAAGGGGGCTCGTACTACCTCTCCTCCCACTTTTATATCCAGATCCTCAGTCTATGGAACTGTAGAAATAGCCCCAGAGAATCCCTGCATGTATAGAGTTTTACCTGATAATGGAAAGTTCCCCTCCATGATGCATGATTTGGTTGCACCTGAATCTACCCTAAATATAAATTGCCTGGTTCCTATTTCAGCCTCCACCAAGGGCTCCTCTTCGGGATGTGCGGTTATCAATAGAATTGGACATGCAATTGCTTTCTGTGGGCTGTCCTAATCAGAATATGTATTTATCCCAAGGAATGAAAAAGGGCCGCCCCATCATTACAACTCCTTGGAATGGGGCACCTGTTCTCCCTGCCATCCTGTTAAACTATGTTCCCTCACCCTGCTGTAGTTGTTGCCCTTGCTGTCAGCCCCATGAGGGAACTGATTTTGACCACCTTACCCAAATTGCTGTTGTCTCCTTCCTTGAGGCCTTTGGAATCCCTGCCCTGGCCCATAATTAAATCTCATCCCAAGCCTGTTCCTGCACTCCCTTGCGAAATACCCCAATTTCCTGCAATACCAGCACTGTGATGTGTCCAATCCTCCTCCCAGAGGCCCTATCCTCCCAAAGCCTTTTGCTCTTGTTCCTCGAAATCCCCCTTTTCCCCTTGGTGCTCCTTCATACTGCCACTGTGGGTTGCAGTACTATCCTCCCCACCCCATTGACCCTGTCCTCCTTCACCTCATAGTGCCACAATTGAGACATTCCCAATTTGTTGAGCATCTCCTGTCATAACCAATGTTTGGACGACATCCTTAATTAGTTTCATTTCTGCTAGTTTTGCCTCGTCCGTTTGCCGCTTCTGGGCTATCTCAGTGTCCCGCTCCTAGATTCTCTTACAATTGTGGACTATTATACTTTGTATCTCTGCCCACAATTTGGCTTCAATTCCCACAATTTTATATAGTGCCTTCTGGACCTCTTTTGGTAGAACCCTCTTTACAATAAAATAGAAAAGTGGTACTGTCCCAACTCTCCACATTTCCTATAACTTCAGAATAAACCTAACTGGGTTCTTATCATCACCCATTGTGCACTGCATTAAAGAATGTAAGTCAGAAGCATCTGGGTACATCCTTCGTAGGGTAGCCCATACCCTTAACCTTACCTCATCAAAGGCTGCTCCATCATGTTCATTATCTGCAAGACTTACCCCAGCCCTTGCCCATATGTACACAGCCTGTTCCCCATCTATGCTGACCAGTAGACTCTTAAAATCTCCTAGTGCTAAGGCCAGGGGCGTTGCTAGGGGGGGGGGGCTAAAGGGGCTATTGCCCCTGATCTTTTGGTTGTAGCCCCGGATAGAATCTCAGGAGCACCAGCCAAAAGACTAGCTAGCCCCCAGTCTCAACAGTTCAGACATCAGCGTAGCCCCGGGTCTTTTCCAGACCTAGCAACTCCGCTGGCTAAGGCTACCCCTGCTGTTTGTTTTTCAAATTCATAAATCCATTTACTTGCTCCGTCTATAAGCTGTGGGAGAGCTTTAATCAAATTATTGTTATCCATTTGAGGCCATGCCATACACTGTGTTATCCCTACTTCTTTGTGCATTAGAGGTATCTGCATATCTATTTTGTTTTCTACCCCTTTAGTATCCTTCCGATCTTGTAAAATTCAGATCAACCCACTTTTTCCCCACCCCTTTACACTTTCTCCACTTTGATTTCACACATACACACACACCGAGACTCATCCACCTTCCTTCCTTTTTTTACCACAAAAGACAGCAAGGGACAATATACAAAAAATAATGGACTAAAAATCCAGGCCCATTCCTTTTACCGAGCCACTACTTTTGGAATACCACCTATTGCTTCTATCGTCATAAAAGAATAATGTGTGGTACTACCGTCTCAACCTGTTATGGCTCAAGATCCCTTACCTCCCAGCCCTTATAAGCTGGGAATCCCTTTCATCTCAGTCTTTTTATATGCTGAGGTTCCCTTTCATCTCAGTCTTTGATACGCTGAGGTTCCCTTCATCTCAGTCTTTTATACGCTAAGGTGCCCTTACATCTCAGTCTTTTATGCGCTGAGGTTCCCTTTTCCTTTATAAAAAGTAGAAAAACAGAAATACGTGACAATTTCAATACATAACCCACCTCTTATCCAATCTACCCCTTTACACATCACCTGAAATCCAATCCAATCTATCCTATCCAATCTTTTTCCTTATCACCAAAAGTCCTATTTCAGACTATATCACCAATACTACATCACCAAAAGTCCCATGCCATAATACATCACCAAGTCCTATTCCATCTATTCCATTGACCTCGTACATCCTCCACATCACCATAGTATCACTCACATCACCAAATATTTTGTTCACATCACCATACCATTCACTTCACCATCTCATACATATATGTCCCCATGTAGTTATCACTTGCAAGAATATATACTTACATGGGCGTGCTTCACTTGAGTTTTCCTCCGTTACCAAGTCCCCATGCCTGTCCTTCTGGAGCCACACCCTGCTTCAGTGAGCAGAGAGGATTTCTTTTAAAATGGCTTCTACTAAAAACCGCTCAGGAAAAATGTTTTATTTTTTATTTAAGGGACCGGTCACTATAGATTGGAGTGGCTGATTGGCCTGGGGCTTCGCAAAGTACAGGGGCAAACTAAGATAATTAACGTCACCACTGAAAGTAAACCCTAATTTACATGGTTACCCCTTGAATATATTGGGGTACCCCTTATCACGCTCATAACAGAGTAAATGCACCCCTCTAGGGAATTAAGGGCAAGAGTCTATCTTGCAAAAGATAAAAAATGTTATCTGTACAGAAGTAAGGATTGGCAAAGAACTCTGCTCCGGAGAGGTATATTCTGTCCCTCAACCGCTCCCAGGTCCTGAAGACTGGTGCTGGGTCTGGAGCTTAAATACTCTTGACTTGGTTACTGAATACTGGCAGAGCTCATCCAAAATTGGCCTTCTTGCCTTTCAAGGGATTATGGAATCTCCCTTCTTGCATGGCCAGGTTTACATTTAGACCACCCTACTTAACATAATGCAGCCTCTGAATGAATACATTATAGCTCCTATTTATCATCATTCGCTATGTTACAAACATTCATATATAAACACACCAAAGTGTGCTGTTGGGCTGGGACTGCTGTTCATCCTGTCCTGCTGCTCCTGCCTGGATCCTTTCAACTAATTGCAGCACTAGTCGCCGTGAGGAAGGGTGCTGTTCTCTGCTTGCTGCCTGCTGCCGTAACAAGGCATAACTCGTTTGTACAATTTACACATTTCCTGGGTCCCGCCCCCTGCAGTTCCACCTCCCGCAGCCCGTCTCCAGCCTCCCAGAAGCCCTTATCAGCTTGGTGCACGCACAAAGCGCACCCGAAGTGCACCAATGTTTGCTGTTGGGCTGGGACTGCTGTTCGTCCGGTCCTGTTGCTCCTGCCTGGATCCTTTCAACTAATTGCAGCACTAGTCGCCTTGAGGAAGGGCGCTGTTCTCTGCTTGCTACCTGCCGCCGTAATGCAGCATACCTCGTTTCGACAGCTTACAAAGTAATTTGTTGTTTTCACTTACTGGACTTACTTCTGGACTTACTTCTAACTCACTCTGCACCCGAAGTGCATCAAAGTTTGCTCTTGGGCTGTTTGGCGGTTGTGGCGGTGAGTCTTAAAGATTCTAAAAAGCTGGTAAACTTTAATCGTGTATAAGCTTCTCAGGTTAAATTGTGTGTTTTGCCTTACTGCTTTTCTTTTGAAGACGCCACTTGGTGGCTGATCAGTTTAGGTTGATTTTTCTCAGTGGAGACTGTATAGCAAAGGCAAAAGTCTGCATCATAGTGGTATTGAGGCGTAGAGAAGTCAATGTGTGCAAACCTCATTTATTAAGGGTGCAGTTCACTTCGATGTTAAACCTTTTGTTCTGTCTTGCCGTGGCTTCTCGAAAACACTGCCTTATAGGTATGCAGTACATATTGCTTTTGTCAGTGACCGGCCATACACCAACGGCAACGTATGCAGTTTAAACATGGTACTTACTCCTGAACTATCGCCTGGGTTCTTTGATTCTTACCAAACTGGTTTGGTGACATTTTGTAGAGCGGGCTGTATTGGATATGAAATCCCTGTTAAGTCTGGCAAGTGACTAACAAAGTGTGTCTGAAGGTGGAACCTTTCCATTGATAGGAGTGGCCTTATCACTCTTTATAGAGGATATTTGATTAATGTGAACTGCCATAACTTGAACTGGTTTATGTTTTTTGAATGCATGAGATGCACCATTTATATTTGTTGGCACCTTTGGTTCTGGGAGATTGATCACAATATTTGTGTCCATTTTGAAAAATGGTGGCATAACTTGAACCAACCTTTTCAATCGAATTCTGACATTTTAGATGAAATACGTAGATCTCCTTGACTTCGTATCATTTACAAACTTTGAAGGATCAAGGAGGTGAATCTTGTGTGCCAAGCCGCCCCAATTGATTTAGAGGGAAATTAATGTCCTTTATTAAATCCTTGGGCTGCTTACATTACTTTTACTTACAATGCATTACCTTTAAATTAAATTTGAGGGGCGCTTTAGTAATCATGTACGGATCCTCCTCATAGCGATGACACATACCTGAGTAGCCCAGTTCCTGAGTATGGTGTGCTCTCTACACAGTGGTAAGACCTGTAAATCTCCCCCTAACAAAAAGACATTATCACAGTTTAACACAAGTGAGTGCTGTAAAATCCTTCAGGGGGAAGGAAAGCTCCCTAAGACATCAGCTCCGCAGTCTCTCATAATGAATATAAACAAGCCAGAATGTTTCCATATAGGTAATATTGGAAATACATTTGAGAATAATAGACAGGACAGTGAAGCAGCATCTGGAACTATGATTGAGCCGGTACAATTACCAGATGCAGGAGACAAACCTGTCTCCTGTGTTAAAACAGTGTCAGATTCAGAACGCTTAGTACAGAAAAGTTTTCTGAGTATGCATGAAACTGTGCTGATATCATCCAACACAACTGGAGAAGAAGAGAGTTTATTTAAACCGATATCAGACACTTCTCTAATGGGTCCAGTAGTGGAACTTGATAAAAGGGTTTAGTTATCTAGGGACCCCTCCTCGCCAATTAGTTCTAGCGGTAGGGCGTTTGATGATGTTTATCTACATAAACCCTTGTGTTGTGAGATGGTAGCTATTGACTCAGGCAACAAAAACAATCTAAGGCAGATCAAGGATTTACAGTCCTTTATTAATCTAGGCCATAGGGTGCATGATGATTTAGTAATTCCGATACCCAATCCAGCCACTCAAATTTGCTCAAGCCCTACACTTCCACGTCAGTTTCCGACACACGAGCATGAAGCCTCCCATATTGGTTCCACTTCAGAAGGATTGACTTTGCAAGATTTTATAGCCTCAGAACAGACATTCCCAGTGTTAACTTGTGTACTAAATTTGTTAGATAAAGGTCATGAGAGAACCCACTGGGAGCTACAAGAAATGAGATATAGCTTGGTACATATAGTGGCCAAACTAAGTAGACCAGTGGTATTTGTATGTGCAAAAGACAATTGTCAGGCCCAGGACTCAGTAAAGGCACCCTCCACTATACATTCTATCCAAATCTCTCAAAGTACTCAAACCTCATACATTACGACCTGTGAAAGACATACCCAAAAGAACTCCCCTCCTAAGGATATTCAGTTAGGTGGGAAATCCTATGTGGAGGCCCTTTGCTATGGGCTCACCGATCAGAAGCAGCAAAATAGTGAGGAGGTCTCACAAGTAAGAAAGGCAGTGAAGTCTAACGCACTGAAGATTGATCAATTGGAATGTTTAATTAAAGCTAACCAGGCATGCCAGGGGGGTTCATACTTGAAATCCCCTGACAATAACAAAAAGGACATAAATATGCAAATTAAGAGTACCCCAAATAGCCCTTCTGTGCTTTTAGAGGTGATGGAATTAGAAGCAAAGAATTAGCAGGACAACTTTGATTGTGAGGGGGCGATGGGTAATTGGGAACAAATCACCTCACACAGACATTTTTCATCTCGAAGAGAAAAGAAGATGTTTGTAAGGGCACTGAAAAGGAGAACTTTGAAGCAAAAAGAGATATGTCAGGAGGGGGAAAACGATCAAATTACCTAACACAAAAAAAAATAAACATACATGATACTGTTAACTTTTCTCAGGAAGAAGAAGTTTTAGATTTAGCCCAACTTGATGACGAAATTAAAAAGGCCCTGGAATTGAAGGGAAGTGCGTCCATAAAAAAGGAAGCAAATCATACCATAAGTAGGAAAGGAAATAAAGGGCTGATTTATTCTAGTATATTCACAGGAAATTAAAATAAAGGTGCTAAAACTTTGGTGAAGGAGGAAACTGAATGTGCCACATCATTATCATCTGAGGTTTCACCCCTATACTAGCAAAGGGTGGGAAAAAAAACCTCACACAGATCATGGCGTAATTTGATTTCAGAAGAAGCAGCGCTCTCGCAAGAATACGAAGAGGGTAAGGAAGGTGGGTAGGCAGAGAAGAATGCCTGAGGCTGGAGAAGGATATGGAGAAGCTATAAACACGTTATCTGAAGCAATGCAACATAAGGGGAAAAAAGAGAAGGGAAATAAAAAAATAACAAAACAAATTAACAATAACAGAAATAATAAAACTTTGAATACAAAAATTGAAGATATTAAAGGAGGAGGGTGGAGGTATCCTTCAGTTCTTTTCCCGTAAAAATATCAGAAACCCACCGACGGTTGCCCCAAACAACCATGGGTCCTTGGCTACTCCAATGGTCCAGAAAACTATAATTGAACCAGCATCTAGCCTTATATGCGATCCCATAAATGGTAGTGAGGAAGAACTGGGTACTAGAGGGGACATTTTGGGTGCTCCTGAGGGAAGTATCACTCATATCTCTACTAGTGAAGATA
Source organism: Ambystoma mexicanum (assembly GCF_040938575.1). Taxonomy (NCBI): domain Eukaryota; kingdom Metazoa; phylum Chordata; class Amphibia; order Caudata; family Ambystomatidae; genus Ambystoma; species Ambystoma mexicanum. The sequence continues at coordinate 907,715,890 of NC_090931.1, read as the reverse complement.
TAAGAATTCTGGTACAACAAGCCCTGCTTAACCTCCTTCAACATCCTTTAAGTAGCAGTACATTTTTACATAAACAGAGTATGAATAAGCGTGGAAGAATAAATGAGGGAGAAGGTTCTAGAAGTGTTCTTCCTGACTCTATAAAAGAAAGTGAGCAGGACTTGCATTGTGTAAAAGAAAGTGACTGCCACTCCTTAAAAGATTGCTGGAGAGAATTGGAGGGAGAAGGCCGTAGAACTGGCTCACTTGAACCTTCAAGAGGAATTAGTCAGGATCCCCAGATTATAAAGGATAGGTAAAGTCAAATATATCCGACCCAGACTGTTGAAGACGAGACCGGTTACACCAGTTTAGGACAGGTGGTAGAGGCGGGTAGAACGTACAGCAAATATAAAGAGCCGGAGGCAGGAACACAGGCTGTTAAAATTGAAGAAATTGGAAGGGAAAAGATTCAACTGCAGCACCTAATAAACATTACGAAAAGGTTCAATGGAGGAAACCACATTTTACGGATGACCCTAGTGTCACATTACTCTTTATGCTGTTGTATGGTGGACCTCACTCTCTGAATCGTTGGCATATATTGTCTCTATTTAATGAAATCCTTCGTCTCGCTCTTATCTCTTCTGGGGACTTAAAGCTTGTGGATTTTATTCATCCTACTAGATTTTATTATGCAAGAATAGTATTTCATTCACAAACCATATATAAGTAAGTACTGTCAGAAGTTGAATCATCCAATCGATATGGATACGATCTGTTGAATTACAGCAAAGGTTTAGTGAATTCTATGGGAGATAATATGAGGGAGAATCCAGGTGATATGCATACGTCGAAACCTGAACATATTTTAGAAGCTCGCAACGCGGACAAACCTACAAAGGATGTGGAATTGAGATGGTTGGCCTTGACGTTGCGAGAATCAATTGTGAAACTTCAAGGCATAAAGGAGAACTCATAGCACTGTATGAGCTGACTTTGCTATCCTGGAACTCCAGAGGTTCTTGGTTCTTAAGGAACTCTCTGGACCTTGGGGCAGTTCTAGCAGGAAACTCTTTATTATCTATCCAAGAAACATAGACAACGACTTCCTTATCTCTTGACGGTTTTTGGATCTTCCAGGAAGTTGCGGATAAGAAATCTAAAGGAAGACCGCCAGGCGGTCTTTTAATAGCCGTTAGAACTGATTTGGAATGAAAATCAATCAAAAGCCTTAATATAAATAAAGGATGCATCGCGATACTGTTAGACCTAAAAGTGGGTAAGAACTTCCTACATTTGCTGATAATTCATATTTATTGGTCTCCCATAAATTATCTGAAGCAGAACTTGGAAGCAGAACAATCTAGTTATTCTAGAATGTCAAGAATTGCGACTGGATCTAAATATCATTATTGCGGGAGATTTGAATTCTGATCTGGGTTTTGACAGAGCCAAAAGTATGCGCAATTGCCACACAAATAAAGGATTGAAAGCTAATGCCCAGGATGATCCTATGAGATTTCAGGCTAAGATGTACATACAGGGAGAGGTGGCACCAATTCTTCAGAGGCTGGGGTATGTATTGAGTGAATAATCAATTATCCTCTTCTTTGGATAATCATACATGGTCTAATGGAATATTAAAATAAACTATTGACAATGTTTTTGTGAATAACTTGTTGTATGGCCTAGTAAAAGAGTTTATCTTAATCCCTAATGCAAAAAGTGTTCATAACATTTTAAAAATGTCCTTCACATTTGATACTGGCCATTCCTGTGGGCAGTATTTTCCTGAGACATTGGCAATTAACAAAACATGCAACAGGATTTCCTGGCATAAGGGTAATGTGGAAAAGGTAAATGTGTTATTTTTACAGGAATTCCATGTATTGAAGTACAGCAAGAAGATGAATCTGTACACACAAAATGCCATTCAATATTATGTAGAAAGTATTCTGAACGGTTTAATACGAATTGATCGTTTTACAACTGCTCGAATGACAATTGACCTTTTCACAATTGACCGAATTGTGAAGGTCAATTGTACCATATATGTGGGGGGAAACCCCCCACAACCCTCCACCCAACGCCAAACCCCCCAAAACCCATATATATATATATATATATTACCAAACCGATATATATATATATATATATACATTCGGTCAATTGTGAAAAGGTCAATTGTGACCCTTTAAATTCGGTCAATCGTCATTCGAACAATTGTAAACGACCAATTTGGGTAATACCTTCTGAACAACGTTCTTGGGCTAAGAAAAATGAACCAAAATGATTTCATCGCTGTCTGATCATTCGTCACTGAAATTTTGGGCCTTAATTAATAAGGGAACAGATTTTCAAACTGTTGTACAAACTGTAGCTATTAGAGCTGAGGTGCGGAGGGACACTTTGGGAAACTCTTTAGACCATCTGAACCAGAATGGCTACTTCTAATGTGCGTATGCTGTTGCCCTTTGAACATTGCATTCACACAGGCTTATATTAAAAACCTGATTGCTCGAGCCTTCGCTTCCCGAGCCCCCGGCCCTAACTTTCTTGCAAATGTGGTACGGAAAGGGAATCCTGAATTATGGACAAAAATTCTCTACGTGTTAAAGACACATTAGTTTCTAGAATGATTCCTGAGAGTTGGCATTTATCTTACATCGTACCAATCTATAAGAAGGGTGATAGGGACTGTCCAACTAATTACAGACCTATCAACCTTTTAGACGCAGAGTCTAAGATCTTCGCGGGCCTGATCCTGGGACATATTCACTCTTGGATGGAGCAGCATAAAATATTGTCTATTTACCAATTTGGCTCTAGATGTGGAGTAGTCACGGACGCAGCAGGCACCCTTATTCATATCATGCAAGAGAAAGCTTGGAGTCGAGGGAATCCACGTATATATGTAGTCTCAATAGTCCTTACACTAGCGTTTCACTTAGTAGATAGAACTACATTATGGACTAAGCTCTTGCATTTAGGTATGCCTACGACACTACTGTCTATCCTATATCATATGCATGAGGGCTCTAGAGTTAAAATTCATTTAAACACAACTGGTTTATTATCTCAGTTTTACCCCGGATTTCGGCATACCACTCTCTGGCATCGTTGGCGGCTACAGCCGCGGATGCGAGTTCATACCACCAACATGGAGCCTCAAGCTCAGAGGAGCGGTCTAGTGGCTTGTGAGAAGGACGAGAGCGAGACTCCTCCCCCCACTCCGGAAGTACGATATGAACGAGAGAACTACGCGTTGCTACGATTCATTACAGCTCCGCTCCGTGAGTTATTGAAACTGCGATACGCGCTTCTCATTGATTTAAAATCAGTGTAGCCTTTCTTTCTTTACTTTACTCTGCTTACATTCCCTGCAGGACTTTCCACCATTTCACCCCTGTTCTGTCCGACCCGGCAATTCCACTCTGCTCAGCTTTACGGACGAAACCTTCGGCAGACTTATGTAAGCTATCCCCTTTTTTCCTCTGAATCAGGATCCTAGTTTTCTTTGCAATCTAGTATTCATGAGTTCTTTCCCTTTTGGCAGCAGTTCACTTTGGTCGATCTCGTCTCGACACTACACTCAAACTCCCAAGATTCAACACGCAATCTCCGCATTCTGGCATATCCAACAGGTAGGGATCTAAGCATTCAGGCTTCTGCTCCCTTTTACTTCTCTTCTTACAAAACCTTTTTCAAACACTTCCATTCTGTTTCCTTTAACCTATATCAGATCAGACAACATCCCCAGCGAACAGAAGCTCTCCATAACACTCTTTGGGATCCTCCCACAGGTACTTCCCACTCATTCAACTTTGGGTAACCATAAGACAAAGGGTGCAACAGATAGATAATTCTATCCATTCTATTCCCACAGAAGAGTCTCCCCGATTAAACCCCAAGTCAATTCAACGCGACTCCATCTTGTTAGACTTCCTACTCCAGTCGTGAGGGATCGACGATAACCACCTACAGAACAACATCCACAACCGTGTTTTTCCCTCTAAGAGGGTTTCCCGGAGAACCCCTTTCTGGCACCTGTGTTAGAAGGTTGGGGAAGGGGCCTCTGGTAAACTTTCACTCCTTCAGAGATACCGAAGACAAGGTAGGACTTTTCCATTGTTACCTGCAAAGTGCTTCTGTATTGTATTGGCAGTCGTTACAGATAGCAACGCCCAAGGTTACGTGTTCAAATTTACTTGAACAGGCATTTCAGCTGGTAACAATGGAACAACAGATACAGCAATTAGTTGCAGCGATGCAGAATATGTCTGCTGAGGTGCAATTATTGAAACAGGAGAATGCCACTCTTAAACAACAGGTAGGGCGTTCCGCTCACAGTTCGGAGGTACCCCCAGGGCCTTTACCAGGAGGGCACTTTGACGGCAATCCACATGCGGTGAAAGAGTTCTTGGAATCTTGTACGGTCCAATTTTCATTCAAGGCGGCATCCTTCCCCACCGATAGGGACAAGTTAGAGCACATGATTGCCCAAATGACAGGGGCCACTCTGGTGTGGGCCACCCCATTAGTCACCAACAACAATCCAATCCTCGATTCATACCCTGCTTTTTGTAATAGTGTCCGAAGCATGTTTAGCCGACAGGAAGTAGTAGTGGCCCCTCAAGAGAAACTTTTAGATTTAAAACAGGGTAGTCAGGATATTCTTACTTATATAACGGCGTTCAAAAGAATGGCTGCAGACACCTCTTGGGCCGATGATGCCCTAATGACTCTGTTTAGACGTGGTCTGTCAGAAGACTCAAAGGACGAAGTGGCCCGCATTCCCAGACCTACAAACCTCACAGAATACATTGCCTTGGTTATGCAATTGGATTACCATCTTCAGGAGAGGAACAGAGAAAGACGAAAGGGAAAAGGGCCTCGGGCTCATGTAGAAGTATTTACCTCCCCTAAGTCAGGCCCTTCAGACGAACCCATGCAATTGGGAACAGCTAGAGGTCCATTAACCCCAGAAGAACGAGCCCGAATAAGAACACTCGGCTTGTGCATGTACTGTGGGTCTAATAGCCACACCATTAGGGAATGTACTCTGATTCCTCCCAGGAAACCAGGGCAGGGAAACGCCAGTACCGGACCGTAAAAGGGACGACGGCATCGGGTCCTTTCACTACACATAGTCCCTCTTCTAGCATATCCGGTGGGTTTTCCGCCCATTCGTCAGGGAGCATCATGATCAGTTTGAATATCTCTTTATCCTGGTACAGCACTTCCTTACTTAATGTTCCTGCCCTCATTGATAGTGGTGCCGCAGGAAATTTCATAGATGATACCTGGGCACGCTCTCATAACATTCCTCGTACCTCCAAAGAGATGGCCATACCTGTGGAGAGCGTGGACGGGAGTCCCTCACGTCAGGACCCATTAAGGATCAAAGCCTACCCTTGTTAATGGTGCTTGCTTCACATCAAGAGAATTTAGAGTTTGACATAATCAGGACAGCCCACTACCCAATCATCTTAGAGTTGCCCTGGTTAAGACACCATAATCGCTATATTAACTGGGCAGCTGGCACACTTTTTTTGGGGTCCGAACGATGCGTACAACATCACCAAATGGTAAACTCCCCCAAGTTAGAGGAGATTCCAGATACCGGGATTTCGACTACTGTAGTCAACGAGATCTCTTCCTTGCCTCCAGAATATGAACGGTTTCGTCCCATATTTTCTCACCCAGAGTTTTCAGAACTCCCGCCTCACAGAAGGGATGATTGTGCCATAGACCTGGTCCCAGACACACCCCTTCCTTTTGGTAGAATGTATATTCTGTCGGCAAGAGAGAAGGAAGTTTTGAAGGAGTACCTACACACCCATTTTAAGAATGGATTAATCACAGAATCCACATCCCCGGCAGCCGCCTCTCTTTTTTTCATTCCGAAAAAAGACACATCGGAACTTCGCCCTTGCATAGACTTCAGAGGGTTGAACAAGATAACCATCCCTGACAAATATCCGATGCCCCTTGTCCCAGACATACTGGAAGCGGTGCAAGGGGCCAAATTCTACACCAAATTGGACCTAAGGGGGGCGTATCATCTGATTCGCATCACAGCTGGCGATGAGTGGAAAACGGCGTGCCGAACACCATTCGGCCATTTCCAGCATAAAGTCATGCCCTCTGGACTTATGAACGCCCTGGCAGTTTCCAAAGGTTTATGGACCACATCTTTTCAGATATTAGTCTTCATTATGTTATTGTTTATTTAGATGACATTTTAGTTTTTTCTTCCTCTTTGAAAGAACATCAGTCCCAAGTGAAGGAGGTCCTAAACAGGTTGCAGGAAAACCATCTGTATTGCAAACTGGAAAAATGTGCGTTCCATAAGACCACCATAGCATTTTTGGGACATATTCTCTCCCAAGAAGGGATTGCTATGGATCCTGCTAAAGTTTCCGCTATCACGGAATGGCCTCCTCCTCGTTCTATCAAGGAGATACAAAGATTCCTGGGTTTTGCCAATTTTTATAGGCATTTCATTCCACACTTCTCCTCTTATACCAAACCTATCACTCAATTGCTAAAAAAAGGCACCCCATACCTTTGGAACTCCGAGACGCAGGAAGCATTTGACCACCTGAAGACTCTGGTAACCCAGGCTCCGATACTTAAAAGTCCCAGATCAACAACGTCCTTTTATTGTAGAATCTGATGCCTCAAAATATGCCTTGGGAGCGGTCCTACTTCAACCGGACAGTCATAACATCGAAAGACCCGTAGCCTTCCTATCCAAAACCCTTTCACCCGCAGAAATCAATTATACCGTCTTGGAAAAAGAACTTCTAGCCATCAAGCGGGCTTTTGAGGAATGGCGGCATCGCCTTTTGGGAGCACGATACCCTATCGAAGTAAGAACTGATCACCACAACCTTCGTTCTCTTCAGTATGTGCAAACCTGCAACAGCCGACAAGCACGATGGGCACATTTTTTCTCACCCTATCAAATCAAATTCTCCTTCATCCCGGGAAACACAAATCTCCGAGCCGACGCTTTATCCCGAAAAGACCCTACAGGGAAGATCCCCTTCTGAGCAGAACCTATGTTTCCAAAGGCTGTTTTTGTTCCAGTAGTTCATCACTTTTTGCAGACACTGGAGGACAAGACTAAGGAACTGCTAAAGGCAGAACCAGAACATGGTCTCATTAGGGGATTGACAAGCAGTCGAGGACTCCTATTCAAAGGGGAACAAGTGTACGTCCCGGATATAACTCTCCAAAAAGAAGTATTGAGACTTTGTCACGATTCGCTAGCAGCTGGTCACCGAGGAATCGTCAACACTCTCGAATTGGTTCAAAGGCATTTTTGGTGGCCTTCGGTCCCTACTGAGGTACGGGATTATATTGCATCATGCACGGTATGCCTTCAGACTAAATCTCCCCGGTACCACCCTTGGGAGAATTGGTCACGACTCCGATTCCGGAGAGGCCATGGCAAATAATTTCAACAGATTTCATTGTGGATTTACCGAGATCGGAAGATTGTACAACTATCATGGTGACCATTGATACATTGACTAAAATGGCTCATTTTATACCCTTGCCTGCAGTTCCTTCAGCGGCCCAGATGGCTGACATATTTTTGGAACGCATTTTTTCTCTACATGGCCTTCCGGATACTATTATTTTGGACAGGGGTCCATAGTATACTTCCAGATATTGGAAACAACTTTGCTCCCTTCTAGGGATATCCGAGCTTTGAGCTCTGGGTTCCACCCGCAGACCAATGGTCAGGCGGAGCGCCTCAACCAGACGCTGGAAGGATATCTTAGGAGTTATGTCTCCTCTGCACAGGACAATTGGAAGCGTCACCTGCCGTTGGCCGAATTTGCTTATAATAATGCAGCACATTCGGCCATCAAAGCAAGTCCTTTTTTCTGCACCTATGGCTTTCATCCTACGGTTTTTCCGGTTGCCATATCACCAGACGCACAATTCCATGCTCTAGAAAGATTGGTAGACGCCATCCAACAAGGACATCAAACTGCTCACCTGCCTCTCAAGAAGCCCAAACTCGCAGTAAAACTCGAGCAGATAAACATCGCTCTCCAGCTCCTCAATTCCAGATTGGTGGACAGGTCTGGTTGGCGAGCAAATTTCTACCTAGAAGGCTTGTCCCATCCAAACTGTCTCTCAAATATTTTGGACCATTCTCCATAGTGGCTAAACGGGGTCCTGTGGCCTATACCTTGCAGTTGCCCAGATCCTGGAGCCGTATTCATCCGACTTTTCATGTCTCCCAATTGTAGCCGGACGTACGGAACCGCTTCCATCGAACAGCGGTATCCGCCCCTCCGCCGGTGATGACCGATGCGGGTCCCGAATACGAGATCTCGGGTATCTGTGACTCTCGGTATCATCGTGGTGTCCTACAATACCTGGTAGACTGGAAGGGATATTCTCCTTCTGAAAGGTCATGGGAGCCGGCTTCGGCCGTTCATGCTTCCCGATTGGTTCGCTCCTTTCATCTTTTTCATCCTGGCAAACCTGGTTTTGCTTCTCTGGGGAGGGGGTATACTGTTACACCCGGGTTTCGGCATACCACTCTCTGGCATCGTTGGCGGCTACAGCCGCGGATGCGAGTTCATACCACCAACATGGAGCCTCAAGCTCAGAGAAGCGGTCTAGTGGGTTGTGAGAAGGATGAGAGCGAGACTCCTCCCCCCATTCCGGAAGTACGATATGAACGAGAGTTGCCAGGAGTACTACGCGTTACTACGATTCATTACAGCTCCGCTCCGTGAGTTATTGAAACTGCGATACGCGCCTCTCATTGATTTAAAATCAGTGTAGTCTTTCTTTCTTTACTTTACTCTGCTTACATTCCCTGCAGGGCTTTCCACCATTTCACCCCTGTTCTGTCCGACCCGGCAATTCCACTCTGCTCAGCTTTACGGACGAAACCTTCTGCGGACTTATGTAAGCTATCCCCTTTTTTCCTCTGAATCAGGATCCTAGTTTTCTTTGCAATCTTGTATTCACGAGTTCTTTCCCTTTTGGCAGCAGTTCACTTTTGTCGATCTCGTCTCGACACTACACTCAAACTCCCAAGATTCAACACGCGATCTCCGCATTCTGGCATATCCAACAGGTAGGGATCTAAGCATTCAGGCCTCTGCTCCCTTTCACTTCTCTTCTTACAAAACCTTATTGAAACACTTCCATTCTGTTTCATTTAACCTATATCAGATCGGACAACATCCCCAGCCAACAGAAACTCTCCATAACACTCTTTGGGATCCTCCCACAGGTACTTCCCACTCATTCAACTTTGGGTAACCATAAGACAAAGGGTGCAACAGATAGATAATTCTATCCATTCTATTCCCACAGAAGAGTCTCACCGATTAAACCCCAAGTCAATTCAACGCTACTCCATCGTGTTAGACTTCCTACTCCAGTCGCGAGGGATCAACGAGAACCACCTACAGAACAACATCCACAACCGGGTTTTTTCCCTCTGAGAGGGTTTCCCGGAGAACCCCTTTCTGGCACCTGTGTTAGAAGGTTGGGGAAGGGGCCTCTGGTAAACTTTCACTTCTTCAGAGATACCGAAGACAAGGTAGGACTTTTCCATTGTTACCTGCAAAGTGCTTCTTTATTGTATTGGCAGTCGTTACACTCAGTATATTAGAGTCCTAAATGGACTCAGACAGGGTTGCATATTTGCCCCAACTATCTTCAATCTTTACATTATGGATGTGGGTGAATTTCTGGAAAAAGTTATCTTTGCTCCACCTAATGCTGAAGGCAAGAGGGTGTGCTGGACGGCTTATGCGGATGATGTAAGGTTATTCGACCATACACCATTAGGCCTCCAGCGCCTCCTAAGCACTTTCAAGGACTACATAGTGAGTAACTTCTTAAAAATCAATAATAAAAAAAACATAATTCTACATTTATCAAACAGGAAAGGTCCCATGAAAAGTTCTTGGTTTTTAAAACATTTAAAGTTATTAGTTAGGCCTTCTATTATATACGTGGGCTACCCCATTTTTGGGAATGAGAAAAATAGCTATTATCGGGAATCTCTTGAGACAAAAGTGGCTTCTATTGTATCACAATTAAGGAAGATGGATTGGAAATTTGGAAAATGTTCTATCATTCCATGTCTCCGTCTACACAAAAGTAAGAGTGCGGCCCAACTGTGCTATGGGTTGGAATTGGCCCGTCTGTGGTGCCGAGATGAATTATACAAATATGAATGTAAAATTTTAAAATCGATTCTGAGATACCTACTAAAGTGTGTTCCGCTTTCTGCCATACGGTATGAATGGGGCTTTTTTCATTGAATAGCGTGGTGCAATGGCAGCGAATCTCTTTATTTATAAAGATGATCACTTGTAATCAAAATACATTATATGAAATAAGGGGAAATGCACTTCAAAAGGGTCCCCCGATTTCTGTATTCTTAAGATCATTGGAAAATGAAGCGTATGGAATCCTCGATAATCTGGGAGTTTCTCAAGAGCTAATTGTTTCTAATCCTATGAAAATTAAAAAACTGTTGCAACACAAAGATTGGAATCAAAAGGTGGAAAAGGTTCTGACTTATAAAATGTACAGACATCTAGTCTCAAATGTTAAAAAATTGGGCCAAATCAAACCCTACCTGTTATAATTTCCTGACAGGCAATGGAGACAGGATTTGAATGTGCTTCAGGTTCACCGTGATGCCAACCGGTGAAATTAACAACATAAGAGAGGGAAAAGCTGGTACAGATGGGACATGTAGATTTTGTAACCTCACCAATACCCCAGAAACATTGAGGCACCTATTAACAGAGTGTTCCACATTAAGAGCGGAACGTATTAGAAGCTTTAGTAAATATGTTCCAAATACTGAACAGGTGGATCTGAATCTTCTGTGGATAGATATGTTACACGGAACAAGGGTGAAGCTTCAACTGGCGGTATTAAGATTTCTAAAGGATACCTGTCAACTAACAGGGATGAAGGGATTCATTTTAGAAAATAATGGATAATCTTTGAGTAAGAGAGGAAAACCAGATCTTACACGTTTTGTTAGTGTTAAGAAAGAATAAGTAAAAATGCTGGCTGCTGTATAGAAATGGTTAGATTGAGAAATTTTAGATGGGTTAAAGAGATACAACAATGTCTAAGTCTGGTTGGGGTATTTATGCAAAATCTTTATTGACTCTCTTACTCTGGAAAATAATCTGTGCATTCTTAATAACCTATAGTTTGAATGTTTTTGTAAATAAGAAACTGGTATCTGTTGGAGGTGGGCCTGCCCAGCAACACCCTCCCTAGCAACACTATTCCTGTTGGGACAAGGACTCCTGTTCCTTTGAGGAACTCCCAAAAGAATATCCCAAAATGGCCTACTTGGGAATATCAGACAACCTAAAGGACATACAGTATAAAGACTTGAGTGACCAACAAACTGCCATCTATTATTGTGAACCGGTAAAAAATGAATATGTCTCCTTAAGTAGAAATTCCCATTTAACTAGGACGAAGAAGCTGAAGTGGAGAGAGATGCTGCAACAAGCGGAGGCAGAGAAACACGTACGTTGGCAAGGGAAGCCCCACTGCAACGCAACATCTGAGAGGGGAGGAGGCTCTGCAGGCGGCTAAGCCTGCAAGTTTGGAAACTGCTGGAAAGCCGATAGCAGAGCATGGGAGACAGGGCGTCCTTCAAGAACTAAGCAGAGAGAAGTTGATGGTGGTGTGACCACGGAGATCCCGGGTTGACTGGACATCACATAACTTTGCAGAGACCACTAGGCGGCCTTGACCACTGACCATCCGGTTGTTCGGAGAGCTATAAGTCCGTACCGAGAAAGAGTACGGAACTCGGGATGCCGGAGTCATCCAAGAAGACAAGAAAGTGAGTGAGAAAACCCAAACAAACAAAACCCTGGTGAAGGTATCCCAGACAAACCCAGGTAACGGGGAGAACAGGAGACCAGGTAGGCCTAAGGGGAATCGTTATGGGACTGTTCATACTCGTCCCAGTCATATTAGAAAATGGAATGATGTTGATAAGAGAAACCTAAATGCAGTAAAAATTGAAGGAGACACTGGGCCTCATTACAAGTGAGGCGGAATGGGTTAACGGGCTCCACTAATGGTGGCAGGCCAGTTAACCCCATTCCGCCTCATTACGTGGTCCCCTCGCGGGCCTCGGTAAGGACACCTGGTAAAACCAGGCGTCGTTAACGGGTCCCGCGAGGGGAAGAGGGAGCTAACAACGGCCGGGTCGTAATCAGCCCATTGTTAGCTCCCTCTCCCATTCCCATTGAGCCCTATGGGGGCTCAGATGGGAATGGGGAAGGTCCGGGCCCGGGTTCCCAGAGGGAGGAATTACCGGGCCCTCCGAACGGCCCGGTAATTCCCCATTCTGGGAACCCGGTAAAGGGGCCCGGTTTGGTGGCAGCCATGGAGCTAATAGCTCCATGGCTACCGCTAAACTCGTAAGGAGGCCCACAGTGTTTGGGAAACAAACACCTGAGGAGAAAGCTGGAGTGTTTAAGGAGAGAAATATGTATGCAATAAGAATTGTGAAAGAAAGTACTACAATATATGAGGTTTTCATTCTTGTTATAAGAAATGTGTGTAGACAAGATTGTATAATGTTGTATATTTTTATGGTTGTCATTTAAATTTTTGTAAAGGTTACTGCGTAACCACAAATATATATATATATATATATATATATATATATATCACAGCCACGGATGGATTTTCACCAAATTTGCGGCAGGGGCAGGGGCTTGGTCCCGAAAGCGTGCTTTTTTAAATTTGGTGACAATCCGTTCAGTACTTTTCTTTAAAATGACCAAAAAGTAGGTGATATCTATGTCCGCTCCGCGGTCACACTTCCCTGTTCGCTCTGCAGACAAGATACCGATTGGCTAAGGGGCTGGCGTCATGACCGCGGACAACAGATGTCTCTGCCGATTGGCTGCAGTGAGCCGTGTTCTGCGTCAGATTGTTTGGATGCGCCCAACATCTTGGATCCGCCGACAGCGCAGCGGCGACCAGCAGCAAAATGCAATTTCAAAAACTGTTTTGCTGTGTCAGAGTGCTTGGGGAGGTTCAGACAGTAAGAGATGAGTGAAAAAATGTATTTGTTCAAGCGGTAGGTGTTAATGATGTATTCCCTATGCCCGCCTTGTTCGGGATGTTTGCAAGTACAGAAAATGAGAGGTCTCATAAGGGTAGTATTTCAGTCCGTGCTGTGCGCAGGCTACTTGAAACTGTTCTAAGGACACGCGTGGTGTTAGCGAACATTGAAATTGAGTACATGCTGTAATTAAATTATTTTTTCCTATGGGTGTGCTATTGATTTGTACACCGCCATGGGTGTGACATGCTGCGGTGGTTGTGGCAAGGGCCTAGAGTCTTGGATGCATGGCCGTAGGCCGAAGGCCATATTTCCAAGACTGTAGGCCCTGGCCACAACCACCGCAGCATGTCACACCCATGGATACACCTGTAGTATTGCTTATCGATCAGATAGTTGTGGGGAGTGTGTAGAGTCTTGAGTGGATGGCCGAAGGCCATGCACCCAAGAACAAAGTTATAAGCACTGGAGGTATAAGCCACTGTATACTCATACATTGTAATATCTATGGTCATACAGCTAGGAGTCTAGCCTGTGGCCACAACCACTGAAGCATACCACACCTATAGCTACATTCGTACTACCGCACATCACTCAAGTGGTTGTGGGGAGGGCTTGCAGTCTTGGATGCTTATAAGAACTTATAAGCTCTAAAGTTACAAGCCAACATGGGTTTTATATAGTGGTGGTTGTGGGCAGGACGTAGACTTTTGGGTGCATGGCTGCAGGCTGTAGGCCATGCACTCAAGAGTGTAGTCCCTGCTCACAAGTACTGCAGGATATCATATTCATACATCACACCCATACATTCGATTGTGTATCTGGTAGGTGTGGGCAGGGGCTAGAGTCCTGGGTACAAATTGAGTACATGCTACAGTTATAATGTTTCATTCTATGGGTGTGCTAATGATTTATAAGCGACCATGGGTGTAATATGCTGCAGTGGTTGTGGCCAGGGCCTAGAGTCTTGGGTGCATGGCCGTAGGCCGTAGGCCATACTTCCAAGACTGTAGGCCCTGGCCACAACCACAGCAGCATGTCTCAGCAATGGATACAACTGTAGTATTGCTTATGGATCAGATGGTTGTGGAGAGTGTGTAGAGACTTGGGTGCATGGCCAAAGGCCATGCACCCAAGAAGAAAGTTATAAGCACTAGAGTAATAAGCTACTGCACACCCATACATTGCAATATCTATGGAGAAACAGCTAAGAGTCCAGGCTCTGGCCACATCCACTGCAGCATACCACACCTATAGATACACCAGTAGTATCGCACATCACTCAGGTGGTTGTGGTGGAGGGCCTGCACTCTTGGGTGCATGGCCAAAGGTCATGCACCCAAGAACAAAGTTATAACCTCTTAACTTATAAGCCAACATGTGTTTTATATAGTGCAGTGGTTGTGGGCAGGACGTAGACCTTTGGGTGCATGGCTGCAGGCTGTATGCCATACACCCAAGCGTGTACACCCTGCCCACAACCACTGCAGCATATCACATTCATGCATCACACCTATACAATCGATTATGTATTTGGTAGGTGTGGGCAGGGCCTAGAGTCCTGGGTAGAAAGTGAGTAGATGCTACAGTTACAATGTTTCATTCTATGGGTGTGCTACTGATTTATAAGTAACCATAGGTGAAATATGCTGTGGTGGTTGTGGCCAGGGCCTAGAGTCTTAGGTGCATGGCCGTAGGCCATAGGCCATACTTCCAAGACTCTAGGCCCTGGCCACAACCACCGCAGTATGTCACAGCAATTGATACAACTGTAGTATTCATTATCGATCAGCTGGTTGTGGGGAGTTTGCAAAGTTATAAGCACTGGAGTTATAAGCCACTCACACTCATACATTGAAATATGTATGGACATACACCTAAGACTTTAGGCCTTGGCCACAACCACTGCAGCATATCACAGCTATAGATACACCCGTAGTATTGAACATCACTCATGTGGCTGTGGGGAGGGCCTGCAGTCAGGGGTGCATGGCCAAAGGCCATGCACCCAACAGCACATTTATACGTAGTGTACTCACAAGCCACAATGGGTGTGATATGGTGTGGTAGTTGTGGCCAGGACGTAGAGTCTTTGGTGCATGGCCAAAGGCCATGCACCCAAGAACAAAGTTATAAGCACTGCAGTTATAAGCCACTATGGATTTTATATACTGCATACCCATACATTGAAAAATCTATGGCCTTACATTCAAGACTGTAGCCTGTGGCCACAACTACTGCAGCATATCACAGGTATAGGTACATTCGTACTATGAAACATCATTCAGGTGGTTGTGGGGAGGGTGTAGCGTTTTGGGTGCATGGCCAAAGGCCATGCTCCCAAAACCAACTTTATATGTAGTGAAATTAGAAGCCACAATGGGTGCGATATGCTGCGGTGGTTCTGTCCAGGACCCAGAGTCTTGGGGCATGGCCAAAGGCCATGCACCCAAGACTGAAGTCATAAGCAGTGAGGTTATAAGTGAACATGGGTGTGCTGTGGTGCGGTGGTTGTGTGGACAACCTAGCGTCTTGGGTGCATGTCTGCAGACCATGCACCCAAGAGGAAACTTTATAAGTAGTGAAATTACAAGCACCATGTTTTTCTTATGCTGCGATGGATGTGGGTAGGACCTATACTCTTGGTTGCTTGGCCGTAGGGTGTATGTGGTAGGTTATACATCAAAGACGCTAGGCCCAGCCTATAGCCACTGCACCATATTACTGCCATAGATTAGATGTGTACATTCGAATATGTATGACATGACTGTAATTATACTTACTGTTTACTTTGTTCAGAATCCATATATGTCTTACATGACTTTAGTATTTGGCGGAAATATCCTTTTTTAATTTCTGTGATAAAAGAAAAAAGTATGTTAGTGTTTGCATTTTATGAAGACTTATTACATTGTACAATAGACAGTTTAGCTATTTTTTTACCCTCATATTTAGTTTACAAACCAGTGTACTGTGCATTTTGCTCAGTTTCTGTGTTTCTTTTTCAAATCCTTGCGTCTGGGGGAAAGAAAATCCTTGTTGGATTAAAAGAAACCTTTATTTGCTATGCTACAAATTATTTCTTCGTTTTCTTTGAGTGTGTCCTAGTTCTTTCTGATTAATGTTATGTCTGTTGCCTTGTTGGAGATTTTTAACAACAGTTAGATACCTGTTGGCGTATTCTAACTGTGCATTTGTTGTTACGGATCTGTGGTATTCATTTATCTGTGTCGTTGTTATACACTCTTGGGCAGTTAGATACCTGTTGGCGTATTCTAACTGTTTATAGTCTTTTACTTGATTTTTTTGGTAATGTTGCAGTACACATTAGTTATTAAATTTTGGCTTTAAGAAGATTAAATACCCATTTGTAAGATTAGCTGGCAATCTCTGCTTTAGAGTAATAGTGCTATCATTACATTCCAACCATCCACACTTCTTTTTAATGTATGCAGTGTAGTAACCTGCATTGGTTGTAACTCATGCGTGGTAGATTATACCTATTGTTGTAAAGGTTTTCTTTCCAAGTGACACTTGACCGTGTGTGAATCCAGTCAGCTTGCAGTTGTTTTTGGTACCATCTGCATTATAACATAGAAGCATAAGTATTATGTAGTTACTATGTGCTGGTATCAGTAAGGTGGAGCGATTGTCTGAATTGCACATAGTACCTAACCTGCCATGGTTTGCATTCTGTACAAGTTGCTGAAATGGAATGGATTCACAATTAGGTATGGATACATACACAAATCGCTCATTTGGGATTTGTTCCTATATCACATGGTTACAGAGAGTGCATGTATGTTTCCACGTGTATGAAATGTGGAAGATTTCATTTATAGGTATACTTTTTTTTTCCAGTACTTGTAGCAAGTACATTAGAAATTCTTGTGGATCTTCTTGTGAGTTTATAGTGAATCTCACCATTCCAGCACAGTAGTCCAATTCTTGTCTTATTCCGTGAACACTGTACGTGTTGTCAGGATTATTTGTTGCGTTTCTATGAAGGACTAACATTTGCAAACACAATTGGTCTGTACTGTGTAAGTAAATATTGCTAACAAATGGTGGCAATTGAAATAGAATATTCATTGCTACATTTGCATAGCAACTTACACCAGTTTCATTTGAAAATTTGAATGGGCCAGCTAGTTCTGTATCTGAGTGCTTTTTTTGGAGTATCTGTTCCTTCTTTGAAGAAGTACCTGGTTTACTTTCCCTAATAGGTTCTTCTTTGCTTGTGGTAATTGATGAAGTTTTAGCTTCTTTTGTTTTCTTTGAAGGATTTGCCGTCAGATTTTGTTGCTTTTCTGTTTGAATTAGTTTTCTTTTACCACGTTTTACTTTTTCTGGAACAGGATATTGTTTCAGATGGGGGTGTACAGTGAACGCAGTCTATTGTATTCTACAATTCAAGGAATATCAGTGTTCAGTTTACTTGCATCAAAGTTGATTAGAAATAGACTGTGAAGTGTACGTAAGCGTGATAGTCCTACGTAGCTCATGTGAAGTGTACGTAAGCGTGATAGTGCTACGTAGCTCATGCCTTCTTTAAAGACTGTGTTTCCTATATCTATCAATGCTTTGTCTAGGGTAAGACCTTAGGATTTATGAATGGTGACTGCATATGCAAGAGTTAGAGAAAATTGTTCTCTACGTACATACATGTCTTTGAAGAGAAGGAATCAAGCAGTTGAGCGCCCTATCCTTTTCACTTCTGAAAGTTTGTCAAAGCAAATATTGACTAACTGAATGTTGTTGTCACGTGGGTATGTTTGAAAGCCAACAACTGTACCCAGTGCCCGATTAACTAGCCCTTGTTCTACGTCAAGGTTACGTTTAAGCATTACTCTACAATTTAAGGATAATTTTAATATTTTTTCCAAACCAGCTGTGTTGGAGATTGAATTTTCTAAGCTATTAAGTCGTGTTGCGACTTGCTCACACATGGGTAGTGTCATACCATGTACGGCTAGTTTTTCTGTGGCGCAAATTTCCATTATTGGTTGCATTTCTTTATTTAACATTCTTTCATTGAATTTGAAACAGCTTGTAAGAGTTGGCATTAAGGCCATACAATTGACATTTTTAGCCCGACAAGCAAAAACAATACATCGAAAGTATGGAAAATTCTCCATGACCCCAGTAGCTACATTTTACAAACAAAAAGTCACGGCCATCTTAACATATGGAGCAGAAAGCATGATAAACATCAACAATGACATCTGGGATAAACTAGAAGGGAGCTTCTGGAAAAAAGTGCTAAATTTGCCAGCTTTATTACCTACCATACGAATTCGAGCTGAATTTGCACTTCAATTGCTTGAGTCCATTGTTTTATGGAAACAACTTGACTGATACAGGAAAATAATGACTAAAACCAACACCCCACCTTTGGAAATATTCAGAACAGAAAACAGCTGCAACTGCGATCATGTCTTGGAAAAATGGAAAAATGGAAAACAGCGACAGAAGTGAAAAGAAAAGAGCAAGAAATATCGATGGAAATGCTAACAGAGAGACCAGAAAAAGCAAAAACAAAATTAAAAGAAAACGATTGGATGAAAACCAACCGAGAGAAAAACAAATACCGGCACAACATACAAAATCCATCTGACAACAGAAGACTCAATCAATTCCCTTCATACTTACAAATATTTCCATCGTCTAAAACAAGAGACACATTTATGAGATTGCGGCTAAATATCCTCCCGACCCGAGAAATAATGGCAGCCAGAAAACAAATACCCGAATGCAAACAATACTGCCGATTTTGCAAGAACCCTCAGATGACCGAGAGCCTTCATCATATAATTATGATATGCCCGGCACTGAATGAAAAACGACAATAATCGAGAGAATGGTTCATGAACACACAAACTTTTCTAACACCAGAAGATCGTTGGGCAAGAATGCTCTCTGGAAACGAAAAAAAACTAGTATTCGCACTAGCATCGTTCTGGAACAACATCATGTATAATAAAGGAACAGCGTAAAATATAAGCACGCGGGATAAAAACAAGAAGAAAGAACAGGAATAAGGACAAAATTTCATTGGCCCACACTTTGCAATCTGAGCAATAAACACAATGAAAGTCAGATGAAAGGTTTAAAGCGCAAACCAAACATCAAAAAAAAAAAAAAAATGTGACATTTTTGTGCGCTAATTGTTCCATAACATCAGTAGCACATGCATTATCGCCATAAAGTGCATGAATGTGCCAGTTTTTCAATATTGCTTGTGCTTCTTGACATAGTACACCAACTCTAATACTTTTTAAGATGTTGGCATAAGTGAGATCTGTAGCTTGCCGCATGTTTTCTGTTAATTCTCTGTATTGGAAATGTTGCCAAAGGTTGACATTTCCTATGCTGCCAACAGTTTTATGGCAGAGATTGTGTCCTAAGATTTTAAAAATAGGTTCACCTTTCACTGGTGTCAATTGTAGAAGATCTCCGAAAACGATAATGTGTTTCCCTGCAAAGAGTTCTTCGTAGTTTGTTTTAAGTACTTCTTGCAATCTGAGGTGAATCAAAGCCAATATTAGGTTGGCGACCATGCTCACTTCATCTATTAGTAGCATTTTCATTTGTTTTAATACTCTGTGTAGTTCCATTGCAGCTTCTGCAGAAAGTTTGTAATAGTCTAATTTGTTTTGGTGTTCTACTGGAAGGAGTAGTAATCGGTGTAAAGTGACACCGCATATGTTATAGGCAGCTAAACCTGTGGGGGCAGTTACAACAGCTGACAGTTTGTTGTTTGTCAATTGCTGAAGGAACTTGCTGATGATTTTGATTAAGAATGTTTTTCCTGACCCAGCTTCACCACTGACGTGCAGCAGTATAGGTTTGTAATTTTGGGAGGTACATTCTTTATTTTCGTGTTGTACACCATGTGCAATTTGTTTTGTTACGTCTTCAAAAATGGTGCTCTGATCTTTGTTACGTTTTGCTTGTTGTACAGTTAAGTCTTCTATATCTTCTTGCCAGTAACACATGGTGTTTTCCACTTCTGTCATGGCTAATTCTGCCTCATTTGCTATTAGTGGCTGTCCTAGTGGTTCTTGGCTTCCTGTTACAGAAGGTTGACTACTGTCGGAAGAGTCCTTATCTAGTTGGGCCTGAAGTTCTTCTTCGTGTTGCTGTTCATTGTGCAACATTGTTTTGTACTGCGTAAAGTTCACATCGGTGATAGTGCTTTCATTTGCTTTGAAAGCATCTTCATAGCAGTCATAGTTATCTAGTATCTCTTCCTCTTTTCACCATGGTTTAAAAAGTTGTAGCAGAGACATGTGATATAGTTATTTCTGTTGGGAATTTTTAATGACAATTTGACATGATTAATTAAGCTTCGTTTGATAAGTTTCACTAGGCTGTATTCACAATCTGTCACTCTATATCTACGTTTGCTTTCATTGGGTTTTATATTATTTTTGTATGCAAAGTTTTGAGCTATGTGGTATAGACACATGCTTTCCCAAGTGCTACTCCTGTTCGGATAGTATGTGTCCAGTAAATTGTTTTTTAAAATGTCTTGGCTATTGGGATTATTTCTGGCAATTGTTTTTATGTCCTCATATGATTTCAGAACTCTTTTTCTAGATTTAGCAGGACCAAGACTTAGCCATATTATGTTGCCTGATTTTCCATACAAAGCAGTACCGGTTAAACGATCTGGCGCTTCATAGGTGCCACATTCTCTATGAGAGAGCATTTTTATGCCTAGGCTGTACAATTTCTGAGATAGTGTTTTGTCTGATGATAGGTCATCCCAGAGGTCTTGAAGCTCTGTTTTTTCTGCTTTTGTTAAGTAGGCTGTAACATATCGTGCAACAGCAGTGGAATTGTCTGCAATGTACTGCACACCTATGTTTGCATTCCATAAGAGGGCAATAATTGCATTGTAATCATTGATATATTTTGATTCTTCTGTTCTTTTTATGTAATACGTGTTCTTAGGTGATTTACTTTTAACACTATGTCGAACTGAAGACATGAAGTTGTTCACTTCACCTGTTTCTGGAACTGGTCTAGGGAAACCAAAGCGGCATTTGGTGAGGTATTTCACTTTGTTTTTGTATTTGCAACGACAATATTTGCCACATTTGTGTCTTTGAAATTGTAAAATCTGCCCATGCAGGTCACTATGTGTCCGCTGTGAAGGGATTTCACAAGTGACATATTTTTGGATGAACTGCAAAACAATGGCATCACTTTGTGACCAAATTTAGGTGCACCTTTGATCCATAAAAGCATGTGAATATGTGGTGCTCCTCTCACTTGGTATTCTTTTCTCCAAAAGAAGTGTTGCACTTCTCCGAAGGGTGGAACAGTTTTATTGCAAATAAAGTGTAGCATAGCAATGAAACGATGATGGAAATTTCTTGACACATTAACTGGATCTAGAGAGCAAAGTTCTACAGGTGTTAATATATCTATGTTGGTTTTGTTGTTGTTTGATATGCGTAGGAACTCATGTAAATCTTCCCATGCATATTCTGCACAACTTAGTGTAACAAACCAAGTCGATGGTCCAAGGTTTCTGATCATACAACGCACGTCTCCATGCCGTCGGAACCAGTATTCTTTTGTACCACGCATGTTTGCAAACAGATTTGTTATACTTGATTGTAAAACCTCATCTTTTTCTTGTACTTTTTGTATTAATTGCGTAGCTGACATATTTTGAAAGTGGGTTCCAGATTTCAAAATGTGTGCAACTCTGTAACATAGGGTTGCAAGTTCACTTTCAAAGAGTAGGTGGAATATGTATTCCACATTTCGTCTAAATCTGGGATCGTGCAAATACATTCGTAATGAGCGGTATTCTGATGCCGCAATCTGAGTCAGTCTATCATCGTATCTGCCACCTTTGCCAGTAGGAAATAGCAGTGGAAAAGCACGTGCTTCTATACTTTTTTCCCATATGCTCATTGGTGACCCTTTGGTTTGTCGCATTTGATAAGTTTCTAGTGCATCATCTATGCTTTCACTGGAATGCAATGGATGAATTGTTGTGTAATGGTCCAAAAGAGTGGATACTGCAGCAGGATCCAGAAGTTCAAATTGTCCAGTTTCTGATGACTCTAGAATTATTACAGTTGTTTCCATTAAGCTTTCTTCAATATTTATCTCCTTGTAGTATTCGTTATTGTCTTTTAGATATTGCAAGGCTTGTCTAACTTTATGTAAGTCCACCAGTTGTTGCCAATTTTTTTTTGTCTTTTGTTGGTACACCATTTACCAAGACAATTAAAGAATGCTCTATTGAACGTTGCACTCCTAGAGGGTGTACATTTTCTGTTAGATCTAATGGCAAATAAACAACTTTGCCACAAATGCCTTTCACCAATTCAGAGGGATTTAATTTTGCTGTTTTTGGTTGAAGGCGTATCATTTCTTGAAATGGGTGAACTGTTTGAATTATGATGCTCTCATACAAATTGAGTTGTTGCAGGGTTTTTGGTAGTGGGAACAATTCTAAATTATTTGTGATAGCACGTGAAGGAGTTTGGTTGTTGTCCAGTTTTGTACTGCAGTAACTGCAAAATATTAGGGGTTCACTTATTTGGTATTTGTTTTCTGCTAAAAGGTAGCAAGCTAATTCAAACCATTTGGAATCTTCATTGTCTTTTATTTTTTATGCTATGTCTATGTTTTTTGTGTACCTTTTGTAAAACGTTCTGCGGCAACCCACACATACATGGTTTGATACTTCAGCCGATGCATTTTTAAATTTTAGTACTTCTTTTTTGTATGTGTGTAATAGAAGGTTGCTATGTGCAGAATTGTTGCTAGTCTGTTCAAAAACTATTGCATTTTGTAAGTGGATTTCACTTCCAAAATCTTTTCTATGGATACGGTCGATTTCTTCTTGTAGATATTTTGGTGTACCCTGCAGAAGAGTGTTATTTAAATTGGCTAAATCTGAAGCTGGACTTTTAGCATAGTATATTTTATACACTAGATTCCCTCCATTTGAATGATGTATTGATATCCTTTTGATATCATGGAAGGTGCTTTTGTAAATAGGTCCTGAAATGCAGGCTAATGAATGTCCTTGTAGTCCTGTGTATTTGCGCACTGGACAGATGTTCATATTTTGAAGCACTTTCATTTTAATTTTGTCTTTACCTTTCACATACTGATTGAAGAACTGACGTAAAGATTTGAACGATTTGTTAGGAATGGCACACATTGACGTGCACGGCCATTTGTATACTGGACGGTCTGGTTCAGTTGAATCGAGAGGTAATTCTGAGTTTTCAGGGGATACTTTTCTAAGCAGTGTTTCTTGTTCCATGATGTGATTATTGATTTTTTCATACCCTCGTCCACTGCTATGGATGGCAATTGTGTTTGTTTGATTTTGTTTGTATGCTTCTTCATTAAAATATGGTTCTGTGGTTATTGTGTGACTCCATTCACATCCACAAATATGTAAGAAGTAATTTTTGTTGACATTCCGTTTATTGATACGTTTCTTTTGTAGTTTGGTACTTACTTTTGTTAGTGGTTTCATCCTATTTAACACTAATATAAACAACTTCCTTTTGAGAAGGATTGCACTGTCCATGAGAGCTTGCAGGATTAATTTTCTACGGTAGGTTTTAAGGGTTGAGGATGATTTCGGTCCTCTTCTTATTAGATTCTGAAGGACTCTGTGGCTAAAATACTTTTTTTACTGTGGGTTCTTGTTACTATATCAGGATTAATAGGAGCATTGTTAGCAGTACTGGTAGCCATTTTTTGTGAAGAGTTTTGTGTTTCGTGCCACATTTTGATGGAGGAGTTAAAGTTTGGGTAGTTGAAGCTTCCTTTGTTTCGCTAAATGACTGTATTAGCTGTTTTGTTCCAACTTTTTCTACAAACTCTCATACAGATGGATGCTTAGTTTGGACACTTTTATTTTTATTTGCTCTATTTCTGCATTCCTTTCTACAGACTTGCTTTTTGTTAGGCATTCTTTGGGGTCTGTTGAAAAAAAGAAGGCATGGTTTGGTCTGTTGTACAATGTATGTGTGCTGTGTGCATGCGTGCATGAGTTTGATGGGGAAGCTCTTTGTGGTGGTGTGTGAATGTGCATTGCCCTCTTACAATGATTTGGGAAGGCTATTTTTCTGTTTGTATACTACTACATCGTGCTTCAGATGAGAGTACAAAGTGAGCTAGTGGTGAGGAGAAGCATTAATAGTAAACGTAATGGTATAAAATTGAAACAGCTATTTGTTTTCTAGTACTAACATTCTAAGGCTTCTGTATGTTATTTGAGTTACAAAAACACAAGAATTTGTCAGCCATTCTGCCTGTTATTCTTTGTTTAATAAATGGTGATTTGTGGGTAGAATGGTTCAGAAATCAATGTTTGTTTTGGTGCGCAAATTAATTAACTAACCCAGACAGTCTCTTTGAGGTATAGTTAGAATATATAGGTAGTACTGTACTTACTTTGTTTTGCGGAATGACCAGGTTTCTTTGGATATGTCGTTTGCAGTGTAGATGCTGTTGATTTTCAGGAGAGTAGTCTTCACTGCGATTGTAAAAAGAAGAAGTTAGTAACTTTGTGTGTTCAAAGCAGTGATGTTACTGTGCAGGTACATTTTGCATCTTTTGTCAGAGTATTCTCCTTTGATACTTCAACACAGTGCATGTGTGCATTTTACTTCACTATGTGTTGCCTTTGTATGTTATTTGCAGTATGTTAGTTGCACGTGAATCAGAAATGAGTACAACTTTTAGGTTATGAAAATGCATTGTTTTTTTTAAGCTGTGTTATCCATAGCAGAGATGTTTGTAAGTGATAGGTCATTATAGTAGATGGGAAAAATGTCACTACTTTCATATTATAAGTACGAATCCGAAAAATCGGGAGACCCTCAGAGGGACATGTCACCACAGCAATCGGGAGCGTTTATTTTTCTCGTACGATCGCATTGGAAGTAGCATTAATGTAGGCGGTACACAGTAAAAAATTGTGACATTTTGGAATGGAAAATCGTGTTTCGCGCTAAATAGGGAGGGTTGTAACGTATGTATAGGTAAGCGGGAGACAGTAAGAAGTAGTGCGGTTTGTCAATGAAAAATCGGGATATCTTGTACTTAAAGGGGGAGCGTTGGTATGTATTGGCTTTGCAGATTTATTGGCTTTAATTTCGATTAAATCAATTCATATGGGTTGCACATGTTCTCTGATTAAAATATGCATACCTGTACTTTATACTCATGCATGTGTGCATGCATGGAGATGTACGTAGAAATCCGAGAAACTTGCACAGTAGTTTTCCAAGTAGGTGCTTTGCAATGATATGCAACTTGCATTCAGAGTGATCAATAGTGCATTTGAAGTGCGAAATTTTGATGACGGAGTTAGATGTAGAGATGTTGAATGTGATTGGTGGATGGTTCTGTGACTGCTTAGCTGTGTCCAATGGGGGAATGGATTCGCGAGTAATGTGGAAAAGGCAGAAGGACTGGCTAAGAGTTACGTGCCGCACGTAGACAACGCTTGTCCGCGGGTAGGGGGTGTCACATACAGGGTTCTACAGCAAATCTAGCATGGAAAGGGGACTGTAGGCATCAGCCAATCAGATGTTCACATTGTTCTTTTGTGTCAAAAGACGGTGCGTATACTAAATATGGCAGAGGTGGAGAGGGTCAGGGTTTTGGTGCTTGGAGATGTTTTTGTCCATGGTTTACAGCACTATGCCGAAAGTAGACATGTGGCACACAATTTCGATGTGAGAGGAGTGGAGGTGGTGTGGAGCGCTGAGACTGATCACAATGTTGCGGCAATTCTCCAAGTTTGCAGAGAAATCCGTAGGATGACCACTCCTCATGTGGTACTTTTACACTACGGTGCTTGCCATTTGGGCTACGTGAGTTCACGTACTTTGTTGGAAGATTTGGAACAGTTGGTTCAAGCAGTCATGAACATCTTTCCAACTGCAAAAGTATGTTTTTCTGGGTTACTCGCTAGAGGAAAATGGGACAACAGTTCTGTTTTCTGTTCTGATCAAAGTATTGGGAGGTGTAACATCAATCGCGGCATGCGTGCTTTCATGTTACGAGCTGGTATGTTTTTCTGCAGCCACAAGAACATTGTTCCCAGTAATGCGGCTTATTTTGAAGCAGATGGTGTTGCGTTATCTTCTTTGGGAAATGCCATGTTCTTTTGGAATGTAAGGCTTGTTTTGGAGAAGGTTCTGTTGTAGGAGTAAAGTAAGAAGAAAAAATATAAAAAAATACAAAATAACAGGTGTCTGTCAGGCATCTTCCCAAAAAAAAAAGAAAACGGCTCTTTTCAGAGCCCACCTTAAAGGGGAAAAAGGGAATTATATTTAAATGTACAGTCGTCACGCTCTGATCCTCTATGTGTCCGCGGACATGGCGGTAGTCTACAGGCAGTGCGTATTACCAACGGGGATTCTGGGGTGGAGACACATGCAAATGAGAATGTGCGAAGGCAGGGATTGGTCAGTAAAGTTCAGTGGGTGTGTTCTGAATGGAGAGATTTTGCGAGAACGTCTTTTTCCTGAGAGGAGAGCAGACAGCTATGGCTCTGTGTGCTTGAAAACAGATTATCTGGATTTTGGGAGACTATGGATACATTGGCTGAAGGTGCATGCAGAACGTTGTGGTATATCTGCAGATCTTGGATTTCCTCATGTGGAAGTGCACTGTCATGGCGTGCGTGGAATGAGGTGGCTAGACTTGGTACCTCTCTGTGCTACTTTACAGACAGAGCGTCATCCTGATATACTTATCATTCATTGTGGAGGAAACAGTTTAGGCCATGTCTCTGGAATTGCTTTGCAATTTGCAATCAAGGAAGGACTTGCGAAGCTCATGGACATGTTTCCAAATAGCCAAATAGTTTTTTCCTGTATTGCACAAAGACAAATATGGCTGCATTCTTCTGCATTTGGTCCACAAATGGAGAAAGCGAGGCGCAATGTCAATAAGGCTGTTTGTGCCTTTCCATGAGATGTTGGCATGTCCTCATTCCACAATGAAAACATTTTGTGTCACAGCACTTTTATTTTTCTCAGAAATGGAGTCCATCTCACATATGCTGGCAATTAGATTTTTCTTCGCAATGTACAAAATGTATTGCGATCTTTTTTGGATTCATAGGGCCTCATTATACGGACGGCGGTAAGGATTAACGGTCACCGTTAATGGGACCGGTGACCGTTAACCCTTACCGCCTTACTACGAGGTCCCTTTGCGGGTTGGAGACTTTAACGCCTGCTTTTTGCAGGCGTTAAAAACCAACCCGCAAAGGGACCAGGGAGCTAATTACGGTACCGCAATTTGCAGTGCTGTAATTAGCACCTTCCCCATTCCCATTATGCCCTATGGGGCAAAAATGGGAATGGGGAAGGGCAATGGGGGAAGAGTGAATTACCGCCCCACCAACCTTGGAATAGGGCGGTAATTCCCCTTTCCTCCAAGGCGGTGCCAGTATTTTACCGGCATGGACCAGGGTGCTAGTAGCACCTTGGTCCACCGCCGTCCGTGTAATGATGATGAAATAGTCACCTATTTGGCAATCCGTTTTTTCCAATGTACAGTTTTTGAAACACACAAAACACCAGCGAAAGGCTGTTTTCAGAGCCACCACTTAGTCCCAGCGAAAAGTGCATTGATTGTGCTGCGCTTGCACCCTCCATTTTTGTGCGTCCACGATTGCCCGCTGACTTTTTGAAAAATGCGCGGGGGCCTACAATGGTCACTTGATAGTTCTATTGTTACACTGAGAAAGGCGGCTCTGAAAAGAGCCTTTTTTGTAATTTGTGTTGTTTTCCAGTTTACTGCTTTTGAGCACACGACACACTAGGAGAGAAGGGCAAAGGAGGGTAAGGAAGGGACACCAACCACGGGGATAAGAAAGGGCAGGTGGAGAGAGAAAGATGTAGGGTGGACTTTATTTAGGTAGGGAGCACTTCTTGTGGTGCTCCGTGACCGTAGCCTCAAAAGCACTTCGAAGACTCTCCCCCCTGCAGAGTACTGCATCGCAGTACATACACAATATTGTGACCCTCGAAAAGGTAAGGGTCAACAGCATCGCGAATGGCTTGCGAGGCAGCTGGAGGGATGCGCTCCCCCACAGGAGTGTCTCTTGTGGTGAGAGGATCGGGCACGGAGGATGCTGTGGAGGAACTCAATCTACTACGTTCTTCACATGGCACCACCCTGCGAATGTCCGCACTGTGGAAAGAAGTTAGGTGTCACTTCATGGTTGTCGTACCAAAGCTGTACGTACCAGGTCTCCCGCGACTCAGCACCAACTTGCACTGGTTACACCTAACCAGGTTCGCATGTGCTTTTGGTACGTTCCCAAAAATGGAAAACAACCGCCACACCTATGACTCCTGACGAGTGCTTGTAGTGCGGAGTTCCTCCACCTCATTCTCTTCTTCCTCTTCTTCCTCCATCTCTACATCCTCACCCGTATTTCCCTCTGCAGGACCTTGGGGAGGTGGTGGCGGTGGAGGGTTTGGGGGTGGTGCTGAGGCTAATGAAGCAACAGTAGCCATGGATGGCATAAGGATTAGTTGGCTAATGGTCGCTACAGCAGTAAACGCAGCACAACTCAATCTGCTATAGCCAGAAACACAATGAAGATGAGCTTGGGGGTGTGGCCATTTATAGGGGTGGAGGGGTGCGGCTCATGGCCATATTGATCACTCAAAAGCGTTGCAAAAATTCTAAACAATACGTTCAAAGGTAGAGCCATCGTATGGGATATGTGAAATGGTGATTTTATACTGTAAAATAATTTCCCATGTTTGTATAAGTTCTTTTGCAATGTCACGGAAGCAGACAAAGTGCGTAAATTAGTCCACACGCTCAGCGTGGGTGTGGTCACATGATGATGTCCTGAACACATCTGCGAGGGAAATGGGAGCCCTCTGGACAGCAAATGCAGAGTAACGGACATGCGCATGCGCGCAAGTGTTCTACGGACAGTGTTCGGGTCCTAAAACTAATTAAAAGTGCGACATAAGTGAGACGGACAGTTGGGGACAGGCACGATGTTCGCAGTACTTATGGGTGTAGTGCGCATGTGCGTACATGATCTGTTGACTGTACGATCAGCTACAGTGTCCTTAGGACACCTCCATTTTGTTTGCCTACGGACATGCAGGTCACCGCCCCTGTTCTACGGACGGTTTCATCTTGGCTGCGGACGTTACGGACAGATATAGTGTCCTTAGGACACTCCCATTTTGCTCATTTGCAAACATCCCAGACACCTGGTGTGTTCTACGAACATGTTTTATCTCATTTGTGAGCGGTACGGAGAGGTATAATGTCCTTAGGACACCCCATTCTGTTTATTTACGCACAACTTGAACAGACGGTGCGTTCTAAGATCAGTTCCATGTTGGTTGCGATTGGTACGGGTAGGTGTATTGCCGTTAGAACATCCATATTCTATTGCTTACGGCTAGGTCGAACAGACGCGCTGTCCGTGGACATTTTAACTCTTTTAAAAAAAATGTTTTTGCCTCAAACCCTTCTACTACAACTAACATAAAAAAAAACTTTCAATACACACACACACATCAATCAAGAGAAATACAGGGGGAAGCAGATACTGAAAGAAATATAGGGGAATTAGGGTTCAACACGGGCTGGTTGTGAGAGGATGATTTGTGAGGGGATGAAGGGATGGATGTTTCATCAAAATGTTTATTTTCTTCTTGAAGGTTTGGGGATGGTTCACTGGGAAATGGAGAAGGGGGGCAGGTACAGGTGGGACAGTGATATCGTATTTTTCCTCTCACAAATTCCTCCACAAATTCCCTTAAACTGTTAAAATTGTCATTTAGTATGTCCATTTTCAATTCTATCCTTTTCAGCCCGTCTTCCTCTGTGTCCTTTATTGGTGTTTCTTCTTCTTTTACCTGGTCTGTTAAAAATAAATATATATATGTTAAATGCCCATAAAATACTGACCATTAATTTGCTTATGCTGAATATGTTCTACCATTATTATCGCTATGTTAGGACATTTCCCCATGCAGAAAATTCCCCTCCAGCCACTCCAAAGTACTGCACATTTCTGTGTCAAAACAACAGAAAGAAATTATGTTTTCTGCCCCTCATACAAAAAAGTACACACACATATAAGATACATGAAGTTCACTTACTATTTTGTTGTAATTTGTCTTTGTTGTACTGTGTGCGTCTGCTGTCGCTCCTGGCTGCACAGTTTCTGTGAGGTAATTACGTTGGAGGCATACATTTTTTTGTTATGGTATAATCCATTTCATTCTACATGGTCATTAAATGCATGGTTATTGTTTCAGACGTTTAGGTTTACCTATTTACTTATTAGTACTTATAATGTCTTTATGTGTCCTTTTTCAAAGTTGTACATTTTTTATATAACACAATAGTACAATTTCTGATAGCCCCTGACTGTTTGGGTACTGTTGACCTCGTCCGCAGACAGGCGCTCAGTCCGTGTCTTTCAAATATCATTAGCGAGGGGATTCAGTATGTTCTATGTTACATGTATATAAATTAAGGAAATTATACTACATATCTTCCAAAATCACATGATGAAACTGTATATTTAGCAAAAAAATGTTATTAACAAGATGTTATGATTAAGTTCCTCTTCAAAAAGCCTGTGAAATTCAGTAAAAAAAAAACTTTGCTAAAGGGACGTTATGGTTAAGTTGCCCTACTAAAAACCCGTAAAATTCACAAAAAAAAAACTTTCTTAAGGGGACGTTATGGTTAAGTTGCCCTACTAAAAACCGGTGCAATTCACTAAAAAAACTTTACACGCGTGATATTATGGTTCAAATTAAAACCGAAAAACCCCTGAAAGTTATGGTAGGCTAAGCACCACCTTGCACTGCTAAGACTAACACCCAGGACATCAAAGATGACATCACAAATATCATTGATATTGAAGGTGGTGGCGTGAGTTATGGTTGCTTAGCCTACCATAACTGGCGAATTTCAGGGGTTTCCGTTCCTCTCCAATTGTGTGCGATGCCTGCAAGGGGGGCACACATGTTCTCGAGTAACTGCCTCCTCCCCACTGATACTAGGTCATTGCCACCTAAGTGTATGATCAGAAATTCTTGCTGGTCTCTGTATGCGACCAGCTCTGCTAATGTTTCATGGATTTCTGCCCACCGCAGGCCTCTGTAGCCCCACCATAATGAAATGGTGTTCGTGAATGGTGGCCTTCCTTTGGTCTCCTCTGCCCATCGCCCCGTCCTGAAGATGAAAGAGTGGCCGACTATCCATGCTGACTGAAGCGTGGTTCTCCCTTCGCCTGGTGGTTCTGTATGGGGGTGGGAGAAGGAAAAGGAGGTGAGGGTGGCAGGCTAGATGAATTGCGGTCTGATGTATCTTTTGTAACAATCTGATTTCCAGCCCCCTATGTTTTTCAGTTGTTGTGGGGCTAAACCTCCCTGCCATGCTGAGGTGGCGGCACCTATTCTGAAGGAATGGGTGCCGAAACCCCTGGGGTCCCACCCAGCGTTGATTGCTTTCATCAGCACCCCTTTAAATTGGTAGCGGCTTAGTGCCGAGGCATCCTTATGGATCAAGAACCTCCCTCCAACCTTGGGTCTTTGCGCATAGTAGAGGTTGGTGATACATACTGCGCAGTTTACTGCCTCATCGATACAACAAATGTTGATGGTTCTTTTTGCCCCGGTTTTTTATTGTTGTATTTCTATGCTGATGCTCTCCTGTCTGACCCTGACTTCCATGACGCCCAGCCCATTGCTGGCCTTGGTGCTGGAAGCAATGAGTTCACTCACCCGGAAGGCCCCGAAGTATGCCAGGAAAAAGGCTGTTCTGAACAGTAAGATCTCATATGGATGCCAACATATGGCTTCCAGCTGGTTTGTAATTTGTACCAGTTTGCAGAAATCAAGGGGGCGGCGGGTGTCTACATGTGGGCCCTCTAATCTGCCCCAACCTTTTAATGCATAGGTAATGAGGGGACTTTGGGTGGGGTCTGAATCACCCTGAATTTTAGAAAAATATGAGACTGTGACTAAATGTCTTTTAGCCCAGTCTCTCTTGAAGCCTTGCTCATGTGCCCATTTTAGAAATGTTTCTATGTCTTTCATCGTTAACTCTACGTGTTTTATGCCTGTGGCTTTAAAAACTGTTTGTAAGCACTTACTGCACTGCGCTGCGGTGGTGCTTGCCAGTGCTTTCCCTGCCATTTCCGTGAGGAACCCTAGGGAGGTGTTGGCACCCGACTTTGAGGTGCCTGGTTCTTGTTGGACATCCCGGCCTAGACTCTCTGGCACTGGCGTTGATGCCGTTATATTATTGGCACCCGTATTTGAGGTGCCTGGTTCTTGTTGGACATCCCGGCCTTGGCCCTCTGGCACTAGCGTTGATGCCGTCATATTATTGGCACCCGTTTTTGAGGTGCCTGATTCATGTTGTGCATCGCGGCATTAGCTTTCCTGCGCTGGCGGTGATGCCGTTATCATTGTTTTACCATTATTTCCCAGCATTCCGCCGGTATTGGCGTCATCTGTTCCTGGGTGTGAGGCGCTAGCTCCTGGAATCTTGGCCACTGAAAGCGAGATAAGGCATCTGCAATGTTATTATCTGCCCCAGCAATGTGCTTAGCTTTGATCACAATGTTTTCTTGTAATGTGACTGCTGTGATGACTCGTAGGACTTTTAGCACTAAAAAGCATTTAGTAGACCTTCTGTTTATGGAGCCTACTACTGCCATGTTGTCGCACCACACCAAGAGTTCCGTGTTAGCGAGCTGCCTGCCCCAGATGTGTAATGTTAGCCAGATGGGAAATATTTCTAGGAGGGTGATGTTTTTTGTCCACCCTGCCTGTTTCCATGAGTCGGGCCAGTGTCCTGCCACCCACTCTGCGTCTAGTATGGCTCCAAACCCTTTGCTCCCGGCTGCATCGGTGAAAAGGACTCTTTTTGTCCATGCATTCAAAGGTGTTCGTCAAAGCGAGGTCCCGTTGAAATCTTTTAAGAAATTCCTCCAAATTTCCATGTCTTGTTTCACCTCTGTGCCTAGTCGGATGAGTAGGTGGGGTTTGGTAAATTATTTGATTTTTAGTTCCAGGCTTCTGGAAAATATCCTCCCTTGAGGGATAATTCTGGCAGCGAAATTGAGACTGCCTGCTAAGGATTGAATTTCTTTGACTGTGCCCTTGTCTTTAGTTATCAGGGCTTGAGTCTTCTCTAAGAGTTCTGCGATTTTTATTTTGGGGATCCTGCATAGCCCTTGTGCAGAGTCAATTTCAATGCCCAGGAATATTATGTTGGTGGCTGGTTTGGTCGTTTTTTCTTTTGCTAGGGGTATGCCCCAGTGAGCGGCCATTTCTTCCAGTTTTGCCAGGGCCCTGTTGCATTCTACTGAGTTTGCTTGGCCCATAACCATAAAATCATCTAAGTAGTGAACTACTTTGGTCTCTGGTCTCTGTTTTTGAAAAGCCCATTGAAAAAAGGAGCTGAATTGCTCAAATAGGGCGCAGGATACCGCGCACCCCATCGGTAGGCATCTGTCTACATAGAAGTTTTTGTTAAAAGTGAAACCTAACCATTGCTCGGAGTCTGGGTGGACAGGCAATAATCTGAAAGCGGATTCAATGTCTAGTTTGGCCATCAGGGCGTTGCTGCCACATTCCTGTATGAGTCTTGCCGCCTCTTGGAAGTGTGTGTAGGATACTGCAGATTCCGTGTGTGGGATGCCGTCGTTTAGAGATAGGCCTTTGGGGTAAGATAGGTGGTGGATTAGTCTAATTTTTCCTGGCTCTTTTTTTGGGGACCAGTCCTAGTGGTGATATTATGAAATCTTTGAGGGGCATGTGGTCCCCGGGTCCAGCGATCCTGCCTAAAAGCAGCTCTTTCTTGATTTTGCTTTCCGCTATTTGGGGATTATCCCTGGCTGATTTTAGGTTCAGTGGGATGTTCTGTCACCCTGTGCCCTGAAATGGTATGAAAAAACCTTCGGCGAAACCCCGCCAAATGTTTTCACTGGTTTCCCTGCGTGGGTAGTTCAATAGCGCATCTCTCAAATTGTTTGGGTTGATTGGTGTATTACCTGGGGTCAGGGGGGTGGTCGAACCAAAGTGATTGGCACTAGTCTTTTGGGTTTTTGGCTGGCAGTCTGGTGCAGTTGCTTGCTGCGTGATCACTGTTGCAGTTTGTGCAAGTGTGTTTGTACCAGCATTCCTTACCCCAAGAGCATTGGTTTTTCCCAAGAGTGTTGGCTTTTGAACTATGGTTTTTGTTTTGCCTTCGGGTATTGGACTTAGCCGCCCACGGCTGGTTTTTACAAAAAGGCTGTTCTCCCTTTTTGTGCTTTTCATTATCGCTATTTCTGAGACATGTGTTTTTGGTATTTTTGGAGGGGTTCAGGGAGGCCTCATCCTCCTCTGGGGGTTCAGCATTTAACATGTACAAATCGTTTTGGACCTTGTCCCATTCTATAGCTGGCCTCTCTAACATGCTTCTCCTAAATCTGATGTCATATGCTAGCCAGGTCTTCCCTTTCTGTGCGACTTTCACCTCTCTTATTTTATCCATGTAGGCCCATATTTTTCTCCCATCATGGGGAAATTTCTCCTCATAGATTGTTGCCAAAATGGCAAATGCTTGGAGCCAGTTGTCCCAGTTCTGTTCTACCTGTGCGTTTCTGGCTATGGCTTTCTCTTCTATCTTTTTGGGGTCTCTAAAAGCATCTTTTGCTTTGCGTTGGGCTTCTATTAATGAAAAGATTTCTATGAATTCTTTGGCCCATATGGCTTCTTTAATTGTGATATCGATATTCCATGCAAGGCATCTTTTATATCTGTTCAGTATTTCATTCTGAAAAGATTTCAATTTTAAATCTAATTGGCATTGCATATCATTGCTAGGTCTGTTGGATTGTTGTTGCTCCCTCCCGTTTGCCCTACTGCAACTGTATTGGGAGTTGATCATGCCTTCAGAGCCCCTGTTGGGTCTGCCGTGATTGCTGTTGGTGCAACTGTAGGGGCAGTTGTTGGTGCAGCTGGCACTTGTAGCTGTGCTGTGGCTGGTGTTGGGATAGCTTGGTTTGTTGCTGGTGCGGGGGGGGTAACCACTATGTTAGATTCTAAAGTTATGTTGGTGTTTGCTGCCCCTTGCTCCCCTGTTTGAGGTAATTGTTTCTCCCTCATTTCCCGTAATAACTGCTGCATTTCAGACATGTTCTTGCACAATTTTGCCAGTTTTTTGTTATCTTTTTTGGGGCCGTCCGTCACTTTCTGTCTCTTTGACGATGTTGTTACCTCATCTTGGATGAGTGGCAGGCCGTAAATATTCTCCCTCGCCCAAGGCCAACCGTAATGCTCTGCTGCTTCTATGACTGCCAGCAGGTGTGGGGACTTGGGTTTTTTGTGCTGGTGTGTTGGCATCCCGTGATTTTCGTTTGGGACACATGTCTTCTTTTTACCTGTTTAGTTTGGAAAGATAAAAATGAGTGATCTTTGCTGTGACCGCAAATTCTGCACTGTTGCCAAAATATTGAGCTTCCTGTTCTTGTCTGTCTGTATAGATGTCTTTAAGCTAATTTGGCCTTTATATAGCGCTACAAAACTTCTGGTATCTGAGCGCTGCTTATTATTAAAGCAACACAGTGTGTGGTGTTTATTTTATCGACCTCGGAAGGATAAAAGGCTGAGTTTGGCCCTGCCGAGATTTCGAAACTGCGTTAGCAGATTCTGTACCGATGTCAAAGAAAGAGCGCTCTCCCGCTGTGCTACTTGCCGCCCTCTTTCTGTTGCACTGCCCCAAATTGCTGTCTCCCGTGCTGGGAAAGTGTCTGGTGATGTCTAAAACAAACAATTTGTAACCACCCCTTCAGAACTGTTGGAGCTGCAGGTTTGGCGAAAAAATTCCCCCCCTTTCACATATGAGTCCTGACACTTACTTAACTGTGTCACTGCGAAAGGCTACCCATACTAGAAATGTTGATTTCCCAGGCCGGGCTCAAACCCTTATGCTCCTGTGCTTACTTTGTGTAAGAATAGCCGGGCAGCGCGTGTCCCACGTCTTGCCGGGGGAGCTGCTGACTGCAGATGTTTATTTTGACCTACTCACGTAGGAAAACAAAAGTATCTAATGTGCTCGAACGGGGCCCGGCGTGGCTGCTTACCCTGTAAAGAAGATGTATGCTTGGAAACGCTGCCGCCTCGCCGAACCGCGCTGCAGGATTTCTTCGGCTTTGTTCAGGTAATTGTTCTTGCTGCTTTCCGCGATTCCTCCCGGGAGACTTTGTTTTCTTAAAGTCAATATTCGTTGCACACTCTCTTCGGGTTGAACAGGTCAATGTTCAAAGAGGGAAAAAGAGGCAGCGAAATACAACAAACTTTAAAGAGGCTTAAAGAAGCAAAGGTTTGGAAGGCACTGAGTAAACAGTGCACCTCCTGTGTGTTAGGGTCCCCGTTCAGGGTCCACAAACTAATTGTGTTTTCTCAGAGCATGCCGCTCTGTATTTATAAGACCCAGGGGAGCCCTGGGTCTTTGATATGTGTAGTAGTGGGAGCTGTTATGTGTCAGCCCCCGGCCGGATAGCCCACTGTCTGGCCCCCCAGAGGGGGCAGGTCTTTGAACCTGATCCATGCCTGCATGTTGGTTTCCTTAGGTGCTTAGCACCTAGTTGCATGAAGGAAGGGTGAGGTGACTGCTCACACCTCACCCTTCCTCAGCATTGTGCTGGACAGACTGTGTGTCTCTTCGACTGGAGAGGGAGGAGAGGAGCAGAGGAGGGGGAGAGGTTGTGCTGCCCCTCTCCGGGCCTGCTGATGGTAACAGCAGTTACCCTGCCTCTCTTTGTGAGGCACTGCAGCATTGCTCAGATTAAGGGACTTTGAAATGCTAGTGGGCCAATCTGGTGAGCAGTGGCTTGGCAGAAGAATGGCTCATTTCCCTCCAGGTTTCACACGTGTGTCTGCTGAAGCTTGCAAAAAGGCATGCCAAACGTGCTGCTTAAAAGAAGGATGTGGTGGGGGTAAGGGGCTTACCCGCACTTGTAAGGCTCTGTTGTGACACAACCTTAACATCTTGTTAAAGCCCTTGATTGGTGCAATGCTAGCATGAAAAAAGCAGACCAGTATGAGTCCTATTTTCACGGACCCAAATGTGTTCGTCACACTACAGTAATTGCCACCTAGGGGCTTTGAGGCTGGCTAACAGAGCCCCTCGAGCCCAAGGGGGTTAATTATTCACGGAGCTTGAGCCCATTGGGACAAACCGACATGGCGACTATGATAGAGCCTCTTGCTTGGGTGTGGGAGCGTGTGGTGCAGTCCACCATGAGGCAGTGAATGGTGGTTGGAATTATTAGGGGTGGAATATGCTCACTCATTTTGCAGTCCAGTAGTTAACTCTCCATTGTTATGTTCCGGGGCACTGCGTCCAGGCACGTAGTTGCTGGGGGCACCCAGCACACATACCTAGTTGCAGGGATCACCCTTTTGGGCCGTGGTGACATGGACAGATCATGGCCTGGGGGCACCCTGAAGAATACTCCTTTAGACTTCTTCATTTTCCTTAGAAGAAACTTAGGGACAGCCAGGGATGTCATTTCACCAAAATGCCAGGGCTAGCAGAAGTGATGATCCTTGACCTCTGATGACATCACAGGAAGTGATGTCATTTGACCCAACCCCGAACTGATATCACGGGAAGCGATGGAACATGACCTTTCACCCCTTCACAAAATAGGAAGTGGCATCACATAGCATTGTTCCTAAGTACACTATGAAAAATATGGTTAAGATATCACTGTAATGTGATATAAATTTCATACAAGAATGGATCACCATATTTATCATAAATATCAGTGTGTATAGGCCCATATTAATAAATTATTGTGAATACAAGCAGACGTCCAAGGGCAAATGATAATGATGTGTTATTATATAGCACTTACGCTTAAGCGCTTTATATAGAACAAATATACTTACCTAATCACCCAGCATGTGTTGGTACTCATTTATCAACCTCAGAAGGATTAAAGGCTGAGTTGACCTTAGCGAGCGGAGCGCTCAACCCACTGAGCTATAATACCACCTATAGCTATCTCACCAGCTATAGTAACATGGGCAATTACATGTCTGAATGTTCTCAAAGTCAGAAAGCAAATGACACTCTGTAGTGGACACCATTAAATTGGTAACTGAGATTTAACAGCAGGCCAGTTCACCTGAAGGTCTGGTGCAAAGTGTTAGCCCTTTTTTTAAGAGGCCTGAACAAGAAAGCCAGCCTCTCCAGAAACAAAGAGCCACATGGCACTGGCTAAAGCGCAGGAGCTTCAATTAAAACAAGTAAAACATTAAAACGTATTTTTTTAGGAGTAGCAAGGAAGAACACAGGGGTAGCAAAGGAGAGCTTAAGGGTCGCAGCTGCGACCCCTGGTTACCCCCAAATGGCGTTCCTGGGGACAGCATAGGTTTTGAGTGTTCTAATAAACAACCATTTCACTCAAAATTCCACCTCGTCCGTCTCCTTATCCTAACTAATCCTGATCCACACCCCTCATAACAATGCCAGAGAAAAGATGTTGGAATGGCCCATTCAGCGAGTTGTACCAAATTCGAACAACAAATGTCACCCTTTTTAATGTATCCAAAATCTGCCCCTGCTGAGCGTGGCCTCATAGGAAAATAGTTATTCAAGAAGCTGCCTAATTAATACACTAGTGTTCCATAGCTTACCTTAACCTGTGCAAAATAACACACAATCAATAAATAGATTAAATAAATGTAGACCAGGCTACAGACAGTCTAGAATAGAGTTGTCCCTGTTATCTTGGGTCTGAAATGTCTTTACCATATAAGGGAGTTTAGGGAAAGTCTTGGCTGTCTGCCTAGACACGTTTCCATTGAATTCAAAGTGCTTTTGTCGGATGTGGAATATGGTCCGGGGTCGAGCCCTATTTTATTTGCCTGTTTCCGACTAGAAATCTGCGATCACCTGCTGATTCCAAATGGAAAGTGGCCCAAATCCCTGCAGGTCGCTAGTCTGGCGAGTCCTTAACTGGACAACAAGGCTCTTTTATGGTCTTTTAAAAGGAAACAAAGGTTTTCTTTTATGGCAAGTTACCCAATTCCTTGTTTTTATGGACTGATTTTATAGTTCGCTTATACGGATGAATTTAATTGGCAATGTATTACTTTGCTTCACTGGTTGTATGCGCCTTATCATATGGATGTTCATGTTTTGTCATTACTTGTTTAGCGCCTTGAAGAGGTATATTTGGCTTTGCTGCACTGTACAAAGAAATAAACTAAGAAACATTTGTTTTGCACCATAGAATTGTCGCTAAAGTAAAACCCACGAGCCCAAACTGAACAAGAATGTGCTCCAGGAGTCAGGACCTGGTTTCCAAACTGGAATAACCTTTTGTTGATAGAAGGACAAAACAGGTCGTAATGAAGATTTACAATTTTTTTTATTGATGATCAATGCCTGGCTTGCTAGTTGTTTGCATTTCCTTTTTGTCTCAGCAAGCCAGGGCCCTCGTTTATGGCTGAACTTATTCTCATCCCCAGATATTTTACGTTCTGAGATATCTGGAGCGTTTCTTGACCTAATGGCCATTTTATGTTTTTTGTGTTGGACACCCCGCCACCGTTCAGGTTTCGTAAAACCAATATTTCGCATTTTTTGGTGTTGATCGATAAATGATTGGATGTAACATATTGTTGCACAGCATTTAGTTTTCTTTGCAACCCAATAGGCGTTACATCCAACACAATCAAGTCATCTGCGTAGAGGAGCCAACTTAGATGAGTGGTGGCGACTTTTGGTGGAAAAAACTTTACTCCGTCTATTGATTCGCCTATATCTGATATGAAGAGGCTGAATATTGCTGCAGCTAAGGGGCAACCCTGCTTAACTCCTTTAAAGGTGTCAATTGATGCAGATAAAAGGCCTGTTTGATCCAGACGAATGCAAATTGAGGTCTCAGTATGGAGTTCTCTAATTGCAGCTGTAAAATCTGGCGGGCACCCCCAGCTTTGCAGTTTTGTCCACAGAAGTCATCTGTCGATGGTGTCGAACGCATACGAAAAGTCTATGAATACCAAATAGAGCTTTGTGTTCGACTTCATTGCCTCCATTTTGATGATGTTTAGCAACAATAAATTTAGCGAGCATCCCCATGTTATAGACCAGGCTACCAGTTTTTGTTGTAACATTGTGGCGTAGAATTTACCTATTACGTCCAACAGTGCAACTGGTCGATCATTTTTGGGATTAGATCTGTCACCCTTTTTAAATATAGGTACAATGATCGCGGCCTTCCAGGATTTTGGAGTCTGACGAGTTGTGTTTATCCTTTTGAAAAGCGTCTCACAAATCTCAGCCCATAGCTCTGGGTGCAATTTGATGGTAAAGTTTGTGAGCCCGTCAGGGCCGGGGACTCGCAAATCTTTTGCTTTCTTAATTATGGTCACTATGTCGTCTTTCGAAAAAGACAAAGCCCAGGGTTTAGAGGTTTTGTTAACTGGGCTGTCCAGTGACTCATTTGTTTGATATAAAGCTTCAAAATGGGTTATCCAGTCGGCTTCTGACACCATACATGCTTGTATTGGACTTTGAGGGGCATGCAAGTTGTTGATGAGACTCCAAAAGTCATTTGTGTTTTTGTTTTGCAATGCCAACAACATTTGTTCTGCATCTTTTTGAATCATAACGTGCTTGTGCGATTTTACCCAGTTCTTATATCTTTGCTTTGCAGCCTTTATTTCTTGCATGCGGGCGTGTTCGTCTAGAGTCTTAGATCGTCTGATTTCGCTATGCAGCAGACGCTTGTGATTCGAAAGATCCAAATTAAAGCAGTGAGAACATACAAAGGCGTATGTTTAAGCCCCACCTTTTTGGTTTTAAATTTCATTAATAGTTGGTCGTATTCAAGGTTCCGGCTGACGTTCCAATACTGATTTGTCAGTTGTGCCAGTTCGTGTTTTTCCAGTCTCAGTCGCACTCTGTTGGATTCGACCTGAATTTTATGAGGCCACATTGCCACAGGTGCCTTCAAACTAGTTGAAAATTCCATTACCAACATATCGTGGTCGCTATCGGTTTTGCTGATAACTTTCAACGATCTTATACGCCGATGTAAGGCTTCTGACGCAAACATATAGTCAATGGTTGAGACCAAGCCGACCCAATGCCATGTATGGGCTGGTGGCATGTCGTTGCAGGTGTTTCCATTTAACAGTTGTAAATTCCGGGCAGTCATTTCATGAGTGTGACCATGAGTGTGCCAGCAGTTTTTTTTCTGCGTCTAGTGGTTTAAACAGATCAATATTTAAGTTACCACAGAGAATTATGTTGGCCAACCCAGAGGCTTCCAAAAGTTGGTTGAGTATTTCCATTGTCTTATCTATGAATTCTTACTTCCCGGCTCTTTTATGATTCCAATGCATGTTTACTATCATTAACAGATCGGAACCCGTCCCTACATGGCCTAGCCATTCTATGGAAGTTACTTGAATGAATGGAGAATGGTTGGTTGAGCTTACAATCTTCCAACCTGAGGATCTTCTAATCATGGTAACAAGGCCTGCAATCGGACGACCTATTGGAGGTTTAATGGCAGGATTTAAAGCTACCTGGAACTCAGTTGTAACCGGAACTTCAGTTACCCATGTTTCTTGTAAACATGCAATCTGGAGGCAGTCGAGGCAGTTCGACATAAACAAGTGTGAGAAGCCACGTGTATTCCAAGAGGCCAGTCTGCACACATTTTGCGTTCTGTTCTCATGACGTTATTGTTGGTTTTTGATGTTCAAAGCCTCGGACAGCCAGTACCACTCTTGTTTTCCGATGACCATTGCTCACTTTGGGAACTAGGAGTTCCATGAGAAGCAGTACATTGCCCTATAATGTTGCAATAGCAATCATTGCTCACTTTGGGAACTAGCAGTGCCATGAGAAGCAGTACAAACTTCTCACACAAGCATAATAGGGAAGTGACAGGCAGCAGACGTGCAAGCTTCCCTGACATACCCAGAATTCAACAGCCAGGATACCGTCAGCGCAAGCAAGCGTTTTTCACAAACAAAAAGACACAGCAGGGTCTGCAGCAGCGCAAGCTTCCTTAT
Organism: Ambystoma mexicanum; assembly: GCF_040938575.1. Classification (NCBI taxonomy): domain Eukaryota; kingdom Metazoa; phylum Chordata; class Amphibia; order Caudata; family Ambystomatidae; genus Ambystoma; species Ambystoma mexicanum. The sequence goes on along the minus strand of NC_090931.1, from coordinate 907,673,680 downwards.
CATGCAGAACATTTACAATACAAACAGTAGGAGTGCAAGCTTCCTGCATGGCATAGTTACAGAAAAGGCAGCAGCAATTCCGCCGTGGTAATTCCACAAAAAAAGCCCCATTGGGTGCAATGGACGCAAAATAAATGGGGAATTACACCGCCACCACCACTTGTAATCAGATGGAAATTCCCCCTGACCAAGTGACAGTAACTAATTCCTCAGGGCTATTTTTGGGGGGATTTACCTCTGATTTTCCGCCCAACTCGTAATGAGGCTCATAGCTTCCTTTCCACGATCACAGAGGGCAGGGTGCAAGCAGCCCCCCTGCAGAATATGAACAGAATGGACAGCAGCAAAGCAAGCTTCTTTCACAAGAAACAGGCAGCAGGCTCTGATCGATGCTTATTAAACAACATATTTAGTAGCATGTGCTGTATTTTACACTTTAATCATTCCGAAATTAGTGGACATGGGGCTCTTGTGAGAAACGTATGCTAGGGTGTGCAGAAAAGCCGTTGTGCATGCTGTGATAACAATACATAGAAGGCAGGTAAGGATCCCCAGCCCCAGCAAGTCTGGCTATTTCTCTGCCTTGCCTGTTGCACCTCCCTGCTGTATGATTTGGCTTGCTTAAAAACACATTATCCTCGCAAATACTTTGAAACATTTATTAGCAACATACATGTCATGTCTTTTGCTTCATCTACATATGATTGATTACCTTTAACAAATTAACAACACTGTTCTTTGGAAGTAACTGCAAAACACAATCATAACCTAACAAACACCACACGCATAAGTAAGTGCTCAGCATGCACAAGATGAACACCAAGCCACATGTGTTGCTTTTGTCAATTCTCATTTTATATAACGCTCAAACTGGTGTTTAACCATTCAGCAAACGAAAGAAGGCAGCTGCAGGGAGACCACGTGGCTCGTCCACAGTCGAGTTTGATGAAGTGGAAGACATATCCACCAGCCCCGTAGCTTCTCCCAGCCCAAACATGAACACACCTTCACACTACAGGCTCTTATCAGCATATATGAGCGGAGCGATGGCATGAGTGAAGGTGGTTCTGTGCATTTCAATTCAACAGGGCAGCTTGTAGTAGAGAAGAGTAAGAGGGAGTACCTGTGCAGTGTACCAGTGTGACTGTGGAGCCAATGCATGAATGGTTGAAGGCAGACCCGTGCCACAAGAGATACATGTGGTTGAGTGAGTGAAGGTTAGAACTGCAGTGACATTTTGTGACAGTGATTTGATGGAGTGAGTTATGGTCGTTCTGTGGAGCAACAGAATGGACACAGCTGATTATGTGGAGTGATCAAGCGTTTATGCGGTGAATTAGACAGATGAGGCGTCCTATGCAGCGAGGCAGCATCACTCAGTGGGGTTATGCAGTGGTAAAGTTGGTCCTCTTGTGCATTAATACAGTGTGTGAAGGTCTGTCCAGTGAGAGTGGGAACGTGTAGTTCTTTGAAGCAATGCAGGGGCTCATTAGGAGTATGGCAGTACTATTGGCACCAAAATGTTACCTCTATTTTCAAAAACGGTTCTTAAACACAGTCAGGGATCACCAGACTTCTTGCTCTGTGAACATATACAGGGTAATTCATAGAAATTCGCACAAAAGTGGCGCACGCGACTGGCGCACAGCATGCCCGTGCGAATGACTGCGCCAGCCGCGTGCGCTAAAATCGATTTCTGCGCACAGCGTATTCATGGATTTTCGCATCCAAAACCAGCCGTGGCGCAGCGACCCTGCAGAAGCGCCATATACGCTCCCAAGAACGCCCTCGCGCAAGGAAAAGCCTTCAAAATCCCCAAATAATCGCAAAGGGCTGCGCTAACCCTGGACCAGTTCACAGGGCTAGCAAACAGCAAACGCCAAGCGGGGAACGTGCATTTCGGTGGTTCGCGGGAAGTTCCACACGCGATTGTCCTGTGTACGTGTGCATCAGGGGTGCGCGGTTAGTTCCACACGCAAAATCAGCAGGGTACATGTATTTCAGGGGTGCGCGGGAAGTTCCACACGCGATTTCAGCAGGGTACGTGTATTTCAGGGGTGCGCGGGAAGTTCCACACGCGATTCCATCAGGGTACCTGTATTTCAGGGGTGCGCGGGAAGTTCCACACGCGATTGGCCCCGTGCGAGCAGGGTACGTGTATTTCAGGGGTGCGCGGGAAGTTCCACACACGATTTCAGCAGGGTACGTGTATTTCAGGGGTGCGCGGGAAGTTCCACACGCGATTCCATCAGGGTACGTGTATTTCAGGGGTGTGCGGGAAGTTCCACACGCGATTGTCCCCGTGCGAGCAGGGTACGTGTATTCCAGGGGTGTGCGGGAAGTTCCACACGCGATTTCAGCAGGGTATGTGTATTGCAGGGGTGCGCGGGAAGTTCCACACGCGATTTCAGCAGGGTACGTGTATTGCAGGGGTTCTGGGGAGTACTACACTTGAATTGGCCGTGTGGGTCCTCCCAGGTGTTCGCTCTACAACCTCCACGGCCCCTGCAGGCAGCCCACACCACGGGGGACTACCCTGCACCCCAGCTCATGTCCCGCAGGCAGCCCATCCACCATGGGCATGCCCCCCAGCCAACCTACATGTCACCTTGCACTACTGATCAACAATGCATGTCTCCCACCACCCCCACCCCCCAGCAGTGCAGGGGCAGCCTCCACCAGGCCCCCACCCATGTCTACCACCACCCCCACCCCCCAGCCAGTAGGGGCAGCCTCCTCCAGGCCCCCACTCATGTCTCCCACCACCCCCACCCCCCAGCAGTGCAGGGGCAGCCTCCACCAGGCCCCCACCCATGTCTACCACCACCCCCACCCCCCAGCCACCAGGGGCAGCCTCCACCAGGCCCCCACTCATGTCTCCCACCACTCCCACCCCTCAGCAGTGCAGGGGCAGCCTCCACCAGGCCCCCACTCATGTCTCCCACCACCCCCACCCCCAGCACTGTGGGGCACCTGCCAGCAGGCCCCCACTCATGTCCAACTCATGTACCCCTGCACCCCCACCCCCAGCACTGTGGGGCACCTGCCAGCAGGCCCCCACTCATGTCCAACTCATGTACCCCTGCACCCCCACCCCCCAGCACTGTGGGGCACCTGCCAGCAGGCCCCCACTCATGTCCAACTCATGTCCCCCTGCACCCCCACCCCCCAGCACTGTGGGGCACCTGCCAGCAGGCCCCCACCCATGTCCAACTCATGTTCCCCAGCCAACATGTCATCACAATCTAGATCCCTGGTCCCTATGGTCAGCCTCCAAATGCAAAACACCCACCCGAGTATTGCATCCACCCACTCATAATTGGCAATTACATGACAGAACACCAATTGCAAGTTCCGAAACAAACACATTTCCCTCACATACACCCAATGGGTGTCAGTGAATCTCAAAAGCCATATCATGATATGCATTAAACCAATGAGATGATACTACACATTGAAGTTTGATTAAAAAAAATATGTATTGAAGGAAACATAAATAGAATCAAAAATAAAGAAACAGAAATGGGAATGTACAAAAATGAAAAGAAGCATGTCCGTGAAAAAAAGCAAAACCAAAAATCAAAATCCAAAGTAATGGTGTCCAAAGTCACTGTCCAGAAAACAAAATCCAATGGGAAATAAAATAGAAAGCCATTGCTCCATGGTTAAAATGTGAAAGAAAAATACAATCCAACAGTGAACTATGTACATACGAACAAGCCAGGGTCCATTATCCCAACAAAAGAAAGGAAACCTATCTAACTACACTGACTAATAAAATAAACTATATACAAAAATGTGGCCAATGTCCGAAAGGTCCAAAATAAATCCTAAAAAAAATGAAACCTAACACTACCTACATAACTATGTACAAGGGCAACGGGCTAGTTTGACGGCTCACTTGTGGATGTCCCGGGCCAGGGCATCATCGAACTCCTGCTCAATGTCCCGGAGGCGGTCCTCCTCCATGGCCCCGAGGGTCCGCAGGGCTGTCGACGTGTCCACCTCCAAACCCCTGCGGATTGCCTCGAGGCACTCGGCCTGCCTCAGGGCCCTCCGCATGGAGTTCTCCGCCCTGACCATTGTGAGCCGTGCCTCTTCCGCCCGCTGCCGCTCCACATCTATGGCGTGGCCCACCGCTGCCACACGGAAGACACTCTCTGTCCTGGGTCCTCCTGCCCTCCGGCCGATGCCTGCCCCTCCGATGTTGAAGGCCCCGAGCCTTCATGGCTCCCACCACGTTGCTGCTGCTGCTGTGCCTCTGCCCGTGCACTGCCTCCTGCTGCCTGCACATCCTCTGCCGGCGGGGGTGCAGTCGTTGATGTGGCCACCCATGCTGGACATCCGACTCCCGACTGTGGCAGGGATGCCTCCTCCACCAGCCTGGCCGCACCGTCAGAGGAGCTCCACAGGGCACCCAGGTGACTGATGGGTGGGAAGATGGCACGGAGGACGACTGGCGCGTAGGGGGTTCAGTTGAGGAGGGGGTCGTAGCAAGCCCCATCATACGGAGGAATCCGGCCTGGGTGACCTGTCCCAGCAGGCTGACGTGGTCAACGAGCCATTCAAGATGACGTGCAGTCTCCTCATGAAAAGACTGCAGGTCACCTCGCATGGCCCGTTGACGCAACGCCACACCACTCAGAACAGGCTCAACCCGGACCCGGATAGCCACGTCCACAGGCAGAGGAAGGCCAGTTGTCGTGAGCTCATCCCCTGCCTGAAAACGGGTCTGGACGTAGGCATCCCTGCTGGTGCAAGATGATGCAGGGACAGGATCAGGAACAGGATTGCACACAGGCACCTCCGCGGCGGCCTGTGCTGCCTCCTGTCCCTGGTCCTGCACTGCACCACTAGCACCAGTGGGATCCCCACCTCCAGACCCCGTCTCTGTTGCTTGCACGGCCTCCTCCTCCACCAAACCCCCCACCAACCTGGATGACTCCGTGCCATCTTCCCCCGTTGGGCCCTGTGGGGTCCCAGCTGCCCCTTCTGCTGCTGAGGAGTCCAACTCCAACCTCCGCCTCTTGGACCTCCCCCCGGCAGCTGCGGCCTGGGACGTGGCACCGGACTCCTCAGTCCCCGACGAGATGACAACATGGGAGGGGAGCCGGGCCTTGCGTCTCCGGCTGGCGGTGGGATCCCCGCCCCTGTGCTCCACAGCACCTTCTACGCCCTGCCCTCTTCATCAGTTGACGCTGAAGACAGGGAGAAATAAAACACAGGCATCAGGGCACTGTACAATGGACACATGACAGTTGTACATGAGTGGCATTGGCAAACCTCAGACATGTCATCACAATCCCCAACACACATGTCATTTCAACTCGCACACATGAGCCATACCACATCCATATCGCAACTGCCAGCACCATCCATACACATACAACAGCATGAGCAGGCAAAGGTGAGCCAGACATCACATGCAACACAGGAAGTGCACTACACATGTACACACACCACCACACTTGCATGCATGTGTACACCTCTGCCAAGTGTCGCAGTGTTCAGATGGGCATCCATGTCACATCTGCCCATCAGGCTTCCACATACCACTGTCACATGCATCCATGTTGCATCACTGTTGCACCCTTGTCAAATACACACACATGCACATGTACACAGTGCTGATACATGCAGCTGAAAACAACATACATGCGTGACATCACAGACATGTCTACTTACATACACATTCATCCAAACATGTGTGCCCACACAACTGCATTTGGCATGCAAGCCTACATACACAAGCACCATCCATGTCTCACACATTCCAGCCCTCGCATGTGTTAGCCCCACGGCCCTGTACACCCCCATCCATACTCGACCCCATACAAACAGATGTGCAACCTGCACACTACTGAAAAATCACCACACGCACAGCTCACAATCAGGATGCATGTACACTTACCGCTCGACTCCAGACAGGTCTGCCTCTCAAGGACCTGGACGTGGAGCGCTGGGGATATGCGTTCCAGGACCCTCATCTGTTCTTCCGACAAGTGGCCCCGGCGCCCTTCGGCATCCGCTGCCTTCAAGAGGCGCCGGGCCTTGTTCAGGGTCCTGGACCTGAAGTCCTCCCAGCGCTTCTTGACATGTTGGAAGTAGCGGACTGCCACCCCCTCCGCGTTGATGGCAGTCACGATGTCAGTCCAGATCCGAGTCCGTCCTTCCTTGTCGGCGCAGGAACTTCCGAAGAGGGCATCATACTGCCCCAGGACTTGCTCCACCAGGACACCAACTTCGGTGGCACTGATGCTGGTGCCCCTCTGCCTCTCTGGCCGGGGGTTGTCAGTGGTCTCAGATGGTGTTTGCCCCGACATGACAACCCCAGAGGCAGGAGTGGGTGGGCAACTGGGTCCTGGGGCTGGGCTGTGGAGCGATGGAATCCCAGTTGGGAGTCTTCGGTTCCAGCAGGGGTGGTCACAGCAACAGCACCCCTGGCTGATGTGCAGGCAGCAAATGATAGGGCACGTGGGCAGCAGGCAGTCAGGCAGCAGCAGATGGCAGGTGGGAGCGTGCTCGGGGCTCTGGGGGGCAGTAGTTCGGCCTTCTGGGCAAGAGCGTGGTCTTCCGTGTGCTTACGCGTGGCCAGCTTGATACGGAGTGATTTGGCACGTGAAAATCCTGCACGTCTGCATGTAAATCGAGGAAAGGCCCTTAGCGCGTATGCACATCAGCACGCATATGCGATTTCATTGGACCAAAGGCCCTTTGCGCGTGAGCACTTCTGTGACGTGAGGATCGCGGGTGTTTCCCTCATTACACGTGATGACAGAGCACACGTGGATTTCCACCAATCGCGTGTGGAACTTCCTGCGCACCCCAGAAATACACGTACCCAGGCCAATCGCGTGTACGCTCACTTCCCTCCGATTACACGCGATGACACTCGGACGTGCAGTTTTACCACGTGTGCTCGCATATGCGATTTCATTGGCCCAAAGGCCACCATGCGCAGCTGTGACGTCACGCGCATTGCCGTAGAGAATGGCGCGTGTAAAAATGAAGAGATACACGTCCGAGTGTCAAAGCGCGTAATTGGTGGAAATGGCCTCATTGCGTATGCGCGTCTGTGACGTGTGTATAAAAGGTACGTGTAGAACGCCATTTCCTTGTACGTGCTTTTCGTGGAGAGCGAGTGGGTGAAATCTGTACTTCTTGTCGGTTCACACGCGATTTACTTCACGGCGTTTCCAGTTCGTAGTCCCTGTTACCTCTGACAGCTTTTTCTCTTTTCCTATTTTTCCTGGGCCTGTTTCCTCAAACAGCTTCCCTACTACTGTTGTCCTGTCTCCTCAGACAGCGTACAATTCTTCTTTTGGCGGGGGTGTTGCCAATGCGCACACGCGCATATTTTTCACGCTTTTGTTCCTGGCGGACGGTGAGTCACGCACGTATCTAACATCTGTGCTTGCCCCGTGTGTCGCGTACCCCTTCAGAGGTCATTCTAGGCTGCGTGTGACACGCATACGTTCATTCTTGTGTTCCTGGGTGCCACAGCGTAGTGCAGGTTTATTTTTCCACGCATGTGGTCTAGGAGGGGTTGCGTGCACCTTACTTTGTTTTTTTGGGGTGCCTGTGCGTTGCATGACCCGTCATCTTTCCCCCGGGGTGACATACAGCCTTGCTAGAGCACTAGGGTACGATTACCATCTGGTACCCAACCCCTTTGACCCCCAATTGCCCAGGACAATAGTTCACATCGACTCCCATACGCACAATAACATCAGTGCCATGGCTGGGAGGCGAACAAGCCGTAAGGGTGGCAAAGGTGGCCGAGCCCCAAGTGGTGACCGTGGTGGATCCGGTAGGGGACGTGGCCGTGACTTGCAGGGTGTCGCTAGCCCCCCATGTGTGGAGGAGCAGTCAGGGACACCCATGCCCCCCCCCAGTTGAGGTTACCGTGGCTGACACCATCCATGCTCAGCCCTTGTTGGACCAGCCTTCTGTGGAACCAGACCTGGCACAGGGTGACGTGGTGTGGTGGTGGGTGAGAACCCACAACTGCTGCAGGTCGTGCTCTCAAGGGGTGTCTCTGGCTGCACCTCCCCCGAGCTGTACTCAGGTGTTGATTCGGATGATGAGACCTACGTGCCGTCGCAGGTGAGTGTTCCTGGGAGGGATTCTGTTCTGTCCGACCCACCTGCACCAGGGTTAGAACCCTCAATGGGAATGTCAGTGTTGGCAGGTACGCCTTTGGTGGTTACGGATGCAGGGTCACACTTCGCGACATCTGATCCTGTTCCTGGGCCAGCAGATCAGAGGGGGAATGCAGTCCTGCAGCCTCAGGCAGTGCCGGCACAGCAAGGCGCAGTTCGCCTTTCCCCAGACAGGTGTGGTGCCCGCCGACGTGGTGGCCGTACGCCACCTGGCAATACCGCATGGGAGCAATCCATTTACGGTATGGCAACCCAACAGGCAGCATCATCAGAGATGATGGCTCAGGCCATTGATAGGGTGGCCACGTCCATTGTCCCCCCCGAAAGGCTGATGGAGCGACTACAGCAGGCAAACGACTCCATCTGCCAGTCACACAGGGAGGACATGTTGGCGTCCGACAGGGACAGGCGGGCGGCACTGGCGACTCTGCAGGAAGCCATCTCCATAGAGTCCCAGGGCCACAAGGAAGCCCTGAGGCTGGAACTCCTTCACCTCAGGACGACTCTTGTTGAGCTTGAGGCTTCAACAAACCGAAGGACAGAACAGCAGCTGGAGCGTCTCACCCATACGCTCTCAGCTGAGATGCAGGCAAGTAGGGTGGAGGTCCGGGCATCCCGTGAGTTGTTGCATGGGGACCTCCGCACACTCATCCTCCAGAACGAGACCTACCACACCCGCATGCTTGCAGCCATGGAGGAACAGACTAGGGCTTTGCGTGGGCTGCCTCCCATAGTGCCACCACCTCCGGATGCAGCTGCAGAGGGTGAGAATAGCGACAGCAGTGATACTCTCACAATAGGGTAGCCGTGTAGGCCATGAGCCCATGGAGGTGTTTTTTTTTTTGCAAGATCCACACAGGTGGGTTTTGGTGTGCACCCTGTCCTCGGACCTCCTGGGTGGCCTCCCTAACCCCCCGGGTCCATTAATGGCCATTTTTGATTTTTTTTTTCTTTTTTTCTTGGGACAGTGTGTTGCCTTGTGTGGCTCCTGTGGGCATACGCTGCATTGTGGCTGGGCACATGCAGGCATGTCATGGATTTGGTTCAGATGCTTGGGTTTTTGTCACACACACCCCTCCTGCTTCCCGTATCCATGGGCTTGCAAAGGGTGTGCCCAAGTGACATTGACGTACATGGTGACATTGGACTCCCATGAGCTGTGTGGGCAGTCTGTAGTCAATACTGTGTATACATTCATAGTGCATATTGTTGTTGTATTGTACACTGCGTGGTGTATTGATATGTGCCTCTGCACCCATCTCATCCTCCATATTTGCAGGTCCATTCCTCATGTCTTCACAATGCGGTCCACCTTGGAACTGGAGTCCATGTTGTAAGCAGTGCACCTACACTCTTGCGTGGCGCTAACACTGTATACTTGCAAGTGTTCGGAGGGCTGTCATCATCAGGTGGTGAGGCTAGCTAATTTTTAAGTCTGTAATGTCATGTTTAAGGTAGGTTGGAGGTTGTGTAGGTGATTGGTATTCTTGGTAGGTATTTGGTAATGTGGGTTGTAGGTCCTGCATTACTGTGAGCATTTCATGTGTGGACATGTTTCCATTAGGGACACTGTAGCTGCTGACACTTGGGGCATGTTGTGGGGATTCATTTCTTTCCTCTCACATTGCATGACATGCCATGGTGTGTTGTGTGGCCGTGCCGGGGAGGGGGTGGGTGACATGGCACTGTTTTCATGTAGTATTTTGCAAGTGGGTATTCATTTCTGCAGCATGGAAGTGTCTTTTCATGACACTGCATTGGTGGTGTTTGTGTAGGTAGGGATGCACACATTGTGACACTTCCACATGAACAATCTCAGGCTGCTATGGTTCTGACAGTTGACAGTCCCTTTGTTCGTCTTAATTGTCAGGTCGAGTCATCATTGCTTATCAGATGGTATGTGCCAGGCCTGTGTGGGGTGTGATTTCTATGTGAAGTAATTAGCCACCAGCTGCATACGGGCTGCCTCACCCCGTGCCCTCTCCCCTCCCATGCGCAGCGGGCGTGCATGTGGTTGGGGATGTGGGGGCACCACCATGTCCACGGCCAGGCCCCGGCGTGTTGCAACATTGTACAGGACACATGCTGCCACTATGATCCTGCACACTACTGGGGGCGCATATAACAGCTGCCTGCCAGAACGGTCAAGGGAGCGAAAGCGTGACTTGAGCACTCCGAATGTGCGCTCCACTATGCCCCGGGTTGCAATATGGGATGTGTTGTATCTTACCTCTGGAGGCGTGATGGGGTTCCGAATTGGCGTCATCATGTGGGTGCTCAGAGGGCAGGCACTGTCCCCTGGTGAGGAGGTGATGGGTATCATTAGTGGGGTAGTGACATAACTCTGCATCTGACATGCATGCATGTGCAGTGGCATTCATACTCACCAAGCAGCCATGTATCACCATGCCGCCCAGCTTCTAGGTCCCGGCTTAAGGTAGACATTCGGTAAATGAAGCTGTCGTGCGTGGACCCTGGTTAGTTGGCATATACTGAGGTGATGATTCCCTTAGCATTACATACTACCTGCACGTTGATGGAATGCCAGTGCTTGCGGTTCCTATAGATGTGCTCAGATGCCCTGGGGGGACGTAGTGCCACATGGGTGCAGTCAATGGCACCTAGCACTTTTGGAAATTGTGCCACACCGTAGAAATCGAGGGTGGCAGCCTGCCTTTCTGCAGGTGTCCTGGGCAGGTATATGTGCCTACGGACTGATGGGCGTGCAGTGATGATGTTCAAGACCTGGTGTAGGCAGCGTGACTGCGTGGCCTGTGACACCCCACGCACTATGGCACTTGTCCGCTGAAATGATCCTGTGGCCAAGAAGTGCAGTACATTGAGGACCTTCTCCAGGGGGCTGAGTGCTTGGGAGCACAGGGTGGGTGATGTGAGGTCATCCTCCCACTCACTGACCAGGTCCAGTATTATGTGTGGGGGAAACCTGTACCTCCCATACACCTGGTCATCAGGCATCCCAAAAAGGCTGGTTCTGGGAGTGAAAATTCGGGCCCTCACTATCCTCCTCCTCCTTTGGTAACCCACGGCCACTGCTGCTAGGAATGGTATATTCATCCTGGCGTTTGAGCTTGTTTGTTGTTTGCGCGCACTTTTATGCTGCGCGGGTCGACGTACGCCTGCTTCATGCTGGCGTACGTGTCTCAGGATTGGACCATTTTTTGGCATGTCGTAGGCGAACGTGTGAATCTTCCCGCCCACCCCAGGAATACACGTAGCACGCTCTCAGGAGGCACAGTCGCGGGTAAATATTCCCGCCCACCCCTGGAATACATGTAACCCACTCTCACAGGCCCAATCGCATGTGGAAGTTCACGCCCACCCCGAAGTACACGTACCCAGGCCAATCGCGTGTGGGACTTCCCGCGCACCCCGAAGTACACGTACAATCGCGTGTGGAACTTCCCGCGCACCCCGTAGTACACGTACCCAGGCAAATAGCGTGTGGAAGTTCACGCGCACCCCGAAGTACACGTACCCAGGCCAATCGGGTGTGGGACTTCCCGCGCACCCCGAAGTACATGTACAATCGCGTGTGGAACTTCCCGCGCACCCTGTAGTACACGTGCCCAGGCAAATCGCGTGTGGAAGTTCACGCGCACCCCGAAGTACACGTACCCAGGCTAATCGCGTGTGGAACTTCCCGCGCACCCAGAGGTAAACATACCCAGGCCAATCGCGTGTGGAACTTCCCGCGCACCCCGAAGTACACATACCCAGGCAAATTGCACGGCTGGGGGGTGGGGGTGGTGGGAGACATGAGTGGGGCCTGGTGGAGGCTGCCCTGGTGGCTGGGGGGTGGGGGTGGTGGGAGACATGAGTGGGGCCTGGTGGAGGCTGCCCCTGGTGGCTGGGGGGTGGGGGTGGTGGGAGACATGAGTGGGGGCCTGGTGGAGGCTGCCCCTGCATTGCTGGGGGGTGGGGGTGGTGGGAGACATGAGTGGGGGCCTGGTGGAGGCTGCCCCTGGTGGCTGGGGGGTGGGGGTGGTGGGAGACATGAGTGGGGGCCTGGTGGAGGCTGCCCCTGGTGGCTGGGGGGTGGGGGTGGTGGGAGACATGAGTGGGGGCCTGGTGGAGGCTGCCCCTGGTGGCTGGGGGGTGAGGGTGGTGGGAGACATGAGTTGGACATGAGTGGGGGCCTGGTGGAGGCTACCCCTGGTGGCTGGGGGGTGGTGGGAGACATGAGTGGGGGCCTGGTGGAGGCTGCCCTGGTGGCTGGGGGGTGGGGGTGGTGGGAGACATGAGTGGGGGCCTGGTGGAGGCTGCCCCTGGTGGCTGGGGGGTGGGGGTGGTGGGAGACATGAGTGGGGGCCTGGTGGAGGCTGCCCCTGGTGGCTGGGGGGTGAGGGTGGTGGGAGACATGAGTTGGACATGAGTGGGGGCCTGGTGGAGGCTACCCCTGGTGGCTGGGGGGTGGTGGGAGACATGAGTGGGGGCCTGGTGGAGGCTGCCCTGGTGGCTGGGGGGTGGGGGTGGTGGGAGACATGAGTGGGGGCCTGGTGGAGGCTGCCCCTGGTTGCTGGGGGGTGGGGGTGGTGGGAGACATGAGTGGGGGCCTGGTGGAGGCTGCCCCTGCACTGCTGGGGGTGGGGGTAATAGGGGACATGAGTGGGGGCCTGGTGGAGGCTGCACCTGGTGGCTGGGGGGTGGGGGTAGTGGTAGACATGAGTGGGGGCCTGGTGGAGGCTGCCCCTGGTGGCTGGGGGGTGGGGGTGGTGGGAGACATGAGTGGGGGCCTGGTGGAGGCTGCCCCTGGTGGCTGGGGGGTGAGGGTGGTGGGAGACATGAGTTGGACATGAGTGGGGGCCTGGTGGAGGCTGCCCCTGGTGGCTGGGGGGTGGGGGTGGTGGGAGACATGAGTGGGGGCCTGGTGGAGGCTGCCCCTAGTGGCTGGGGGGTGGGGGTGGTGGGAGTCATGAGTGGGGGCCTGGTGGAGGGTGCCCCTGCACTGCAGGGGGGTGGGGGTAATAGGGGACATGAGTGGGGGCCTGGTGGAGGCTGCCCCTGGTGGCTGGGGGGTGGGGGTGGTGGGAGACATGAGTGGGGGCCTGGTGGAGGCTGCCCCTGCACTGCTGGGGGTGGGGGTAATAGGGGACATGAGTGGGGGCCTGGTGGAGGCTGCCCCTGCACTGCTGTGGGGGTGGGGGTAATAGGGGACATGAGTGGGGGCCTGGTGGAGGCTGCACCTGGTGGCTGGGGGGTGGGGGTAGTGGTAGACATGAGTGGGGGCCTGGTGGAGGCTGCCCCTGGTGGCTGGGGGGTGGGGGTGGTGGGAGACATGAGTGGGGGCCTGGTGGAGGCTGCCCCTGGTGGCTGGGGGGTGAGGGTGGTGGGAGACATGAGTTGGACATGAGTGGGGGCCTGGTGGAGGCTGCCCCTGGTGGCTGGGGGGTGGGGGTGGTGGGAGACATGAGTGGGGGCCTGGTGGAGGCTGCCCCTAGTGGCTGGGGGGTGGGGGTGGTGGGAGTCATGAGTGGGGGCCTGGTGGAGGGTGCCCCTGCACTGCAGGGGGTGGGGGTAATAGGGGACATGAGTGGGGGCCTGGTGGAGGCTGCCCCTGGTGGCTGGGGGGTGGGGGTGGTGGGAGACATGAGTGGGGGGCTGGTGGAGGCTGCCCCTGCACTGCTGGGGGGTGGGGGTGGTGGGAGACATGAGTGGGGGCCTGGTGGAGGCTGCCCCTGGTGGCTGGGGGTGGGGGTGGTGGGAGACATGAGTGGGGGCCTGGTGGAGGCTGCCCCTGGTGACTGGGGGGTGAGGGTGGTGGGAGACATGAGTTGGACATGAGTGGGGGCCTGGTGGAGGCTGCCCCTGCACTGCTGGGGGGTGGGGGTGGTGGGAGACATGAGTGGGGGCCTGGTGGAGGTTGCCCCTGGTGGCTGGGGGGTGGGGGTGTGGGAGACATGAGTGGGGGCCTGGTGGAGGCTGCCCCTGCACTGCTGGGGGGTGGGGGTAATAGGGGACATGAGTGGGGGCCTGGTGGAGGCTGCCCCTGGTGGCTGGGGGGTGGGGGTGGTGGGAGACATGAGTGGGGGCCTGGTGGAGGCTGCCCCTGCACTGCTGGGGGTGGGGGTAATAGGGGACATGAGTGGGGGCCTGGTGGAGGCTGCCCCTGCACTGTTGTGGGGGTGGGGGTAATAGGGGACATGAGTGGGGGCCTGGTGGAGGCTGCACCTGGTGGCTGGGGGGTGGGGGTGGTGGGAGACATGAGTGGGGGCCTGGTGGAGGCTGCCCCTGGTGGCTGGGGGGTGAGGGTGGTGGGAGACATGAGTTGGACATGAGTGGGGGCCTGGTGGAGGCTGCCCCTGGTGGCTGGGGGGTGGGGGTGGTGGGAGACATGAGTGGGGGCCTGGTGGAGGCTGCCCCTAGTGGCTGGGGGGTGGGGGTGGTGGGAGACATGAGTGGGGGCCTGGTGGAGGCTGCCCCTGGTGGCTGGGGGGTGAGGGTGGTGGGAGACATGAGTTGGACATGAGTGGGGGCCTGGTGGAGGCTGCCCCTGGTGGCTGGGGGGTGGGGGTGGTGGGAGACATGAGTGGGGGCCTGGTGGAGGCTGCCCCTAGTGGCTGGGGGGTGGGGGTGGTGGGAGTCATGAGTGGGGGCCTGGTGGAGGGTGCCCCTGCACTGCAGGGGGGTGGGGGTAATAGGGGACATGAGTGGGG